>NC_063334.1:110339178-110350729 GCF_021869965.1 Rhincodon typus
TTCTGAAGAAGGGTCCAGACCCGAAACGTCAGCTTTCCTGCTCTTCTAATGCTGCCTGGCCTGCTGCGTTCATCCATCTCCACACCTTGTTATCTAAGGTAAAAATCTTGACCATGGTACAGGGGACAATATCTCTGCTCTTCTTCAAAATAGAGCTAAGGGATTTTATTTTACATTCATATTATAAAGCAAATGCAGATTTAGCTTAATGCCTCATCCATAAGAGGAAATCTAAGACAGTGCAGCAGTCCCTCAGTATTGTACTCACTATTATCGTAAATTATGTGTCCACATTTCTGGTGTAGAATTTGAGCTCACACGTTCAGACTCAGAAGCAAGAGTGCTATCTTGAGGCATTGTTGACCATGATGTAGAAATCTTCCTGAATCGGAATCAAGTGTTGGGATATGTGTTGAAAACAATAGCGTACCTGAGGCAGGCAAGAACCAGTAAGAGTTTATCATAAAATGTATTGGTGCTGAAAATGCACAATAAAATGAGTAAATATTTTCACACAAGATTTGCCCTCGAACTAATGCAGCAGTCCTTTATGAAAATATCAGTACCTTGTAATTGTTTTCATAATTGAGCAGGTAATCTTAATTTCCTCTCAAACATATGTTCATGAAAGGGCTGAGAGAGAACATTTGCTTGAGTGAATTTGAAATGATGTTTGGATTTATGAGGAAGAAGGTAAATACTAGATTCAGTTTTCATATGAGAGCATTCTGCAGTTTACTTGACAAGAGAACTGCAGTCAGTTGTAGTTTAAACATGGTCTGATACAAGGAGATAGGAAGAACTGCAGATGCTGGAGTCAGAGTCGACACAGTGTGGAGCTGGAAGAACACAGCAGGTCAGGCAGCATCAGAGAAGCAGGAGAGTCGACATTTCGGGCCTAGAGGAAGGGTCTAGGCCCGAAACGTTGACTTTCTTGCTCCTCTGTTGCTGCCTGATCTGCTGTGTTCATCAAGCTCCACACTATATCAACTGGTCTGATACAAACCTGTATGAGCTACGGAATTCTGAAGTGTTATTCTTTCTCCTTTAACACAGATATTCTGACATTATAAAAAATATATTGAAAAATATATATAAAAACTTGAAAATATATTTTTACGCATTGGAAATTACAATCATTTATTGTTCCTGCATCACATACGTCAATACTTAAATTTTCACCATATTTTATGATTTAAATTTTGATCCAGTGTAAGAATCACAAAGGAAGATATTAAGATTTAGCCTCTAATCCCAGCATTTGTTTGGCTTATCAAATTG
Source organism: Rhincodon typus (assembly GCF_021869965.1). Lineage (NCBI taxonomy): Eukaryota > Metazoa > Chordata > Chondrichthyes > Orectolobiformes > Rhincodontidae > Rhincodon > Rhincodon typus. The sequence continues at coordinate 110,340,460 of NC_063334.1, forward strand.
CCTTTGAGTCAGAAGATGGCATCGCAGTCTTCGGTCAAAGATAATTTTATTTGTATGAGGAGGAGAGTGGAAATGTAGCTGAGGTATAGGAAGCGCAGGCAAAAATAGTCTTAATATTCTCATGGTTTGAGCATGGTTTGGGTTTAATAGCAGCAGTATATAGACCACAATGTAATTGCTTCCAGATGAAAAAGCATGATGTTCCTCCTTCCAGCTTTGTAGCAGCATTGTCAAATAGATTAGATAGCAGTGAAGGATGACATTGGCCCATGTTACCATGAAGGTCCCTCCTTCTTAATCACTCCCATCACCTAAAGCATGGTGACTCTCAGATTAAATCACTACCAATCATCTCTCAAAGAAGAAGAGTGCAGCCATATGGACCTCTGGGACTATGGTGATTTTACCCACTTGCTTGGGTGACACTGTATGCCAGAATTCCTGTTCTTACTGTGTTTTTGCAAAATGTCCCGGTACTGCTTAATTCTGACAGAGGAGTTTAAGTACAAAGAAGAGTTTAATTACAAGGAGCTCTGCCCTGAAAGAGTAATTTCCGAATCACAATGTCTTCCTACATCGATTTTGCATATGTCCTTTTATATTTTTATTCCCCTAACAAATATCTGATGCGTCAGAGTTTGTGACTCTGGTCAACTTTGTGACTTTAAAAAAAGTGATTCAGGTGTGTGAAATTTTTGCATACTATTTAATGGGGGAGAGGTAGATACTAATGGAGTTGATCACATTCTTTCTCATTCCATAACTTCCTTTGTTCACTTATCCCTTACCATCATATATCAATTTTCAGTGGGTCTGGATTTTCAGAAGGTGTTCCAAAATGTCTTCCTCAGCAGTTTAAAAATATTCAAGCGAACGGATATGATTGAACGGATAAGGTCAAGAAAAGCCTCATCATTTTGCCTAGGTAGTTGGGCCAATTGAGGCTGAAGTGAGCACTGCTTTCAATTCTTCTGCTGGCTCATTCCAGGTTGCAGGTCATGCCCGATGAGGTCAAGGTTCAAGTCTCACATGCTCCAGTGGTGTGTACTAACATCTTTGAACAGGGAGATTAGACAATATCTAATCAAGTACTATCAAGGATGTTGACTGGTGATGCTTTCACCAGATCATGTAGGCTCTTTCAGGGATTCATTGAGCAGGTTATTTTGGCGTGCTAAGAAAGATGGTCAAACAGGAAGGAAGCTATAGCATGTCAGGAAGCACAATTTTGTAGAGGAATTCTCCCAGGCATCAGCAGACATGTGGTGACACCACTGTTCAAAATATTCTGTAGAATGCTAAAAAAGTGGGAGGGGGTGATCGAGAGATGGTTGCCTGCAAGAATGTCTTTTATGAGGAGTTCCAAAATGGAGGTTTCAGGTCTTATTGATGCCAGGAATTTGGCCTTGATTCCTAGCAATTGTAATCAATAGGTTACATGCAGTCATTGGGGCAACAAGAAATCACGCTGCCTCCTTTGAATATAGAACATAGAACAGTACAGCACAGTACAGGCCCTTCGGCCCACGATGTTGTGCCGACCTATTATTGTACTAAGATCAATCTACCCTGCATACCCTACATTTTACTATTCTCCATCTGCCTATCCAAGAGTTGCTAAAATTATCTAAAGAATCTGACTCCACTACCACTGCCAGCAGCGCATTCCACACGCCCACCACTCTCTGTGTAAGGAACCTACCTCTGACTTATACCTATACCTTCCTCCAATCACCTTAAAATTATGCCCCCTCATAATAGTCATTTCCACCCTGGGAAAAAGTCTCTAACTATGCCCTCTATCTATGCCTCTCATCATCTTGTAAATCTCTATCAAGTCATCTCTCATCCTTCTTCGCTCCAATGAAAAAAGCCCTCGCTCCCTCAACCTTTCCTCATAAGACCTGCCCTCCAGTCCAGGCAGCATCCTGGTAAGTCTCCTTTGCACCCTCTCTAAAGCTTCCACATCTTTCCAATAATGAGGTGACCAGAACTGAACACAATATTCCAAGTGTGGTTTAACCAGAGTTTTATAGAGCAGCAGCATAACGTCGCGGCTCTTAAAATCAATTCCGCTGCCAATGAAAACCAAAACACCATACGCCTCCTTTACAACCTTGATCAACTTGGGTAGCAACTTTGAGGGATCTATGGATGTGGACCCCAAGATCCCTCTGTTCCTCTACACTGCTAAGAATCCCGCCATTAACCCTGTGTTCTGCATTCAAATTCGACCTTCCGAAATAAACCACTTCACACTTTTTTATATCTTTGTGAAGCACAACTTACAAGAAAATGTATCAACAGAAATTGACTTAAACTGAATAATCTTGCCAAATGCTGCAAGAAATAAATTTTGCAAGCCTTCCAGGAAACAACTGTCGCATCGAGCTACAGCACCGATCAACCTCAGCCAATCTCCCACAAACCATTAAAGCCCAGGCCTCCACAACTAAATCACCACTACACCTTTATACACAGGATTTGCACTCCTGAGTGGCTGAGGAGTCTGCTCATGGGCTGAAACCACAAATTCTATCATTCCTTGGATTCCAATAAATACTATTGCCTCTGAATTTATGCATCGCATGGGAAACAGTAAATGTGCTCTGTTGGCTGTGATTGGGATGGTCCTATTTTTATTTTCTTTCAATCAACCTGTTCAAGGATGTTATTACGTACCTTTGGAGCAGATGGGACTTGAACCTTTTATTTCTTCATTCATTAATGGGATGAGGAGGTCGGCGGCTGGGCAGCATTTATTGCCCATCCCTAATTGCCCAGAGGGAGTTCAAAGTCAACCACATTGCTGTGGGTCTGGAGTCATATGTAGGCCAGACCGGGTAAGGATGGCAGTTTCCTTCCCTAAAGGACATTAGTGATCCAGGTGGGTTTTTCCGACAATCGACAATGGGTTCACGGTCAGCATGAGATTCTCAATTCCAGATATTTTACTGAATTCAAATTCCACCATCTGCTGTGGTGGGATTCGAACCCGGGTCCCCAGAATGTTATCCGAGTCTCTGGACTAACACTCCAGTGATAATACCACTGGGTCTCCCAGATCAGCAGTAGGGACATTATGACTGAGTCACAAAATCCTTTGTGATTGGGATGCTTAAATTACCTTTGCAATTGATTAGATCAGTGTTTAGATGCTTCTCCCATTATCAGCTGATTTAGTAATGATAGTGCATGTATGCACTAATTGGTGTGTGGCAGCAGAGATATTATGAAATAGCAATTGAAAATTAGATTTAGTTTCATTTATTCAAATACTTTGAAGTATGATTTATGCTGCAACCTGATCAAACCAAATCGGGTTTTCTTTCTGAGCAAGCAAGACTGGCAATAAATTTGTTGAACTGTATTCTCTATATAGAGCATAGTTTAGTTCTTCCCTCACTTAACCTGAAGAGGGAAACTTCAATTAGTGCAGTTTAACACTTCATCAGACATAATGGAACTTAAAAAGTCTCACAAAGTGTCCCTTGGTTAGCTTGCCACATAATAATTTCATCCCTAATTATTTAAATGTATTGATGATATAGATATTTCTCTCCCTCTGCTTCTAATGCATTTAAAATTTAGTAGCTCGGAGACATACTGTCTCCTAATGAGAAGTATTTGAATCAAAACCAAGCAGTACGAATTAAATACTCCCCAGCTTGGGTTTGTACTGCAGGACTTGAAATTAACATGACTTAAAATATCTTAGGAGAGAATCTAATCATTGCCCCTTGACATCCAATGGCATTACCATCACTAAATTTCCCAATATCAACATCTCAGATATAACCCAAAGAACTGCCGATGCTGTAAATCAGAAACAAAAACAGAAGTTGCTGGAAAAGCTCAGCAGGTCTGGCAGCATCTGTGAAGAAAAAAAAAATCAGAGTTAACGTCTCGGGTCCAGTTCTGAGGAAGGGTCACCGGACTGAAATGTTAACTCTGATTTTTTTCTTCGCAGATGCTGCCAGACCCGCTGAGCTTTTCCAGCAACTTCTGCTTTTATCTCAGATATAACATCTGTTGTAGCCACAGTATTTAAATGGCTCATCCAGTTTGTTTTATGATCAATGGCAACCCTGAGATGTTGATATTGGAGGAATTCAGTGATCAACATGCCATTGGATGTCAAGGGGCAATGATCACTTCTCTCTTAAGACATTTTAAGTTATACAAATTCGAGGCCTGCAGTGCAGTTGTACATGAGGCAGCTCTCCGCTACCTTCTCAAGGACAACTAGGGATGGACAATAGATGCTGGCCCAACTGGCAACATCCATATCCCATGAGAGAAAACATTAATAAATAAAAATGTCAAATTATCATGTGAGAACCATAAAGTCAACAATCGGTAAAGGGTCCAGTAGCCAAAAGCTGAGATGGTACTCTGATTTTTTTTCCTCATTTTTCCATAACAATGAAATAAAAGTAATGTTTCGTGATTCTGCTAAGGGTTGCAATGCAGAGTCAGTGTTTGGCAGGAGAAAAATACCAAAGATTACTGTTCTGATTTTGAAACGCCGAGCCAGAGTGTCCTACAAATCAAGTTTTGACTAAATACACTAAGAATGAAATACTTGGCTTCTTGTTGTCAAAAAAAATCAATATGCCTCCTCATTTAACTGATGTGATGTAACATAGAAACTGGGAGTCAGTTCCTTAGAGATGGCTCCTGTTGGAAATACAAATCTGTTGTTTCCTCATGATCTGTTGGAGATGAAATGATGGACTTTTAAGCTTGCACAGGATATTTGTGTCTGTTTAGGGTGACACTATTCACTATATATATATATATTAATGATTTGGATGAGGGAACAAAATGAAACATCTCCAAGTTTGCAGATGATACCAAGTTAGGTGGGAGGGCTGTGACAAAGATGCAGCATGATTTTGGGTGAATGGACGAGTCAATGGCAGATGCAGTATAATTTGGATAAATGTGAGGTTATTCATTTCCGAAGCAAAAACAAGAAGGCAGATTACTACCTGAAAGGCTGTAAATTGGGAGAGGGGAGTGTGCAACAGGGCCTGGGTGTCCTTGTGCACCAGTCGCTGAAGGTAAGCATGCAGGTGCAACAGGCGGTAAAGAAGGCAAATGGTATGTTGGCCTTCATTGCGAGAGGTTTCGAGTACAGGAGCAGGGATGTGTTGTTGCAGTTGTACAGGTTCTTGATGAAACCACACCTGGAATATTGTGTCCAGTTTTGGTCTCCTTTTCTGAGTAAGGATGCTCTTGCTCTCGAGGGAGTGCAGTGAAAGTTTACCAGACTGATTCTGGGGATGGCAGGACAGACTTATGAGGAGAGATTGACTAAGTTGGGAATGTTTTCACTGGAGTTCAGATGTCTGAGGGGACATCTCACAAAATTATAAAATTTGAACAGGACTGATCAGGGTAGCTGCAGGGAGGATGTTCCCAATGGTGGGTGTGTCCAGAACCAGGGATCACAGCCTGAGGGTTTAGGGTAGACCATTTAGAATGGAGATGAGGAGACACTTCTTCACCAAAAGAGAGGTGAGCCTCTGGAATTCATGACCACAGGAAATAGTTGATGCCAAAATATTGAATGTATTCAACAGGCGACATGGGCCGATGGGATCAAAGGTTATGGGGAGAAAGCAGGATTAGGCTATTGAGTTGGACGATCAGCCATGATCGTGAAGAATGGCAGAGCAGGCTCGAAGGGCCAAATGGCCTCCTCCTGTTCCTATCTTCAATGTTTCTATGTTTCTATATCAGTTCACATAACATAAGAATGAGATCGGAGAAACGTGGTACTATAGGAGTTAATAGATTTTTTTCACAGTTCCTGATATGTAGATATATTACAATTGCAGACACTTGATTGTCTGGGCTAAAACTAAGTAGTTTGGATGTAGAGTGTAGCATTCTTCCTCATGTTGCAAGAGGACTCCGCCAGATCAATACCTACACCTTTAAACCGTCAGATCACATTTCATGTGACAGTGATGCTATCTTGAACATGTCCCTTAAACGTATACTGCTCAATAGCTGTGACATATAATGCAAACGTTTTTCACCCAATGGGTTGTAGAAACAAGGAAAGTGCCGCCTGAGAGGGTGGTGGAGGAAGGTACTCTTGCAATATTTAAGAAGCACCTGGACGAGCACGTAAATGCCAGAGCACAGCAGGTTATGGACCAAGTGCAATTAAATTGGAATAGTGTAGTTTGATATTGGGTTAGTATAGACATGGTGGGCTGAAGGGCCTGTTTCTATACTGTGTGACTCTGACTCTATCACTAACTATCTAAGACATCATTATGATGAGAAACATAATACACAATTAAATCCTGCTTGTCATGTCTCAACACAGATAATGGGGTGGATTTTTAAAAAATTCATTCACCAGATGAGGGTGTCATCGGCTAGGCCAGCATTTATTGCCCATCCCTAATTGACTACAGGGCAGAGTCAAACATATTGCTGTGGGTCTGGAGTCACATGTAGGCCAGACCAGGTAAGGATGGCAGCTTCCTTCCCTAAAGGACATTAGTGAACAGATGGGGTGTTCCCAATAATCGGCAATAGATTCATGGTCATCATTAGATTCTTAATTCCAAATGCTTATTGAATTCAAAAAGCACCATCTGTTGTGACAGGATTTGAACCCAGGTCCCCAAAACATTACCTGGGTCTCTGGATTAACAGGCCAGCAATAAAACCACTCAACCATTGCCTCCCCCTACTTGAATGTAGAATTATCTTTGTGGATCAGTTATTCAATGGTTCTACAGAAAGTCAAATTCCAGCAGTTGATACATAACTCCAACTGTTTACTTTGGCATCGACTTGAATATCTATCCTCATGCTCACTTGTAAACTTGAGTGTAAGATTTATTTTTTGCATCACAGTATGTGGTGGTAACTCTTTGTAGCCAAATGATACTTTTAGAATAAAAACAAAAAAAAACTGTTGGAGAAACTCAGCTGGTTTGGCAGCATATGTGGTGACAGAAACAGATGTCTCCGTAAAACATTTTAACCTTGTGTTTCAGATTGCTGACTTGAATTAATGACTTATAAATCGCATGGTGATGATGTTCTTTCCATTAAATTATTCACCTTTTCTTAAGTTTTAATCAGTTGGTTATGGTCAAAAGAACCTGGTTATATCTGCTAACTACCTTAGAAATCTTAGAAAACCCTAGTTTTTGTGTCAAGAGTTCTGATCAAAATCCCGGGTTTCAGTGCTTCAGTTGTGCTAATGTTAGGATTCAATCTCTTGGGCTGCTTTGCGTCGATGCAAAATAGTTCCTCGTACACTGTAATACAACAGAGCCTCAGGGTGAAGGTAGTGCGGACTCTCAGCCTTGGCATAGATTCCCAGCCTTGAGGTGAATCCAGAGGAGACTCCTGGCCTTGACAGTGTCAAGGTGAAGCCTGGAGTAGACTGAAGGTGAGGCCTGACACCCGGGGGCAAGGCCCGATACCATCCAGAGGCAAGGCCCGACACCATCCGGAGGCAAGGCCCAGTGTGGGCTGGAGGCTAGGCCCAGTGTGGTCTGGAGGCAAGGCCCAGTGTGGTCTGGAGGTTAGGTGCGAGCATGGATTGGGTTTGAAGAACTGTTATCCTGAACTTTTTATTTCACTAATTTTCTAATTTATTCCTTTGATTTTGTACTTTTGTACCTAAGATAGCGTATTGCTGCACTTCTTATTTTATTTTTTATTAGTTTTTTTCCTAAGAATTTGTGTTTAAGAATCTACAGCTGTGATGGTGCTATGAGTGGTAACTTGTAAACTTTTCACATGTGACAATAAAACTAATTCTAATTCTAATGTTACAAGTCCAATGTGATTCTTTGTGAAAACCCTTATTAAGAGTATCAGAAGACATTTTGAAAGCCTAGTTGCCACTTAGTGCAGGGAGCACAACAGTCAATTTGTATATGCCAAACTCCCAAAACAGCAACAAAATAATGACTAAATCATCTGATTTATTTATGTTGATTGACAGATAAATATTGGCCATTGCATGGGGTAGCTCTTCTGTTTTCCAAGACAGCTCAGCAGGATCTTTACTGTCAACCTGAGAAGAAGATAGGCCTTGATTTAATGTCTCAGACAGCGCAACAAACAGTATAGCACTCCATGAGTGCTTCACTGGACTCTCAACCCATACTTTCATACTCAAATTGTTGCAATGGGCATGAAACATCAACTTTCTAACTCAGAGGCGAAGACACTACCATTTGAACCAGAGACTAGACATTTTCTAATTAACCAGCCCATTATTATACACCGCTGGAGCAGATAGGATTTTGACCTCGTCTCCTGGCCCAGAGGTAGGGACACTATCATGTCTGCACAGGACCCCTCTTGAGCCAAAGCCTAAAGAGGTCCATGAAAACACATCACCTGCAAATTCCCTTCCATTGAAACACCATTCTGACTCAGACATGAATCACAGATGCTTCATTTTCACTGGATCAATGTAATGGAATGTCCAAATAAACAGCACTTTGAGATTGAGTGGTTCAAAATTGCAGCTCATCACCAAATTTCTTATTTCTCAAAAGCAATTAGGTAATTAAAATCTAGCCTTGCCAATGATGGCCAAATCCTGTGAATGAACTTTGTGGAAAAGTTTAAGTGTTGCCATCTGTTGTACCTCGTTCAGCAGATCAAAAAATGCACGGCAGTTTTGTGCAATTAGTACACACTTATTATATTTCTTTTATGTCAACTTGTGAATACTACTTTCACAAACTCAACCACGAATGAGTTCAGAGTATAGTTCCAGCTTTAATTTTGTGCAACCACAATCATATTAAGATAACTTCATTTTAACATTGATTCCCATCTCTCCAGACTCTCATCTAAACAATTATTAAAAATAATTCATGACCTGTCAGGAAAAAGTAGACACTTAGCAAAGTGGCTGCTCCCAGGCTCAATTGCTCCCAATGCTGGTGAAGAACTGGCTACAAAGGTGCTATTAATATATCCTTGCTCATTTACTTGTTGTTTAAATATTCATGTCCTGGTGTAGAGTGTCACTCGATTTTCAAAGATGTGGAAGCAGTTTCAATCAAATTTCTTATTCTTTCCAGTTAATACCCCAAAAAGGAATGTACATTGGAAGGAATCAAAGCGCAGTCATAGGCCATTTCAACCCTTGATCCTATAGGTCTTTTTGACTAGTTTATAGTTGATCTGTACAGCAACACTCTGGTTCAGTAACCCATGTCTATCAATCTCCATTTTGAACTTTTTCACTGACCTAGCCTCAACCAGGTTTTAGGAGAGTGGAGCAGATGTCTTTATCCTCTTTGTGAAGGAGTACATCCTGACTTCAGGTTGGCATCAAATGGCCTCACAACTATTTCTTTTTTTTCTCCCTTTTTCCTGACTCTGTCACTGGTGGAAATATGTCTTTATTCCTACCCAATCAATACCTTTAATCAACTTAGGTATTCAATTACTTCACCCTTTAATTTGCCAGAATGTGTATCTTTTTTTTAAAAATTAGATCTTAGAATATCTTAAGTATTAATAAATCAAAATAACAAATCATTTTATATTTTTGAGGTAATTTAGACTTCTGACATTAGTGTAAAATGAGCAATAAAGCTTTGTAGTCAGAAACAGATCTTTCAGTCAGCCTTAAGATAAGAGAATGAGAGGATTCTTCAATTATCAAGAAATGATTTATTCTTCAGACTGTTATATATTAAGTTATCTGTTATGGAATTGAAGGTCAGAAAAGCTGTACAAAGAATTACTGAATCAATATTGCCCATTCCATTATACCTAAAGTCAAAATTACTCCTGTTGAACTCTAACCATATACAAGGGTGTACAAGAAATTATTCCCCGCATACAATTCTAGAAACCCCTACGTGAAAGTCAATAAGCAGATAGCATAAAGATTGCTAGATTATCACAGCAAGGAAACATCCATGGACCTCTAAGATTATGTAATTAACAAAACATGACTAAATAGATTTGAACACCAGGGAGGTTCAGTAACTCTTTACAATGTTACTTTCATAGAATCCTGACAGCAAAATAGCCTGTAGAGAGAAAGCAAAGGCATAGAATTTGATTATCATTTCATCCGATTCCTTTGTGAAAATCAGGCACAGAAATATCCAGCTTCAGGCTGCGACAAAACCTCGCCTGTCTCTGTGTTCCCATATAGATGAAGAGTTTCTGGTAGTTAGCTTATGCAAAACCTCGCCTGTCTCTGTGTTCCCATATAGATGAAGAGTTTCTGGTAGTTAGCTTATGCAAA
>NC_063334.1:110350739-110372876 GCF_021869965.1 Rhincodon typus
TGTGTTCCCATATAGATGAAGAGTTTCTGGTAGTTAGCTTATGCAAAGTACTAGATCCTTGCACGTGTTAATGATTGGTGTAACTCTTGTTTCAGATTCCTGTCCCAAAACGGACTGTCCTGAACTGAGTACAGGCATTTACTTACTGCAATCAAACATTTTGAACAAGAAGCCACCATCAAAATGGTACATTTTCATTTCTCTCACCTTGATGTGGACACAGAGGTATAGCAGGACCTCCCCCAAGACTGAGACCCTTGCAGGACTCGCTCACAAACTGTCAGTACTTTAAAAGTGGCCTAAAGTTTACCTCTGAAATGGCCGAGCTGCTGCCTGAGTCATGGTATGCACTGTAGCTCACACATATGTTATTGAAATGAGGCCCACGAGCCAGTTTAAGGCCTCCATTTGTGCATATGCTACTGCCCTAAAGTTTCTACATTTGATTACAGGAACGATTATTGCATGGCAACTCAGAAATATAACTGTAGCATTTGTGCTTTTTATTGTACCTTTTGAACTTGGTTTGTATACGTTCAAGACATGTCTGCCAGAACAGATCCTTTTTTTTAATTAAATGCTGCGCAGGAATTAATAAAGCTTAATTTCTCCTGCTCAGCTGCAAATTTTAAATTAGAATAAGTGGAGGTCAATAACATAATTGAAGTGCTGAACTGGTGAAGGCAACATCGACAAGAAGGAGCCATAGAACAGAAACAGGAACAGGAGTAGGTCATTCAGTCCTTTGAGCCTGCTGCACCAATCTGATCACGGATGATCATCCAGCTCAGTACCTTGTTCCTGTTTTCTCCACATACTCTTTGATTCCTTTAGACATAGGGACTATATCTAACTTCTCTTTTAAAACATTCATTGTTTTGGCCTCAACCACTTTCTGTGGCCAAGAATTCCACAGGGTCACCACTCTCTCTGTGAAGAAATTTCCCCTCATTTCAGTCCTAAATGGCCCACTCAGTATGTCTAGACTGTGACCCCAGTTTTGGGCTCCCTGGTCATTGGGAACATTCTTCCTGTGTTTATCCTGTTTAATCCTGTTAAGATTTCAAAGATTTCTATGAGACCCCTCTTCATTCTTCGAAACGCCAGTAAACATAGTCCTAATCAGTCCAGTTTCTCTTCATTTTCGTTCCCTCCAAATCAAAACACCCTTCCTCAGTTAAAGAGACCAAAACTGCACGCAATACTCCAAAATAAAAACCAAAAGAACTGCGGATGTTGTGCATCAGGAACAGAAACAAAGTTGCTGGAAAAGCTTGGCAGGCCTGGCAGCATCTGTGAAGGACAAAACAGAGTTAACGTTTCAGGTCTGGTGACCCTTCCAGCGGACCTGAAACGTTAACTCTGTTTTTTTTCCTTCACAGATGCTGCCAGACCTGCTGAGCTTTTCCAGCAACTTTGTTTTTGCTCCTAACTCAATACTCCAAGTCTGGTCTCACCAAGGCCCTGTACAATTGCAACAAGATATCCCTGCTCTTGTACTCAAATCTTCTTGCTATGAAAGCCAACATATCATTTGTATTCTAATTCTCACAAGTTTTGTTCACAATTTCACGGCTCTAATCAAGAGATGCAAACCCACAGAATACAGTCAATTGAAAGAAATCAGGCATGTTAATTATTTTCAGAGGAATGGCAGTTCTGAATTTTTATACGTCATTTCAGGATTTCAGAACATGACAATTTCAATGACTGGAAAGATTGGGTAATGAGCCAAAAAGATCCAGCAGCACTGTTATTTTGACTTAAAAAAGAATATCAAAAATAATATTGAAAATCTTACAGCTCAACAGCTTCCCATAATTTTCTATTTTGGAACTCACATTGACTGCATTATTTACACACAACTAATCCAGGAGGACTTTTGTTGATGCCCAGCAATATGCTTCAGAACACTGTTTAAAATGAGCCATCAGTGTAATTAATAGGCAGAAATGCTTTACTCGGCGATGCCTCTTTACTAACTCTTTTAAACAGTGTCATTCCTTGGACACTGGTTGTGCTGCAGCACCTCAACAAAGTGATCATTTTTCACATCTGAGTCGAGGCCATAAGACTACAATAGGAACAAGAGTAGGCCATTTGGCCCCTTTAAGTCTGCTCTGCTATTCAATTGCATCATGGCTCATCTGACATTTCTTACATTCACTTTCTGCAATTTCCCTGTAAGCCTTGATTCCCCTACTGATCAACAATTTATCTATCTCGGCCTTAACAATACACAAGGACAGAGTCTCATATCTCTGTGGCAAGGAGTTCCATCCTATCCGTTTCAATGAGATTACCTCTCATTCTTCTATACTCTATTTGGTGTCACTGATGTCATCTAGATATTTTCTCAAATGGGGGAGGTTATGACTGAGCATCATCTCCACACTTGACAAATGCCTTTTTCCGATACAAGAGATTGCGATGCATTAAGTGACATTGGTTGACTTATCTCAACTAGCACAAAAGCAGTGGAGCCAATTCTAGAATCCTGAGGCAAGAACGAATTTGAGAACTAAATGGTTTGAGAAAACTGGAATTGAATTATGTGCCCTGGGACACTCTCAGAGCATTTGGTCATGCAGGAACTCATAAAAGTTAAACCACACTAACCTGCCATCTTAACATCTTAATCTACTTACCCCACTCACACTTCGCTCAACCACACTTTCACACTTAAGCACCTACGTGTTCACCCATTCGCTCACAGTCATAAGAACATGCTAAGTTCTGAGACATTTAATTGTGACACACTGGGACAATATTTTCTGCACAGTTTCTCCACTGCTCCCTTCAACAGTTCCTGAGGTCGGGGAGTTTCCAATGGTCCTCCTTTCGAAGATTGGCAGAAAATTCAGACAAGGTGAATAATTCTTTTAGTCTGGGCAGCATCAGAAAGAGAGGTTCCATCACTGACTGGAAAATTTGGGTTGCTACATTGAAATCTCTATGGTGAGACTTCAGAAACCAATAATTGGTGGAAAGTCTGAATCAACGTACGGACCTTGAACTCTGCAGTATCGTTTATGGGAGTCAAAAGATTATATGTTACCTGACATAATTTTTCTGAAATGATACCGAAATAAAATGGAATAGCTGCAGTTGGTTTGTTAATCAGAAATAAAAAAAATTATATTGGCTCGTTAAATGAATTCTTTCTTTCCAGTTAGGCGGAAAGATCATCACTTTGCATTATTATCAATACTTTAAATCTCCACAAATGCTACCAGACCTGCTGAGAATTTCCAGCATGATTTTGTTTTTATGTTTGCTTTTTCATTCCTTGGTGATTCTCAAATGCACTCCCATTTTATCTTTATTCCCCAATGGGATTTGAGCATTGCTGGCTCAATCATTGTTTACTGTTCATCACTAATTGGTCTTCTTGAACTGCTGCAGTGTACGTACACCCACTGTTACAAAGGGCATTCCAGGTTTTTGATCCAGCAACAATGAAGGAACAGTGACATAGTTCCAAGATAGGATGGTGTGTAGTTTTGAGGATTGCTGTACCAATTTGTCACCATTGAATGGCTATGCAATGAACAATGAACGTTTGGAGTTGATTAAATGTGATGATGCAATGATTTGCACTCCTTTAACAACCTCAAATTCCTAAAACCATCGCAGCTCGATTCCACAAACAGGGAACTTAGAAAAGCAAACAGTTAAAGTATACTGAAACAATGGCCATTGAAAATGACTTCAACGCCACAACATACGTAATTTGAAGCTTTTTAAAATTTACTCACAGAATGTGGATGTTACTGCTGGGCTGGCTTTTATTGCCCTTCTTTAGTTGTCCTTCAGAAGATTTCAGTGATCTGTGTTCTTGAACCACTGTAGCCCATTTATGTAGGTACAACCCAACAACACTAAAGAAACTATTTCCACATTTGGATAGCGAGTGGCTTGGAGGGGAACTTGCAAGTGGTGCTGTTCCCATCCATCTGCTACCCTTGTCCTTCTAGATAGAAATGTTTGTGCATTTGGGAGGTACTGCCTAAGGATTTTTTTGATGAATTTCTCCAGTGAATGTTGCAGACAGTACACACCGCTGCTACAGAGCCTCGATAGTGGAGGAAGTGAATATTTGTGAAAGTCGGCTGCTTTACCCTGGATGGTGTCAAGTTTCATGAATGTTGTTGGAGCTAGACTCATCCAGGCAAATGGGAAGTAATACATCCCACTCCAGACTTGTGCTTTGGAGATGGTGGACAGGCTTTGGGGATTGAGAATGTGAATTATTTACTGCAGCATTCTGAGCCTCTAACCTGCTGTTGTAGCCACTGTATTTATATGGTGAATCCAGTTCAGTTTCTAGTTAATGATAATCCCCACAATGTTGATAGGGGGCTTTCAGTAATGGTAATGCCATTAAATGTCAAGGGATGATAGTTAGACTGTGTCTTTTTGGAGGTGGTCATTGCTTGCCATTCATGTTGCACAGGTCTTTTCACATTTGGAAACAGACTTCTTCAGTATCGAATGAGGAACTTTGTAGTCAGTGGTAGTTAATGTCCCTAAGTTGACACCAGGAGGTCTGTGTTTAAATCCGACCTGCTCCAGATGTGTTTCATAACATAGCTGAACATGTTGTTTAAGAAAAAAAATCTTTCTCTCTCTCTCTCTCTAGTACCCTGAAGAATGCCTTTGGAGATATCCTGGAGCTGAGATGACTGACCTCCAACAAACACAACCATCTTCCTATGTGCAGTTATGACTCCAACCAGCGGAAAACTTTCGCTATGAGTCTCATGTAAAAAGCATGCAATTTTGGTAGAGGTCCTTGATGCCTCACTCAATTAAATCTAGCCTCGATATCAAGGGCTGTCACGCTTTGTGTTTAATTGACCTGTTTCTGTGACAACAGCCAAACCTTCAGTACAAAATAGTCCAGACCCCACCAAGAAAATAATCGGTCAAACCGAAATATATTCTTTTTCACTTGTGTAAAAAGCTCACTGGTCTTAAGCTAAGCACATTGTGGTGAATGGACAGAAAGAATATAAATAAGAAATCTGATATATATAGATAAAACTGATCTAATTTAGACTGAACATATCCAACATGGGCATTACTAACATGGCACAACACAACTTCAAAGCACAGGCATTTTCCACATCCTTCCCTTTAATATATTTCAAACACCTTTTAAGATTACAGATTGTGAATGTGAAATGCTTATCCAAAATTCATTCCTTGGTATTTTGAAAGGCAGCAGGTTCACAAATCCATTTTGGAAATATCTTAAAATCCTTCACTATATCTTCCTTTGAATGATTCATACATCTTCACATAATCCTTGAATGCAGAATCAACGGGAGTCTCACAGATACACTGCTGTTTAAGATTTCTTTGGCTGCAAAGGTATTAAGAGTAAGCTTGATAAAAAAAAACAGATCTATCTTTTACTGCATGCTCAGGTCATTCATCTTCAATAGGCTTTTAGGCTCCTTCACTGCAGTTATATAGTTGAAGACACTTGCTGGAATGTTCTAATTTTTCTATGTTAAACTGCAGCTGCTATCACACAGCCTCTTCAGTGTGGGAGGGACAGGAAGACACTAAGAAAAATGTTTCTTTATAACATCAGTTATTGGAAACTGTAACGTATTTTAGGATGTAGGAAGACAATAGATGTCTGCCAGTTAATTGCAGGGGGAGGCAATTACATTGTGATATCGTTGCTAGTCTAGTAATCCAAAGACTCTGAGAATCCTTTGGGAATCTGGGTTTAAATCTCACCATAACAGATGAATGGAGCTTGAAACTTTTCTAAAAATTTGAAAATGAATTCTAATAATGATCACGAAACCATTGTCGTAAAAATCCATCTTGTTCACTAATGCCCTTTCAGAAAAGAATTCTGGCATCCTGACTTGATTTGTCTTTTAAGTATCTTTGGTCCCACAGCAATGTAGTTGTCTCTTAATTGCTCTCTGAAATGGTCTAGAAAGCCATTCAGTTGCACAAAACCAAAAATCAACTCTCAAAAAGGGAATGAAATGAGGTAGATCATTTTGCCTTGACCAAAGCATGAGAGACAACAAAAGCAAAGTCAGATCTGTTGACCCTTAGTCTATTGACTCTTAATGCCCTCCTCACCAATATCTGGGAATAGTGCCAAAACTGGGAGAGCTATTTCACAGTCTAGTCACGCAACAACCTACCACACTTATACTCATGCAATCATATCTTACAACCAGTGTCCTCGGCATTGCCATCACCATGCCTAGGTTAGTGTTGTCCCACTGGAAGGACAGACCCAAGAGAGGTGATAACACAGTGAAGTCCCATGACGTTAGGTCAAGCATGGGCAAGGAAACTTTCTGATGATTGCCAGGAAACATGTAACATCCCACACCACACCACCCTGGCCAATGCCACCCACCCCCCAACCCTCACCCATCATCTCAGCTGATAAATTGGTGTTCCTCCATGTTGAAGACCACTTGGACGAAATGCTGAGAGAGCCAAGGACACAGATGTATTCTGGATGGGGACTTCAATGTCCATCACCAATGGGGGCTCAGCAGCAGTGCTAGGTGTACAAGATGATGAGAGACACAGAAGGTGTGCAAGATGATGATGAGAGGCATAGATAGAGTAGATAGTCAGAGACTTTCTCCCAGGGCGGAAATGATTATTACGAGGGGGCATAATTTTAAGGTGATTGGAGGAAGGTGTAGGGGAGATGTCAAAGGTAGGTTCTTCACACAGAGAATGGTGGGCATGTGGAATGCGGTACCAACAGTGGTAGTGGAGTCAGATGCTTTAGAGACTCTTAACTGACTCTTGGATAGGCACATGGAGTATAGTAAAATTTAGGGTAAGCAGGGTAGATTGATCTTAGTAAGATAAAAGGTCGACACAACATCATGGGCCGAAGGGCCTGTACTGTGCTGTACTGTTCTATGTTCTATGTTCTATGACTGATCGAGCTGGTTGAGTGTGAAATGAAATAGCCGCTATATTGGGAAGATTCATCTGTCGAAGAAACCAAAGATAGAAAAGAACATATTTGACCTTATTGTCACCAATCTGCCTGACAATAATGCAGCTGTTCATGAAAGTATTGGTAAGACTGATCAAAGCACAAGTCTTTGTGAAGACAAAGTCTTGTCTTCACCTTAAGGATATCCTCCACCATGTCATACTAAACAAAATAAAAAGAACTGCGGATGTTGGAAATCAGAAACAAAAACAGAAATTGCTGAAAAAAATTCAGCAGGTCTGGCAAAATCTGTGGAGAGAAAATAAAGTTAACATTTTGGGTCCAGTGACGCTTCTTCAGAACGATCGCATAACATCATATTGTGTTGCATTACCAATGTGCGAGATCCAACACTTTAAGACTGGGTATCCATGAGGCTCTGTGGGCCATCAGCAGCAGCAAAATAACACTCCAATACAATCTGCAACCTCATGGCCTGGCATATCTCCCACTTTACCATTGCTGTCAAGCCAGGGATTGACCCTGCTTCAATGGAGAGTGCAGGAAGACACCGCAGAAACAAAACCAGGAATATCGAAAAATGAAGTGTCAACCTGGTGAAGCTCCAATCCAGGACTACTTATGCGCCAAATAGCATAACTCGCAAGTTCTAGACAGAGCTAAACAATTCAGTTGTTAATTATTCAAATCTAATATCTGCTCTCCTGGAACATTCAGTCATGAATGGTGCTGGATAATTTACCAACTTACTGGAGGAAGAGGCTCCACAAATAGCCCCAGTCAATTCTGAATCATCAGTGAAGTCATCCAATGTGTCATCAACTGTGCAGTCAAGCAGCACTTGCTTAGCAATAACCTGTTCAACGAAGCGCAGTGTGGTTTTGCCAGGGCCACTCAGCTCCTGGCCCCTTTATAGACTTGGTTCAAACATACACAAAAGGCCTGAATTCCAGAGGACAAGTGAGAGTGACAACCCTTGATATTAAGGCTGCATTTGACTGAGTGTAGTGTCATGGACCCTGAGAAAAACTGAACTGATTGGCAATCTTTGGGAAAATATTTGACTGTCTTGAGTTATTTCTGGTATAAAGGAAGATGGTTGTGGTTATTAGATGTCAGTCATCTCAACCCTAGGTCATCTGTACAGGATTTCCTCAGGATAGTGTCCTAGCCCCAACCATGTTCAACTGTTTTACCAAAGATCTTCCCACCATCATAAGTCAGAAGGGAGGATGTTTGTGGATCATTTTACAGCATCCAGCACCTTTTGTGACTCCTCAGGTCCTAAAACAGTCCTTGTGCAAATATAACAAAAGGTGGACAATTTTCAGACATGAAAAATGACCAGTAAGATTCATGTCACACAAGTTCCAGTTAATGAGAGAAAAGAGAGAAAATCCAGCCATCATCACTTGACATTAAGTGGCATTACCCTTGCTGACATCACCCATTATCGACAACCTGGGCGGTACCATTGACCAGAAACTGAACTGTACATGCCATATAAATACTGTGGATCCAACAGCATGTCAGAGATTAGGAATACTGCAGCGAGTAACTCACCTCCTGACTCCCCAAAGCATGTCCACCATCTACTATAGCCCAGATGAGTTCAACTCCAACAACACACTGGTAGACACACTAGTTCTGGTATGTTCAAGAAAACTAGCCTATTTGATGGGAAGCACATCCACAACATCTACTCTCCCTGCCACTGATGCTCAGTAGCAGCAGTTTGTATCATTTACAAAATGCATGGAAATTCACCAAAGCTCCTTGGACCACACCTTCCAAACCAATAACAAATACCATCTAGAAGAACAATGGCAGCACATATATGACCACAGAACCAACTGCAAGTTGCCCTACAAGGGACTCACAATCCTGACTTGAAAATGCATCATCGTCTCTTCTGGGTCACTGGGACAAAATCATGAAATTCGCTCCCAAACAGCATTGTGGGTCCACTTCAACCAAATGGACTGTCGTGGTTCAAAAAGGTAGCTCACAACCACCTTCTCAAAGGTAACTAGGCATGGGTAATAAATGTTGGCCAGCCAGCAATGCCCACATCCCATGGATGAATGAAAAAAAATTGCTATTCAATAAAAAAAACAACAAAGTCCTCTCAAGATGATATTTATTTCTTGGGAGAAGATGATACAAAAGAGCTGATTTTGATGATCTGAGATATACCGGTTGTACTCATAAATAACCTAATCCTTGCGGCTCTGCTCCACAGGGAAATTTTTCTATAAATATAAAACTTACGTCTTATGGCACCTTTCACAATTTCACTGAAAGTACTTTATTGCCAATTTAGCATTCCTTTTTTAAGTGTTGCATTGCTGTAAAATAGAACAACAATTCATTTTCATACTGTCAGGTCCTCCGAAGAGCACTGTGTTGTCCAGAAAATCTGCTCGAGTCATGTTGGCTGCAGAAGATGAGCAGATGCTGATGTAATGATTATGTTAGTGGACTGGTGGTCCAGGTTAGTGTTCTGGAGACACTGGCTCAAATCCCACAGCAGCTGGTAGAATTTACATTCAATTAATAAAATCTGAAGGTGAAAGCAGATGAATATGAAACTACCACTAATCATTGTAAAAACCTGTTTGGCTCACTCATGTCCTTATATGAAGGAACTCCATTGTCTTTGAACCATTGTCTTACAGAATCACTTCTGACTTCTGTAGAGTACTGACAGGTCTTTGGTTTGATAACTCATCTGAAAACTGGCAGCTTTGACAGCGCAGCAGTAGCATGCACTGAAGTATGGGTGTGAATTGAACCCACATCTGGAGCTGGAGTTCAGAGTATACTTGTTAGCATTTGGGTTGGTTCATTCCACAGCCATTTAACAGTCAACTGGACTTCCATTTGTTTCAGACAGGACTTCCACTTTTATCTAAGAGCAAATTCCTTCTCTATTTGTTTTTAAGAATTCACACTGTTAAAGGCTAATTTCCAGTAGAACTGAATACATCAATCTTTTTCTGGAATATTTAACATTGTGCCACACAAATGCCAGGGAATGACCATCTCCAACAAGAGACACCACCCCTTGGCATTCAATGATGTTATCATCACTGAATCCCCCCTTATCATCATCCCAGGGTCATCACTGACCACAAACTCAACTAGACTGAAAAAAAATACAATGGTTACAAGAGCCTGCTGACTCCTCAAAGATTGTCCACCATCGACAAGGCACAAACCAGGAGTGTAAAAAAAATACTCCCATCTTCTCAATGGCAGCTAGGATTGGGCAATGAATGTCAGCAGAATCCACATCCCAAAAGTGAATTAAAAGAATGAAATTAGAGGGTAACTCATTGGTAAATACTGCCACTTCATATCCTTACTTGAATTTTTATTACTGAGTAAATTGACTGATTACAACCCTACCAGAGCTTGTGAGGTGCTGGTAAATTAGAAGTTGCAGTCTGATTTACTCTTCGATAACAGTGAACTCTGACGTCCCACCAGTATGATTGTAGCAGTGACTGGGCCCATTGAATATAAAACAAAGAAAGTTTTCCTTTGGTTACACAGAGCACTGGTAAAACCATGTCTGGTATATTGTGCAGAGTATTGGTCACATTATTAAGGAAGAATGTAAATGCATTGGGAGGCATTTCAGAGAAGGTTTACTTGACTAATTGCTCGAATGGGCTGGTTGTCTAATTAGGAAAAGCCAGAGAATTATGTGCTGGAGTTTCAAAGAGTAAGGGGTGATTTTTTTGAAACATAGCCCAGTGGCATCTTGACAGGGTAGATGTGGAGAGCGCATTCCTGTCTCTGGATAATCTAGAACTGAAAGTCACTAATTAAGAATCAGAGGCCTATTTAAAACAAAGATGAGGTGATTTGTTTTCTCTCTCTCTCAGGGTTGAGAGCCTTTGGAACTTTCTTCATCAAAAGATAGCAGAAGCAGATTTCCTGAAAAGCACTAAGACAGGCAAACAGATTCTTGTGAAGGAAAGGGTTGCTTTGCTGTCAAGGGTAGGCTTGATTTAAGCAGGCTTGATTTGAGCTTACAGCCAGGTCAGCTATAATCTTATTGAATGTCAGAGAGGGCTCAAGGGGCTGAACAGCCTACGACTGCTCATGTTTCATATGTTCATACGTTCTAAAGATGCTAGAATTAGATGAGCTTAGGTAGTTCAGAGTTGTGGAGCTTGCAGAGACAGAGGAAGGCAAAGCCATGGAAGGATTTGAAAATAAGGATGAGCATTTTAACATCAGGGTGGTTCTTAATCAGGACCCAGTGTTTTTCAGTGAGTGCAAGGGAGACAGGAAAACTGGACGAGCTGCAAGTCTTTTGTATTCACTCTGGGATGTGGACGTCAGTAACTGGGCCAGCATTTAATGTCCATCCTTAAATGCCTTTAAAAAGGTGGTGGTGAATGCCTTTTCAACCCTACTGTCCGGTCTCCGCCCTCAATGCCATTCGGGAAGGAGTTCCGGGATTTTGTCCCAACCGCACTGAAGGAGCGGCACACTGAAGTGAAGACACAGACAGCAAATATCGGGAATGACCTTGAGTTTACATAGCGTAGAATATGGAAGACCAGCCAGAAGTGTATTCAAATATTTCTCTGAAGAGGTAATAAAGGCAAGAATGAATGTTTCAGTGGCAGATGAACTGAGATGGTGCAGAGTTGGACGCCATTCCTGAAGTATAAACATTTGGTCTGAATGTTGGCATGAATATAAGATTGGAAGCGCATTTCGGGATCATCTGTGAGACCAACACTGTGAACATATTTGTTTCATCTCAAACTTTTATGAGGGAGAGGGATGGAGTTGGTAGATTAGAAACAGAGTTTGTACCAGGTGCCAAAAACAATGGGTTTTGTCTTTCCAATATTTGTCTGGAGGCGATTTCTGCTCATACAGTATTGATAGTTTTGCAACTGTTGGCAGAGTCAGAAGGCCTAGGACTGAGGTAGAGCTGGACAACATCAATGTACACAGGAAAGTGTGCCTTCAGATGATTTTGCATCGGAGAATAAGGAAAGGCCAAGAATCGATCTTTGTGGAACACCAGATGTAAACGTATGGGAGCAGAAAGAGAAGCTATTGCAAGTGATTCTTTGGCTACTATTAGATAGGTAAAAATGGAATCAGGTGAGAGCAGTCCAATATTCAGTGATGAAACTCCACCGAAGGTTGCTGTGATCAATCATTTCAAATGCTGCAGGCAGATCAACAAGAATAGTGATGGATAGTCTCATAGTATGTCGTTAATAAGAGCCACTCCAGTGCTATGACAGGGGTGGAAACTTGATGGAGAAGATTTAAACATGAGATTCCTGGCAAGGTGAGAATACATTTGTGAAATGGCACACATTTAAGGACTTTAAACATGAAAGGGATGTTGGAGATGGGACAGCGTTTTGCATGGATGGTGCAGCCATAGGTTTGTTTTTTTCTGAAAAGAGTGATAATGATGACAGATTTACAGGAAAGATGGATGACACCTGAAGAAAGAGAACCGTTACAATATCTGTTAATATGGAGGCCAGGAGGGGAAGTTGGATGACCAATGCAAATAGAACAAGAGGACAGAAGGTGGGTAGCATGGACAAGATGAACTACACAGCGGGGCTTAACCTTAATAATTCAAGCTTAGCCATTCAGAAATGAGACAAAAGCACTTATTACTCCAAGAGCAGGAATAATAATGAACTGTCTTTTCCTCAAAAGTTATTGATAACAGATCAATTAAGAATGAAATAGATACTTGTTTGGCAAAGGTATTGAAGGCCACAGAAGCAGTGTGCATGGATGGGGAGGTCAAGAAACAGAGCAGCCATGATCTAATTGGATGACACATTACACTTAATTGTCTGAATGCCCATCTTGTGCTCCAATATTCTTCCCTCAAATGCACCATTTTATTGAAGATTACTTGTCAGGATTACTGTTGGATGTTTTCAATATTCTTGGGCATCACTGAAACTTATTGATGAAAAGAAACAAGTTGTGTGAAAAAGTGACTTTGCTTTTAAAGCAGGACAAAGGACTACTGACAACAAGAGAGTAAAACGCATGACCAGATGTTACGTTGTTTGATTTTTGGACCTTAACAATGGTTATACGAGTCCTCAACTACAAGGATTATCACTTCCCAAATTTCCTTGATTTTGTTTCTGAAGATGGTGTCAGCACAAAGATGGAAAAGGATCCAGTCAAGTTTTGCTTGATGGGGTGAAAGTCCAGAATCAGTGGTAACAACATAGCAACAACAGCAATTGGATAAACTAATAGTTTACATTGCAATGTTTGAGTTTGAGCTTCTTCTTTTGCATTGTTTTATCTTTCAATTCTTTTTCCTCTGTTGTTAGATCCTTAAATTAGAATGTGCTGTCACCCTATTAAACTTAAGACAGAATACATCTCGTCTCCCATTGCCTCGGTGATTTGTTTGAAGATAATCTCTAAACCAGAAAGGCTTTGTCACCTGTGGTGCATTCTAAAATGGTTCCTTGCAAAACAGTGATCATCTCTAATAAGGCAATTAAAGGTGAGGAGAGCATAATTTTCTGCAAGCTGTCCCAGTGGATTTGACAGTGGGAAATCAAGGCATTTAGACACCCTTGAAGGCAATAATCTGTTCACTTACTGTGCACAGATTTAAAAAGCAGTAGTTGTCAACTAATTTATTTTCCATTCGTCATTGCCTATTACAGGAAAACTACTTTTTTTCCAACATATAAGAAGATTTTCGCAGTATTACATCTCCCTTGATTTTAAAAACACAAGTTTGGTGTCTCATTTCTTTGACCTTCATATGCCAGTCCTCTACTCGATTTATTTCATTCTGTTGGAGAGCTCTTCATATGAATGTCACATCATATTAATAGGTTTTGCACTTTGGGAAACATCTTTTAGTCTGTGTCCTAGTTAACCAGTTGTTTTCACCTTCAGAGTGTTGCCTATCTTCACCTCATTGCCAAAGAAGCCTTATCTATGTTTTTGACCACTCCAGGTTTGATCTTTATAGAAATGGCCTAAACTTTCCACGCATAGTTTACACAAAATCCAATTCATTTAGAACTCTGATTTTGATATTCTGCTCTTTATTAAGTCCTGTTCTATCACCAGTCCAGATCACCATATGGACCATCTCAAACTTTCCAAAACCCAATATATTGGCACTCTAGGTGTCCCTACACCTCAAATACTACAGCTGTTCAAGGCAGCAGCTCACTACCATCTTCACTGGAGCAATTAGGGATGGTTAATAAACGCTGGCCTAGCCAGTGATGCTCACCTTCCGTGAATGAAGAAAAATAAACAATCTGAGACCCTTGCTCTTTTCATTTAACACCCCATTGGCAATAACCTAAAGCAATTAACCCAAGCTCTATTCTTCATATTTCTGGATCTTGGTTTTAGAGTAATCCACCTTAGGTCCTGGGTCTCTGAAATTATGTACCTAAGTCCCTCTGCCTTCTTTCATTGGGACCTAGCTCCTTAAAAATTATATAAACTCCTCTACATTCAAATATCTCCCCTGAACAACATCTTCACATTTTATTTGTTGCTTGCCCACATTTGTAAAGAGGCTCAGCATGCATCACTGCATCAATAGTGCTTTAGAACCAATAATCTGTTGTTTCGTGACTTGGGCTTTCCTCCCCTTAATAGCCTGTCTTGTACCATGATCCATCATGCCAATCTTCACTGACTTAAATTGGCTAGCAGTGCACTTCTGACAGAAATTTGAAAATATAGTTCTTATGCTAAAATCCAGGATTTTGTACCTACTTTCATCTAACTTCCTCTCACCCTACAAATACCTCTCTTGGATTCTCTGCTTCTTTAGTTCTTTCTCCATCTACATCTTGTGCATTTCAACATCCTAATTCTCATTCCATAGAATACTCTTCCGAAAGCTTTCCACATCCCATTCTTCCTTTGCAAGCCATCCTTAAAATCCACCATTCCTCATCAAACTTATGGTCACCTCCTTTTATATTCAATCTTATCCTAAACATTTCTGAACTTTTAAAGATGTCCTTCCACTTTAAAGCCTATATAAATAAAACTTGACAGCACTGAATAAAAGACATCTCAAGTTATGGTAGATTTGTGATCATGACATAAATGTGTCAGATACAAAGCAACAACATATTGAAGACAATTAACTTATCACTGATAACATTTTTTCCCACATTTTGGTAAGAATGTTACTTATGAGGAGGAATTTCTTCAGCCAGAGGCTAGTGAATCTTTGGAACTCATTGCCACAGAAGGCTGTGGAGTCCAAGTCATTGAGTGTATTTCAGATAGAGAAAGATAGGCTCTTGAGTAAGGGTTATGGGGAGAAAGCAGCAGAATGGGGTTGAGAAACATATCAGTCATGATTGAATGGCACAGTAGACTTGATGGGCTTAATGGCCCAATATTGCTCCTGCATCATTTTTTTTTTGTTCAAAAGTTCACCATTATTTTCCAGTTTCAAAATAGACACCAACAACTTTACCAAATGCATTGGTTTTAACACTATTCATAGACAGTTTATAACACTTCATTTTGACACAGTGGTTATGACTTTTGATCTACTTCTTCAAACTACACCGAAGGCGAGAGGCAAGGAAATTGTTTAGACTGAGTGGACTTAAGTAGACAGTTCTCTTGAAACGAAAAACAATTCTTTAATGGAATTCACTACAAAAGCAGACCGCTCATATCATTTATGATGACTCTTGCTTGCTATCCATGGAGAAGTTTGCTGTTTGAGTGAGCCTGTGCTGAAGATTTAAAAGTCTCCAAGTTTCATGCAGATATTTGAAAGTTTTTGCATTCGTAAAACATACAAAAAATGCTTTTGTTTGCTTCTCCAGTGACTTCCCTCCTTTTGTACAGTTTCGATAGACACCACTCAGATTCAAACAGCTCTTTCAAGTAGACATTCTTCGTACGAAAAAGAACAGTCAGCAGGGTATTTGGCGTGTAATGCAACCAATGTAAACACTTATCCAGCAGGGCTTCTTGACCAGCAATAAGGAGGAAGAACCCTTGCTGATGTCCCTCGCTGATGACGGTATAAGAGACTTTCTTTCTAAAAATTGTGAATAAATCAGCCTTTACCACACTTCCAGGCAGTGCACTCCAGATCCTAATCAGTCACTGCACAAAAACATTGTGTGATTCCTGGCTCTTTTGCCAAATTCTAGAGAATGTAGACCCACTTTCTTCAAACTCTACCACTAAGAGAATTCCACCATCCCAGTGATTGATCTGGTGAGCTTTTATTGCACTCCCTCAATCACATGTGGATTCACTCTTAGATACCAAAACTATGCACATTATTCCAGGCGTGGTATCATCAAGTCTGCAAACAATTCCAGTGAGACATCTTTACTTTTGCGTTCAAATTTCCCTTAGAATGAAGGCCAAGATACCATTTATTGATTATTGCACCTGCATGCCAGCTTTAACTCATGTTCAATGACACTCAGATCCCACTGCACACCAACCTTTCACCATTCAAGAGATATCACAATTTTCTGTTTTTCTGACGAGGAGGACAACTTCACATTTTACTCTGTGTTATACTCCATCTGCTCTACAAGGTATTGGGTCCAAAAAAGTAAATACTGATGTCACATTAACTCTACCCAATCACAGACTTTGGGAAGACAATTAGTCTTGTACGAGGTCCTAAAGGAGACAGAAGTAACACGCCCACCTCTTGATATCTGAAATTGTGCTTAACCAGTTAATGTTAATTGTACCCATAGTGATTATAAAATAGAATTTACATTGTTTTATAAGACAAGTGCCTCTAAAAGACTTTACAGTAGTCTATCTGCTACCACAGATAACTAGGCATACCCTTAGACTCAGCATTGAAGGGAGAATTGGTGGTGTGAGCAACCCTAGCCACAAGCCATGGGTAGCTGGTAGTCAGAAGATATGACATGTGGTTGTATTTACAAATACAACACCATGTTAATAACAGCCATTCACTTAGTTGGCTTGCCTGTCCAGGTCGACTTGAAGCTTCGTTGTATCATCCTTATAATTGACATTCCCACCTCGTTTTATGTCATTGCCAAATTTGGAAATATTGCAATTGTTTACAAACTCTAAATCATTTTTACAGATTGTGAGAATAGGTATGTCCTAACACTCTGAGATAGCAAGAACTGCAGATGCTGGAGTCAGAGACAACACAGTGCAGAGCTGGAGGAACACAGCAGGCCAGGCAGCATCAGAGGAGCAGGAAAGTTGATGTTTCGGGTCAAGACCCTTCTTCAGAAATGCCCATGGGCAATATAAATAAAACTTGCATTTATATAGTGCTTTCTATGTACCTTCATCAATAGTTGTACAAAATGGCAAGGCATGATTCAAACCATCGTTGCAACATCATTTTGCTCTTATGTTATATCTGTGCAATTCATGATCATCATTTAGAATGTTACTTTGGAAGATAACATCTTATAAGAGGGGCATGCATAATCCTTTTATAATGCACCGTGACTGACATCACATCTTTCTGTCTTTCTGACTGAATGGACAACTTCACATTGTGAAGAAGGGTTCCGACCTGAAACGTCAATTTTCCTGCCCCTCTGATGCTGCCTGGCTTGCTGTATTCCTCCAGCTCCACACTGTGTGGTCCTAACACTGATTCTTGGAGTATGCCCCTGCAATCATGAGAATAACCTTTTTTTTTCCCTATTCTGCGCTTTCTGCCTATGAAACAATTCTCAATTTATTCTAGTACATTGCTTGAATTTTGTTTAATAGCATTCCTTTGTGGGTCTTTAACAAAATCCTTCTGAAAATCAAAAGACACCACACCCACAGGTTCTCCTTCATCTAAGCCATAAGTAACATTCTCAAACACTCTGACAGACTTGTCAAATATGTTTTCCCTTTCATCAATCCATATGAGCCAGTTCTAAAGTTACCATTATTTTCTCAGTGTCCAGCTCTAACATCCTTTACAACAGATTCTAACATTTACCCCAGTAATTATAGTACTTCAAAACTACAGGTTTGTAACTCTTCATTCTCTCACTCTCTCCCTTTGTAAGGAAAGGAGTCATATTTGCTACTTTTCAGTCCCCATTAACCCTTACCAGACTCCGTTGTTTTGAAAGATGACAGCATTACATCCATTCTTGCTGCATCCACCTCCTTCAACACTCTGGAATGCGTTCATCTGGTTCATGGGATTCATCAAGGAGTTTGCACATTCTCCCCGTGCCTGTGTGGATTTCCTCCAGGTGCCCTGGTTTCCTCCCACAGTGCAAAGGTGTGCAGGTTAGGTGGATTGGCCATGGGAAATGCAGAGTTAAAGGGATAGAGTGCGGGGTGGGTGGGTTAGGGTGGGATGCTCTTCAGAGGGTTGGTGCGATTCGATGAGCCAAATAGCTTGCTTCCACACTGTAGGGATTTGATGATTCAATCCAGTTAATTTTTCAAATTATTCTTTACTTCAAACACCTCTTTACTAACACTGATATTTTTTCAGTTCCTTATATTGCTAATATTTTTGGGACATTTTCTATATCTTCCTTCGTGCTGACTGACACAAAGTAATTGTTTACTTCCCTCATTTTTTTTTCCTGTTCTTCAGTCTGAATTATTTTGTTCCCGCTTGTAATGTATCCACACCTAACTAATCCATTCCTGAAGTCTATTTTATCGTCCACCTTTACAGTTCTTGCTGGTTTGTATTCATATTCTCTCTGCCACTCGTTTATTCATTTCTGCATCTTGCTTTGCTGGATTCCAATTTGCCACCACCTCAGGCTTTTCATCGTACTGTAGCAGAATCATTTTTTAATCTCTTTTGACATGAAAATTAACTACTTAACTTGTAGATGAGGTCCGTACCTGATAGAAATAAAATTTTTGTTTTTAATCAGATGTTTTCTGAAGAGGTGGATTTTTTTTTATCAAATAGCAGTTTTGTCCTCTCAACATAGAATAGATTGAGCAGGACAGTCAATGATAAAGGAGACACCATGGCTGGTGTTTGTAAATGGTCTTTCCCTTGTTTATTCCAATGTCATTTTGACACACATTGAGTGGCAGACCTTGTAGTTCCTGATTCCTACTCTGCTGAGCCCTGAATTTTCATTAGTGTATTCTGGAAAAATGACCAAATGAGCTTTTTCCAGCTGTGCATGGGGAAAGGATTGAATTTTTTTTGCATTAGATCAGTCAGTAATTTCATCCATGAGTGGGCTGAAGATGGAATGATGTCTTTCTGTTGTCCCCTGCAGCAAGTAAGCCTGGAATGAGCCCTAGACAAAGTTGTGCAGGGCTGGAGTGACCTTTACAACAATTAGCAGTGCCTGAACTGGAAGTTGGGATGAATTTATTGTGCCAATTACAATAGAATCCAATCAAGGTGTACTGGTAAATTGCTGTTTTTACATGTCTAAAAACTCAGACCAATACAGCAATCTCCTTACTTAACACTCCTTTCCTTTGGGAGGAAAGGCATGCACAATCCTCTTGTAATGCACTGTGACTGACATCCCTTCATTTCTCTAGTTCCTTCCCTTCATCCAAGTGAACCAAAGAGAGACAACTTCACGGAGGGTTATTTAACATCGGGTGTGCAATAAAAACACAATGCGAGCACTTTCACAAAGATGTGGGGGTACGGCAACATATCACTGGGTGCTGATATAGCAAGTCTAACTTTAATTGATTTGCTGCCATAGTGCTAATGACACTGGGCTAATTATCTAGAGATCCAAGCTAATGTGGGCAGAGGTCCAAACCCTACAAAGGTAGGTGGTGCAAATTTAAAATCAAGTCATAAAATGTGGAGTTCATCCTCTTGTGGCTCAGTGGTAGTGACCCTCCCCTGGATCGAGGCACCCGGGTTCAAATCCCACCTGCTCCAGAGGTATATAATAATATCGCTGAACAGGTTGATTAGAAAAATCGGTTAAATTGAAAAATAAGTCTGCAGTTGGCTCTCTTGTGGCACTATGGTAGTGTCCCCACCCCTGGGGCGGGAGGCCCAGGTTCAAGACTCACCTGCTCCAAAGGTTGGTGATAATATCACTGAACAGGTTGATGAGAAAAATAGGAAACATAAAAAAAAGGATTTGGCCTTCTGTGGCACAGTGGTAGCATTCCTAAACCTGGACCAAAAGGCTCAAGTTCAAGTCCCATCTGAACAGGTTGATTAGAAAACTAGGTGAATTAAGAAAAAAACTAAATGTTTAAAATTTGGAGTTGAAAGCGTGTTTTAGTAACAGTGATTGTGAAACCATTGTTAGTTGTTGGGTAAATCCTTCTGCTTCCTTAATGTCCGTTTGAGGGGTGAAATACTAATTTGAAAGGTCCATACGTGACTCCAGACCCACAGCAATTTGGTTGATTTTTAACTGATCTTAACTGGATTGGTCAACAAGTTATGTATTTAGGGATGGTCAACCAACACCAGCTTTGCCAGAGGCAGCAACAAATCCCCTGAAAGAATAAAAGAGCTTAGTTAGTTGTTCCAGGGCACTTCACAGTTATCAGATATGAATTGGCACCAAACCACATAAAGAGTTATGAGGACAGATGATCAAAAGTTGGCACTACTAGAAGATTTGAAGGGCCTCTTTAAAGGAAAAAATGGAGGTTCAACAGATTAAAGCCGTAATTTTTGATTTAACGGCTGATGGCACAGCTTCATATAATGGAGTTATGAAAATCATGAGGCCATAATTGGAAGAGCAGTGTAAACTTGCTGGAAGGCACACATAAAGATAGCAATGAAGCCATTGGGGGACTTAAGCGCATTTTAAAATGGAGTCTTTTGCCAGTCTGGAGCCACTGTGGGTCATTCAGGATGGAGTGCTCATGAGGATGTAGGTTCTGATTCAGGCAGCAAAGATTTGTTTGAGCTCAAGTTCACAGTCAATGGAAAGTGACCAAATACATTGGAATATTTGAGTATTGAAGTAACAAAGCTATGCAACAGGTGAACTCAGTCAGGGGCAGACACGTATGGCAAAGCTAGAAGAGAGAAGTCTTGGTGATGGAGCCTTCATGAGGTCACACATTCAGTATAAGGTCAAATTGGACATTAAGATTGTGAACTAGACTAAATAATCAAGTCTTCTAAACTCCAAAGAAAGCTGCATTTACAATACGCAGATTGTTAGCTGCCAATTTCAAAATGATGCACAATCTAAACACATATTCTGCACTCAAGTTCATGTGAGTGATATGCTGCTGATAAAAGTGAGACAACATTAGCATCCAACATATGTCAAACCCTCCTTAAATGTAATATATCTTCTAAACCCAAGGCCATTTTCACACATATATTGCTTTCATGCACCTATGCTTGCGAGATATAGTTCTTAAAGCTAAATGGGTCAAAGGGCATGGGGAAAAACTGGGAACAGGCTACTATTGGATGATTAGCTCAATCATGTTGACTGGTGGGGCAATCTTGAAAGGCTGAATTGCTTACTCCTGCTCTTATTTCAATATTTCAACAAGACCTGAATTAAACAAATTTCAAAATTCAATTTTTAATTGTAAATTGTTTTCGCTTACATAGATAGATTGAAGGTCTTTCGAAGAGAAGGTATGGAGAAGAGAAGGTTGAGAGGAGATTTAAATGAGGTATGCAAAGACGTGAGTAGAAAAGGAGAAAGTGCTCCCATTGGTGGAAGAATCGAGCATCAAACAGCACAAATTGAAAATAATTGGCATAATGATGATTTTTTGTGCAGTGACTGGCTAGGATCTGGAATGTACCACTTAGAGTGTGGTGGATAAGTTCACTTAAAGCATTCAAGAGAAAAAATGTTTAATATTTCAAAAGGGAGAATGTGCACATCTATGGTAAAAATTTGAGGAAGTAGCAGAAGGTAAATTGCTTCTTCAGTAATATTCAATGAGCTGAATGGCCTTCTGTGCCTTAACCATTCTATAAAAAGTACGAAGGAAGATAACAGTAGAGATTTAGGAATCAAATGGTTTTAGCAAGGAACTCTTGAGGCACAGACGACAGAAGCGAACTGGATAAGTATTTAAAAATGAATACTATAAAATGAGATAGGGAAAGGGTAGCAGACGAGAGGACTCGATTTAAAGAATTATTTTATAAGGATCTATAAACAAATTTGTTACTTGGCTGGAGATAGCAGGAACTGCAGATGCTGGCAGGGAAA
>NC_063334.1:110373376-110486985 GCF_021869965.1 Rhincodon typus
TTTTACTTTTCTTCCCCACAAGTTTTACATAACAATACTTCACTCTAAGATTTGGCCACTATGATTTCTGAGGCATAACTAATAAAAGCTTTATTTGTAATTGCATTAAGCATATTCACATTTTCAAAACTGAACGTGCTTTATATGGAAACAGAACAGTGACAAGGTCCTCAAACGGGTACAAATTATTCACACGGTCCTAAACTGACAAGACAAACTATTTATTGATGAGATATTCAAATGATGATATACAAGACATTAGCTTGTTTGGAGAAAGAGCACTTGGTAATGAATATTTAACACACTTTGGGAGAGTTTGGTCACATCAGGTCAAATGTACATTTCCTTTGGTCCCTGAAAACTAATTTTGATCACAGTCAGCCATAAAAAAAAATCTAAGACACATTTTCTCATTTACTTGTCACCAGATTATCATAAATCAAAGTACGTCCCAGTCGAAATTAATTTACTTGAGCCTTTAAAAAAAATGCAACATCTGATTCGGATTTCTGTGTGCTATGTGTAGCCTAGACATTTTAAATTTCTTTAATATTTATCATTCATATGCAGTTCCTTCCATTCAGTTCTAGCAGGAAAACGAGATTAGAAACAAAATACTTTTAATGCTGTTTCTGAAGTTGATGCATTGATAGAAATCAGTTTCAAATGCACAGCAATATAAAAATAAAGTGACATCTTTTGAATATAAGGTGGATGTTAGTTTCGAATCCGATCACTGATTGCCATAATGTTGAGTATAGCGTTGAGGAGTTTTTTTTCCCCCAATTCATCATGGTAGTGAGTTATTGCTAACAAGGACTCACATTTGTTGCCTGTCCCTACTTGCCTTGAACCAGTAGCATTTGAGCCAGGCCAGAGCAGGACCAATAAGATTTCCTGCCCATGATACAATTGTGAACCAGATTTTTTTTAATGACAGTCAATAATGGTTAATCACCATTACTGAGATTAGTTTTCAATTCCAGATTTTAGTAATTGAATTTTAATTCCACCAGCTGCTGTAGTGGGACTTGAATCCATGTTCTCAGAGCATGGCCTGGATATCTCAGATGGGATTACAATTATCCCACCTCCATTGTCTAACCAGACCCTCGGGCTGCTCTCTCATTAGAGAGAGATGACTGGTGATGATTTAACCTAAAGGTCGCTACCCCTCAGTTGAGGGGAGAGATTGATGGTAACTATCTTACCATCTCCTCAGGGGAGCTCAAACAGCTGCATGGACCCAGTCTAGACGGAAGATACATATTTTCAAGGATCAAAACCACCCCTTGGGTTCAACCATATCTTAAAATGTCAGTCCTGAAAAGGCATCTACTTTCCAATATTACAGGCAGGAAAGGTATGTAGATTAGAAACCAGAAATTTGTTGACCGGTATATTGGTGTGTAGACATATTGGAGTCGACAGCACATGTCCAATAATGCAAGCAGCACAATATTTCAATTAATTTCAAAGACTGTCCTTCAGTTTTTGCAGGAGTTGTTCTTGACACTGGCACATCCCCGTATGTTACCTGACACAGGTGAAGTCACCCAGCCACGCACGGTGCTGAGGAGCAGGAAATACCAAAGCAAGCCAAAAGGCTATTATCTGTCAAGGGTTGAATTCTGACCACTTTTAAAAAAATTCAGCCGGTGGATATGGGCTTTGCGGTAGGCAAGCATTTATTGCTCAACCCTAATTGTCCCTGAGAAGGTGGTGGTGAGCTGCCTTCTTGAACTGCCACAGTCCATGTTCTGTCATTAGGCCCACGATGCCATTAGTGAGGGAATTCCCGGATTTTGACCCAGCAGACAGTGAAGGAACAGCAACATATTTCTAAGTCAGGATAATGACTAGATTGAAGGGGAACTTGCAGGTGTTGATTTTCCCATATGTCTGCTGCCGTTGTCCTTCTAGATGGTAGTGTTCGTACATGTGGAAGGTGCTCTCTGAGGATCTTTGGTGAATTTCTGCAGTGCTTCTTGTAGCTAGTACACACTGCTGCTACTGAGCGTCGGTGGTAGAGGGAGTGGATGTTTGTGGATGTGTGCCAATCAAGCAGGCTTTGTGTTGAATGGGGTCAAGCTACTTGAGTGTTAGAGCTGCACTCATCCAGGAAAGTGGGGAGTATTTCATTACACTCCTGACCTCTGCCTTGTAGAAGGTGACCAGGCTATGAAGAGTTGCGAGATGACTTGCTTATGTGGCGATCCCAGGTCAATGCTAGTGCCTGGGATGTTAATAGTGGGGGATTCAGCAATGATATTTCCATTAAATATCTTGGTGATGGTTTGATTCTCTCTTGTGGAGATGGTTGTTGCAAGATACTTGAGTAGGCTTGAATGTTACTTGCCATATGTCATTCCAAACCTGCATATTTTCCAATGTTTTTTTTTTGCATTTGGACATGGACTGCTTCAGATTCTGAGGAGTCATGAATACAGCACAAATTCAACCTGGCCAATTACTGCCCCATCCATTCACTCTCAATCATCAGTTTAGTTGTGGACGAGGTTCTCAATAGCGCTGTCAAATAGCACCTGCTTAACAATTACCTGCTGTCTGATGCTCAGTTTGGATTGCATCAGGGTCACTCAGCTCCTGACCTCATGACAGCTTTTGGTTGCGTTTGATGAATGTTCAGCACCATGAGTTCACTGCAGCAGCTACTCAGGGCAGTGTCTAAGATCCAATCACCTGGAGCGGTTGAGGACTCTGAGAGGGCTGAATAGAGTGGATGTGAAGAAGATGTTTCCACGAGTTGGTGGGACTAGGACCCAAGGGTACAACCCTAGAGTGAAGGGATCACCCTTTAGAACTGACATAAAGATAAATTTCTTCAGCTGGAGGAGTTGCATCTGTAGAACTCATTGTCACAGAAAACTGTGGAGGCAAAGTCATTGAGTATATTTAAGACAGAGGTAGATTCTTGATGGGTAATGGGATCCAAGGTTTTGGGAGAAGGCAGGAGAATGGGGTTGAGAAGCACATCAGCCATGTTTGAATTTTGGAACAGACTAAATGGGCCGAATGGCTTAATTCTGCTATTATGTCTTCTGGTGTTTCAACTGCTTCAACTATTATCTTCCCTCCATCACAAGGTTAGATCAGCGATGTTTTCCAGTGATTACACCATTTACAGCTGTTTTCTGTGTGCAGGACATTCCTGTGCAATTTTCCACTTTGTCAGACAGATGTTAATGTCAGTTGAATGCTAATTCTTGGCTAGCCTTGTCAATCTTGAAATCTCACTTTGTCCAAATAGAGCAAAATTTTGCTGGTGCTGCACTGCAATTCATTGCCTCTGAATTAGTTTGTATTCAGTCGTGGATAATCTCTTATCTTTGGGACTGGAAAATGAGCAGAGACACAGCTGCCAGAACGTTGAAAATGGGAACACAATGCCAGAGTTTTCATCCATATTCAGACAGCGCCACTTCTACTTTACATTTAATGAGGAGCTATGTCTCAAGTGTCCTTGTTTCTCCAATGAGGCTGTTACTGTGCCATAACTTGTGTTGCAGTCACAACTTTAGACTTGAATCATGCTACAATTACTAGAGATGTGAAAAGCAGCTCAAGTGAGGAGAATTTACTCTAATTCAATGCCTCAGTCACAAATACGACAGCAATCCCATGATCTTGACCATGATCTCTCTTACCGTCTGTCAATTGACTTGTTTTCAGTTCAGACCAATGGGTTTTGTTCACATGACAAAGATAAGAACCAACATCAAATCCAGAAATAAAGAAAAAGATCAAACAAAAATGGTCGCACTCTCGCTGCATTGACAAACAAAGATCGCAAATCACCTTTGTACCTACACCTGAGGCATATAGTAAGATGGTACATTCTAGTGAACATTAGTAGGGTTTATTAAACATAGCTATATTGGAAACTTGGAGACTCAGG
Source organism: Rhincodon typus (assembly GCF_021869965.1). NCBI lineage: Eukaryota > Metazoa > Chordata > Chondrichthyes > Orectolobiformes > Rhincodontidae > Rhincodon > Rhincodon typus. The sequence goes on from NC_063334.1 coordinate 110,377,296, forward strand.
CTCCAGTTCCACATGTCCTGATTTTGTTATGATAGACTTTGTTATGCACATGCTCATTCGCCAATTTTAAAGTTAAAGTTAATCCTTTACTCGACAGCATACTCCTTACCCGAATTCTCCTATAAAGCCAAAGGCGACATCTTGAACCTCTATCTAAATTATTGTGGGTGACTGGATAACAAGCTTGAATATTTCTGGACCTGGAAAGCCAGGCTGCAGAATGCACGATCATGGCACAAACCAGACCACTCTGTTCAGTTGTCACTGACAAAGCCACCAGTGGAGTGGAAGGCAGTAGAAAAGAATGTTTTTCCCCTGAGAAAAGGGCAGCGACTACATCTCCCACTGACCGAGAGCTTTTCTCCTGGGGTTAGTACTCAGTGATCCTGCAGCTATGCTTGAGTAATATGTGTTGTTCTGAAGCTTTGATCTGAAAACCCAGCTCATATTGGTACCTAAAGTCAAGATAGTAGCTATATGAATTCTCATGGCAGCTGCGAAATCTGCCATGAGAGACCCTGTGATGGGAAGCAGTGCTGTTGTAGTTCATGAAACTGATCATACAATCAGTTTTGGCCAGAAAAACCTCCATGCTCGAGGTGAAGCCTTAAGGAAAATCAGATCTGGACTCCTGATGCTGTACAATACACGGTGCAAAATTTTTGGCAGTCTGCCTAGTGCTCCAATTTGAGATAATGAGCAACGAAGGTGCACTTTAATGAGAAAATATCTAAGCAAAAATCAGAAACAGGTTTTGCCACAAATTTTCACCTGCTTCTGTTGACCAGGATGGTCTGCAGCATACACACTCTGTATCTTGAAATAAATATCATTGTCTGATACATGTGTCCTTTTTATGCCACTTAATGTTTTTGAACTTTATTTAGTGGTGTTATGATGTTAACTTTGCAATTTTATAAAACATACGTTTACCACACAACACTACTTAAATAATGATGGGTAACAGATACAGCCATTAGTTCTGAGAGCCCCTGTCAAATTAGACATTGTTGTTGTGCAGGAATTCAATTGTATTTTTAAAGGTCATTTAAAACCATATTATGTATTGTTGTGCATGTTCATGGGGTGTGACAACATGCAAAAGAAACAAGCCCTTACAGAATTTCAATGGATGAAGAATGAATAGCAGCACTGGATATTTAAAGGAAGTCAATGCATTAAGAACAGAATCATTCCATCCTCAGACCAAAACCACTTACTTCTGACTCGTATCAATGCACTCGTTCTATAAGCACTTTGGAGGTACTGCTGCTGGCTCTATTTGACAGGCGCTGCATCCATTATCGCATCAGTTAAACAAAAAGGTGAACATCTGTTCTTCTTTGAAGTGTTTTATTCTGTTTCCATCAGCCATAGTGACATTAAAAGAGCCAGCATTCCCTGGTGAGGTGTCTTATGAAGCTTCTTGTAACAGCAGAGATGCAGTCTAAACTGAAAAGGTCCGTGGCATGACAATCACATTGTAGAGACAGTCAATTGTGCCTTGCTCTACACTTGTATTTTATAGACTGGTAATATCAAAAGTTCAACTCCATATACAGTCCATATGACTGCTCGGTCAGGAAAGTATTTGTTCCAATATAATCAAAGTGTGATACCTAATATGAAGTCCCATTTGCAGGTTTTTCCATTAATCAATCACTTGCAAAAATCTGCCACATCTTTTAGCAATTGAAGTTGTATGACTGTAATTTAGTTTGACTTTATCATTGATATTTTCATGGAATCTCAAAGTAATAAAGTTCCAACTAGAGTTACCAATTAACAAGAGTGAAAGCAATTATCCAAACTTTTCAGTGTGGTCTGCTCTAAAATAAAGCTTATAAGTGAGAAAACAACATTATTTGTGCTAAATGCAAAATGCATCCTGATAATTGAAAGAATTTGCATTAGAGCTTCAATCAGCATATTAACTCTATTTCGCTCCACAGGTAGTTCCAGATCTGCTGAAAATCTCCACTACTTGCAGTTTTTTTCAATTCACTCGTGAGACGTGGATGTGGCTGTCTGGGCCAACATTTATTGCCTGTCCCTAGATGCCCTTGAGAAGGTAGTGGTGAGCTGCCTCTTGAACTGCTGCAGTCTACATGCAGTAAGTTGCCCCACAGCGCCCTTCAGGAGGAAATTTGCTGTAAAAGAATTGCATTACAGATAATGGTGGTGACTCAAAAGACATGGGATTTTGAGCTTGTAAGCAGTAGTGTTGGAGAGTCACAGTCATAGAGTCATTCATCATGAAAGCAGAACCTTCGGTCTAACTCGTCCACGTCGACCATGTTCTCGAACTAAACTAGTCCTACCGGTCTGCGTTTGGCCCATATACATCCAAACCTTTCCTTTTCATGTACTTATCTAAATGTCTTTTAAATATTGTAACTGTAGCTGCATCCACCACTTGCTCTGGCAGTTCATTCCATACACGAACCACCCTCTCTATATCAGAAAACTGCCTCTTATGACCCTTTTAAAACTTTCTCCTCTCACCTTAAAAATATGCCCCCTAGGTTTTAATTCCTCACCGAGAGAAAAGACCTTTGCCATTAACATTATCTATGCCCTTCATGGTTTTATAAACCTCTATAAAGTCACCCCTCAACCTTCTATGCTCTAGTGAAAACTGACCCAGCCTATCCAGCCTATTTTTATAACTCAAACCCTCCATTCCCAGCAATATCCTGGTAAATATTTTCTGAACCTGCTCCAATTTAATAATATCCTTCCTGTAGTAGGGCGAGCAGATCTGCACACAGTACTTCTGAAGAGGCCTCACCAACGTCCTGTACAACCTCAACATGATGTCCCAACACCTTCACTCAAAGGTCTCTGCAATGAAGGTTCGCGAGGCAAACACCTTCTTAACCACCTTGTCTACCTGTGATTTTAAAGAATTATGTACCTGAAGTGAAAGACATTATACTTTAAGTTATTGTTGTAGGCATCCAATGCTATGAAGACAGGTGTGGCACAGTTAGTGGGTTGAGGAAAACTCAAGAGACGTGGATTAGGATCTCTGGTAAACAATGAAGGAGCATTACGCTGTTGGAGGTAGCATTTTTTAGAGGAGAAACTAAGGCCCTGTTTGGCCCTTCTGTAAATTGCAAGAGCCAATGATACTATGTCAGATATGAACAAACCAAACAGTGATATCTTCAAGTGTTTCTGCATTGTTTGATTGTCTCGGTTCATATAAAGAATTGACACTTGAGAAAGGGCCTGGGAGGTTGCCATTTTTTTCCACTTTACTTTGCAAAGGTCAAGACTTAAGGGCAGGAATGGAGCAAATTTTAAAATAATAACCACAAAATGAAGTGATAATTCTTGAAAATTCATGGAGCTCTTCAATTTATTGATTTATCACATACATTAAGAAAATTCTCGACATGTGTAGCTCACAATCTTGCTGGAGGCATTACAGAGGTCCAGGCACTGATCCATTGATTAGTATGGACTTCAAAAGGACATTCTTGCCAACCTCATGAGGAGTAGCAGGTCACATGGGGGCACCAGCATGGCTCTATAAGTGGGTGGGCAAGGGGACAGGGAAGAGGCTTAAAGAACATAGAACATAGAACAGTACAGCACAGTATAGGCCCTTCGGCCCACGATGTTGTGCCGACCTATTATCCTACTCTAAGATCAAACTACCCTGCATACCCTACATTTTACTATCCTCCATGTGCCTGTCGAAGAGTCACTTAAAAGTCTCTAAAGTATCTGACTCCACTATCAATGCCGGCAGCGCATTCCACACACCCACTTCTTTTTTTCTTTTTTATGTTGCTGGGAATGGAAGGTTTGAGTTATAAGGAGAGGCTGGGACTTTTTTCACTGGAGCTTAGGAGGTTGAGGGGTGATCTTCTCAAGGTTTATAAAATCATGAGAGGCATAGATAAGGTGAATGGCAGGTATCTTTTCCCTAGGGTGGGAGATTTCAAGACAAGGGGCATATTTTTAAGGTGAGAGGAGAAAAAAGCTAAGTTTTAATAACTACAAACATTATACAGTAAAATCTTAATAATGATTCTTTTACAAAACAACCCAATAGGATATAAGTGCCAGAATAGGTTTTCCAAACCCTTGAAATTATCCTTGCGTTGAATTGGATCAAGAATGATTTCATGTATCACCTCACTTCCCTAATAGCTCAATCCTCTTCCCTCAAAAATCTGTCAACATAAGTTTTGAAATTTTCAAATAACTTATCCTTAAATAAATGTTTGCTGAGAAGAGTTTCAGATTCTCTCTATTCTGTGTGAAGAACTGCTTCCTGATATCATTCCTGAACTGCCTCGCTCTAATTGTAAGGTTACACTTGCTTTGGTCTTCTCCACCAGAGAAAATAGCTTCAAATTACTTATTCAATCAACTCTTTTAAGCATCTTAAACATCTTAAATAGATCAGCATTTAATCTTTTGCATTCTGTTTTCTGTTATAGCGTTTAATTTGGCAAATTGCAAATTTTGAAAAGGGCACATTGAGATAGCATCACTTTGATATTTGGATGTAATGAGCAAACAGCAGTTTAATTTTGCTTTATTCTTTCATGGAATGCAGGTGTCATTGGCATTTGTTACTGCATTTGTTACTTCCTCAGGAGGCTAAGGAAATTTGGCATGTTCAAAAGGATGCTTACTAATTTTATAGATGGACCATAGAAAGCATCCTATCTGGATGCATCACAGCATGGTTTGGCAACTCCTCTTCCCAAGATCGCAAGACACTACAGAGAGTCATGAATGTAGCCCAGTTCATCATGCAAACCAACCTTCCATCCTTCGATTCCATCTATATTTCCCACTGCCTTGGGAAAGCAACCAACATAATCAAAGATCTCTTCTACCCGGTTATATTGACTTCCACCCTGTTCCATCGGGCAGAAGATATAAAAGTTTGAATGTATGTACAAACAGATTCAAGAAGAGCTTCTTTCCCACTGTTATCAGACTTTTGAATGGACCTCTCAAATGCTAATTCTGATATTGCTCTCTTTCTCTCTCTCTCTGCACCTTCTCTGCAGCTGCAACACTCTGTTCTGCTACCCTGATGCACTTTGCATGGTACGATCTGCCTGTTTAGAATGCAAAATAAGACTTTTCACTGTATCTTTGTACATGTGACAACAATAAATCAATCAATTGTGCTTGAATAGAGCTGTTTGCTTGGTCATTTCACTGTAGATCTGGAGCCACATAAAGGCCAGATCAGATAAAGGCAGCAGATTTCTTCACCCAAAGAGTGATGACCCTGTGGAACTCTCTGCCACAGAAAGTGGTTGAGGCCATAATACAAAGTTTTCAAGAAGGAGTTGGATACAGTTCTTTGGGCAAAAGGAATCAAAAGACCATAAGACCATAAGACATAGGAGCAGAAATTAGGCCAGTTGGCCCATCGAGTCTGTTCCACCATTCAATCATGGCTGATAAGTTCCTCAACACCATTCTCCTGCTTTCTCCCTGTAACCCTTGATCCCCTTGATATGGTTTTGAAAAGATTTTGAAAAATTTTGCAAAAATTTTGAAAGAAAGCAGAAATAGAGTACTGAGTGGAATGGTGGAGCAGACTGAAAGGGCAAAATGGAATGCTCCTGCTCCTGCTCCTATTTTCTATGCTTGTCTGTTTCCCTCCCTAAAGGACATAAGTAAACTGGACAGGTTTTTCCAACAATCAACAATATTTCCAAGATCACCATTAGATTGGCTTTGTAGATTCCAGATTAAATAATTTAATTTAAGTTCCACCAGAGGCTGTTTTTGGAAATAAACCGTGATCCCAGTGATAGAAATAGAAAGCAGAGTATTACTTAAATGTTGATTTGTTGGGAAGTGTGGATGTGCAAAGTGTGGATCTGGGTTTCCATGAAAGTAGACAGGCAGGTGCAGCAAGCAATTAGAATGGCAAATGGTGCATTGGCCTTCATTGCAAAATGTTTTCAGTTGTGAAGTAAGGGTGGCTTACTGCAGTTTTGGAAAGCTGTGGTAAGATGTGAAGTGTTGTGTACAGTTCTGGTCTTCTTCCCTCAGAAAGGACGTACTTGCCATAGAGTCAGTCGAGTACAAGTTCACCTGGCTTATACCAGGGAAGGTAGGACTGTCATAGGAGGAGAGATTGGTTCAACTGGGCCCGTATTCACCAGAGTTAAGAAGGATGAGAGGGGGTCTGATTGAAATGTTTAAATGTTTTTCAGGACTAGAGAGATTAGATATAGAGAGGGTGATTTTCCTGTTTGGGGAATCAAGAAGCAGGGGTTACAATCTCCAAATTTTGGCCATTTAAGACTAAGATGAGGAGACATGTCTTCACTCTGAGGGTGGTAGACCCGCAGAATTCTCTACTACAGAAGGCTATGGAGGTTGTGTCAGTGAGTATATTCAAGAAAGAGATTGATAAACATTTAGATGTTAAAGGTATCAAGGGCAGGGTGAGAAAGCTAAAATAGTGTTTGAGATCGAGGATCAGCCAATCATCCTGCTCTTTGTTTCCATGTTTATAACATTATGGACTTCAGGATTCTTAATGTAATGACACTACCACTATTCCACGACTTTCCCTATCAACCTTAGTGTCAGGTTTATAATATAGGGATTGCAGGAACATCAAGCCACTCCTGCTGGTGCAACATCAGAATTTTAAATGCAATAACATGATGACTACAGATAAAATGTACTAACATGTCAACAAACAGAACAGAAAGAACTTGCCTTTACATTGCAGTCATGTTCTTAAGCATTTTCTAATAAATGAATTATATTTGAAGTGTAGTCTCTGCTATGCAAGAAAAATGATCAATCTCATAATTCAAACTGTATATAAAAAGTTTGCAATGGACACATTTATCTGTGCTTTCATTACTCTCGTTGATCGTAACTTGAATTCCAACTCTTTCCTCCTGTGTGTAGAATCTTAACATTATCCTTAGCATTGAACTGTTGTAATATCAAAAGCAACTTTCCACAAATGAAACTCTTATTTAATGTATCTACATTTTTATGGACTACACAAACAGGGAACAATGGGACACAGATCATTCCATGCGTAAAATTTTCACAATCCATTTGTCACTTCATTACTCCTATAATGAGAATCCTGCACTTGAGATAACGTGTTTTTTAACATTCCCATTACACATTTTCTCCTTCATCAGAAGGATGGTTCATTGATGTTGTTTAATTCTTCATGCTTATCGATCCCATCTGTTATATTATTTAATAACAATTGGATTTCCTCTTTGATACACTGCATATTTTATACTGTTCTGCATCATACATTGATGTGTCGGAAATACAAATCATTCGACAAAAAAAAACTTCATTGGGAATTTAGTAGAAACCTTGCTTCCACTATGCAAACTAAAATGACATGCAACTACAGGTGGTACTGCAGTATAGTGAAATAAAAACATGCCAAGCCAATAATCCGTTTTGATTCTGGTAATTGCAATGAATTTGATACGAAGCGCTTGATCCCCTTCGCCCCCAAAAAGACGGATGACTGGAGCACACTTTAGAGGGTCGATATGCTCTGGAAGACTGTAAGAAGTAGGAGCAGGAGTAGGTGATTCACCCCCTCAATACCACCCCAATATGATCATGGCTGAACTACCCCAGGGACTCAACTCCCTCTTTATTGCCAGCTGTTCATCACTCTCAACTCCTTGATATTTCAAAAATCTGTCTAATTACTTTCAGTGATTTAGTTTCCACAGCTCTCTGTCAGAATTCCATGCATTCATTAACCTCGTGGAAAAGAAATTCACTTGTATCTTGGTTTTAAATGGGTGTCCATTCACTCAATAACCCTATCTTTTAGTTTACTATGTCCCCACAAGTGCAAGTACCTTTTCAAAATCAAATCCCCTTTGGTTCTTATATGTTTCAATAAGATCACCCCTAACACTTCTAAATTATAATGAGTAAAGGTCTTACCTATTTAGATGTTCTTGATAAGTCAAGACATTCAACCCAGCAATCAGCTTAGGGAATGTCTTTTGAAATCCGTTAAAAGCCAATATATCCTCTCTAAAACATGGGGACCAAAACTGCGCTTAGTACTCCAGGTGCAACCTCACCAACACCCTGTACAGTTGAGACAAGACTTCCCTGTTTTTAAACTCCAACCCATAGCAATGGAGAACAAAATTCCATTTGTCTTGTTAATTACTTGCTGGAGCTACCCACTAACTTTTTGAATTTCATGCACAAGAATACCCAGATCCTACTGCAATTCACATCTTTGTAGCCTCACTCTATTCAAATAAAAATCTGTCTTTTGATTCTTCCTACCAAAGTGTATGACCTCGTATATTAAATTACACCTGTCAGGTTACTCAACCTATCTATATCCTCATGCAGATTCCTTATTACAACATGACTCCTGTCTTATTTTCTGTCAGCAACAACCTTGGAGTCTTCCCCTTTCTCCAATCATTCATACAGGTAGTAAACAATTTAGGCTTCATGGGTGATTTCTGTCACAATCCATCAGTTACAGCGTTCCAAACTGAGAAAAGACTCGTAATTCTGACATTTTGTCTTTTGTGTGTTTAACAATCTTCAATCCATGATATTACATTATGCCCAATACCATAAGCTCCTATTTTGTGCAATAACCTTTTAAGTATCAAATGCATTCTGGAAATACTAATACATTACGTCTGCTGGTTTATCTTTATCAATGTTGCTTGTTATATCTTCAAAGAACTCAAGCAAGATCGTCTAACATGATCTCAATTTCATGATACCATTTGACTACATGCGACTCCAGACCCATAGCAATACTATGACTCTTAACTGCCCTCAGGGCATTTAGGGATGAGCAATCAATGCTGGCCTAATCAATGACATCCACATCATTGAAATGAATGAAAAAAAACAGAAAGAATGTCTTTAACCTTGGGCATCAGATAGGCAACACAGCCTTCAGTACTTTGTCTTTGCTGCAGGGAAAAGTATCTACTTTCTTGTCTATGCTACCTTCTATTACTACTACATTTCTTTGCTCCACTTGAATGACACTCTGTACCATGATGCCATAGTCAGTTCATTTAGTCTCCCTGTATTGTGTCTCCCTTGCTACACCAGGAACTAGAACTTCACATCTTTTGAACAAGAGCACTGTCTGAGGCTCGTTCAAAGCCAAATTCTGGATGCCAGTGCCTGCCTCACTTGTAGTCATACCCTCCTATCTGTGTCCACTGACTAAATTGATATAATTATTTGAAGTGATGTGGCTGCTTCCTGAAACATAGCATCCAAATCACTCTCCGTCTCTCTGATGTGTTGCAGTGCCTGCAGATCAAGGGTCAGCTCTCGGCCAAAGTTACTTCAGCAGACAATGTTTACTGCAGGTGTGGTCACCCTTGATCACCAGCTCCAAATGGACCTCAAAGTGCATCATCAGACCTGACCCCGAGTGGGATACAATTGCAGCTGCCCCTTTTGGCTTGCCCTGTTAGAGCCACCTTATTGAGACAGCATGCCAATAGGGAAAAAAGGCCCAGAAGTGCCATCAAACTGACATGGAGCTGCTATTGTTGCCAACACAGTAGGATTGACCAGGATTATCCAAGAAAAAATGTTCAAGCATCCGAAGAAATAAAAATCATGTTTCTAAAAAAATTAAATTGCCTTGAAAATATTTACTGATTAATAATAACAACAAAAATGGAAATAGGTGGGGAAAAATTGGTTTGATAGGGCAGGCAATTGAAGACAGAGATGAAATCTCCAGGACTATGTATTAATGGAATTTGCAAACCTAGTAGCCAGTTGTGGGAAATTCCAGGATTGTCTACCTATATACCAACGTTCAGTGAGCTTCCAAGTTTCTGCTCGCATACTGTGGGACTATTCACTTGAGATTTTTTAAAAAGTCTGGACTTGATTATAAATCGTTGTTAACCACAAATAAGAGATGTCAATATTGGCAGAGATATGTTTGAAAAAGAAATGGATAACAAATATTGGAAAATGTTTATTTACCAATCAAAACTCACCTTTCAAGACACATGACCAACTAATAATGACAATAAACAAATAACAATAGAAAGTGCTAGAGAAATCAGCACATCTAGCAATGTATGTGGAAAGAGAAACAATTAAAGTTTCAAGTCCAATGACTTTTAGGAAGAGTTCAAGCATGTTCTCTACTTTAGATGAGTCATTAGACTTGAAACTTGAACTCTGTTTCTCACTCCATTGAAGTTACTGCACCTGCTGATCATCTCCAGCACTTTCTGCTCTTAGTTTGGAACTCCACCATCCATGATATCTTGTTTTTATGTCAATGCCACAAGAGAGTTTGAAGATGACAATCATGCTAACAATTATAAGGAACAATAAACATTGGAATGAAACTCCTTCATGCTCACAAACTGTAGCATCAAGAAGGTAGCTGTGTGAAAATCTCTCAAGATTTAAGAGAATGATCAACGCAGTGTGTGTAGCGCAGCTCAAAGTTGCATTTATCTTTTTTTATAAAGTTAAGGCAAATGTGTCATAGAGTTGTACAGCTTGGAAGCCGACCAGTCCATGCCGAACATCATCCCAAACTAAAGGAGTCCCACCTGCCTGCTCCTGCCTCATGTCCCTGTAAACCTTTCCTATTCATGTACTTATCCAAATGTCTTTTAAACATTGTAATTGTACCCACATCCATCACTTCCTCAGGAAGTTCATTCCACATGCGAACACCCTTTGTGTAAAATAAAATTGCCTCTGATGTCTTTCTTAAATCTTTCTCCTCTCACCTTAAAAATGTACCCCCTAGTCTTGAAATCCCACATCCTAGGGAAAAGACAACTGCCATTAACTCTATTTAAAACTCTCATTATTTTATAAACTTCTATAAGGTCACCTCTCAATCTCCAATGCTCCAGTGAAAAAAGTACCACCCTATCCATCCTTTCTTTATTTCTCAAACCTTTCATACTCAGTAACATCTTGGTAAATCTGTTCCAAACCCTCTCCAGCTTAATAATAATATTACACCAAAATTAAAATTCTGTAAAGAGTGTTGTGAGAAAAATTAAATTATTTAAAATTCATTGTTTTATTTAATATATTAAAACTGAAAGATCAGAAGGTGAAAAAAATCTTATTGGAGCTCCCATTTTCTGAATTAGACATTAAACCAAGGCTCCATAGACCTGGTCATGTGAACATTAAAGATTCAATGGCATTCTTTGAAGACCAAAGGAGTTTGTTCAGTATTGTAGTTAAAATGTGACCCTGAACCAATACTAAAACATCAGTAGATTAAGTAGTCATTTGTCACATTATATCTTGTAATGTCTTTGCTGTAAGTAAATTGTCGGGCATGATCAACCCACAAAACAACACTTCAGAGCTAATTAATTGAAGCTGTGATGGGGAATTGCGTTAATGAATGTGATTTTTCTTGATGTCCTTCAGTGCAACTGTACTGACCATCAAATTATCAGTTCAGTAATGCCTCATCCATAGTGACCTTCCCAGGCTCAAGCTTATCATTATCTGATGGCATGGGCACTGGGCACCTATTCACCTAACCAAACAATGTCATTCACTTTCAGAGGGGCGGAATACAATATAATTTACATAATAGCCATGGAGTAGAAATGACAAGAGAAAGTCGACATAAGACATCATGGATAGATTGTCCTCATTGTTAAAAATTTTAGTGAAGAAGTAAAGAAAATAAATTATCCATTTCACACACAAAAATCATTTTCTACTAAAAATAGTTCATAGCTGTAAGTCAAGAGTTGGAAGGGAAAAAGGAATGTACTGAGGATGCAATATTTAATAAACTGATAAAGTTGTGGGCTGACAATTCCTCTGATCCTGATGGACTATGTCCAAGGATCTTATTAAGGGGTGGCTAATGAGATAGGAGATGCATTGATGTTAGTTTCTGGAAAGGTTCCATCAGAATGAAAAGTAGCAAACGTAAATCCTCTATTCAAGAAGAGAAAGTGGCAGAAAACAGGAAATTGTACATGATTTAACTTGACGTCTATTATGGGGCAGGGAATGGAGTCAATAAAATTATGGATGGAAAACTTCAAGGGAACTATGAAGAGTTAGAATGGCTTTGTGGAAGAGAAATCATGTTTAATTTATTCAGTGGAGTTCTTTGAAGAAGTCACATGCAATGCACCGAGAGTGGGTCCTGTGGACACGCTGTTTTTCCAGAAGACATAAAACACTTTTTACGCTAAATAGGAGGTTTAAAGTTTTCGCAAAGATTTGTAGCTCGGATTGTGGGTGAGGCTGTTGATTTGCTCGCTGAGCTGCCTTGGGTTTTCGTTCAGACGTTTTGTCACCATGCTAGGTAACATCATCAGTGAGGCCTCCGATGAAGCGATGTTGTTCTACTCCGCTTGGAATTTATACTGTATGGTCTGTTATGGTGAGTACTGCCATTTCAGGTTTTGATCTGTATGGGTCTGTAAATGGGGTCCAATTCTATATGTTTGTTGATTGCATTACAGGTTGAGAACCATGCCTCGAAGAATTCCTGTGTGTGTCTAGGTTTGGCTTTGGCTACTATAGTTACGTTGACAAACCTATACAGATCAAAACCAGAAATGACACTACTCACCATAACAGACCAGACAGTACAAATTCCAAGCAGAGTAGAACAACATCGCTTCATTGGACGCCTCACTGATGATGTTATCTAGCATGGTGATGAAACATCTCAACGAAAACAAGCCAGCTCGGCGAGCAAGTCAACAACTTCACCAAATAGGAGGTTATTGCGCAAGGGTTACAGATCAACATGGACAGATTATTATTGGCTGAAAGAAAACAGAGAGAATGAGTAAATGGGTCTTTTTCTGAATGTCAAGATGTGACAAGGGGAATCCTGCAGGCCTCTGGATTAAGATGCCTCAAAATGTTTGCAATTTATATCATTGAGTTAAAATCAGGGGAGGTTGGAGCCCTTATGGCACAGTGATAATGCCCCTACCTCTGAGCCGGGGCCACTACATCTGAGCCAGGGCCTAGGAGTCTATAAAAAATGTTGACCTAGTCCCCCACCTACACCTAAGGGACTGCTGTGGTTCAAGAAGGCAGCTCACCACTACCTTCTCAAAGGCATCAAGGGAAAAGCAATAAATACTGGCCTGACCAGTGACAACCACATCTCATGACTGAATAAAAAAGAAAATACTAGATGAGGAGAGAGTCAGATGGCCTGGATTCACGACCAAACTGCTTCAGAAGTGCGTAATAACATCTCTTAGCAAGTTGATTGCAGGGAAAAAAAACCCCCGATGAGAGGAGCAAAGGCATGGTAGCTAAATTTGAAGGTATCGCAAATCTATAAGGCGAAAATTGTGTTGAGAGGTGAACGATGGTTGAAGAAACATGGCAGATGTTTAAGAAAATAGTTCATGACTCGCAGCAAAGAAATATCCCCATGAGAAGTAAGGATTCTAGGAAGGCAGTAATCCAACCATTGTGATCCAGGGAAGTTGAAGCTTGCATCAAATTAAAAGAAAAATATACAACGTGGCAAAAAATAGTAGTAATCTACAGGATTTGGAAAATTTTTTAAAAAACAACAAAAGGCAAGCCAAAAAAAGACGGAGAGGATAAACTTTGAGGGCAAACATGCAAATATTATCAAGACAGACAGCAAAAAGCTTCTTTAAATGGGCAGCACAGTGCCTCAGTGTTTAGCACTGCTGCCTCACAGCACCAGGGATCTGGGTTCGATTCCACCCTCGGGCAACTGTCTGTGTGGAGTTTGCACATTCTCCCAATGTTTGTGTGGCCTTCCTCCGAGTGCTCCGGTTTCCTCCCACAGTCCAAAGATGTGCAGGTTAGGTGGATTGGCCATGCTAAGTTGCCCATAGTGTTCAGGGATGTGTAGATGAGCTGAGTTATAGGGGTATGTGTCTGGGTGGGATGCTGTGAGGGTCAGTGTGGACTTGTTGGGCTGAAGGGCCTGTTTCCACATTGTAGGGATTCTATGAAATATATAAAAGGGAAGAGTATGGCCAAAGTTAGCATCAGGTCCTAAGAGCAAGGCTGTGGAAATAATAAAAGAGCAACAGGAAATGGCAGAAAAGTTGAATAAATACTCTGTATCAGACTTTACAGTAAAAAATACACAAATAGCATTCCAAATTTACAAAGTAATTGGGGCAAAAGGAGAGGAGGAAACAATGTAATAACAATAAAATGAGTAGTGAAGAGGACATAAGTAACTTTCAAAGGGGTACAGATAGATCAAGTGAGTGGGCAAAGATCCGGCAAATGGAGTGCAATGTGAAAAACTGTGAAATTGTCTTTTTAACAGAAAGACAAAAAATGTATCTTATCTTAATGGTGAGAGTTTGCAGACCTCAGGGATGCAGAGAAATCTGATCGACCTCGTGAATGAATCACAGAAGGCTAGGATACAGGTACAGCAAGTAATGAGTAAACTTAACATGATATTATAGTTTATTGTGAGGAGAACTGAATGCAAGAGTAGGGAGCTATGCTTCATGGGGCATTAATGAGATTGCATCTGAAGTACTGTGTACACCACTGGTCACCATACTTATAGACGAAAACCGAAAGAAGTGCAGATGCTGTAAATCAGGAACAAAAACAAATTTTCTGGAAAAGCTTAGCAGGTCTGGCAGCATCTGTGAAGGCAAAAAACAGAGTTAACGTTTCGGGTCTGGTGAGCCTTCCTCAGAACCGGTCACCGGACCTGAAACGTTAACTCTGTTTTTTCCTTCAAAGACGCTGCCAGACCTGCTGAGCTTTTCCAGCAAAATTTGTTTTGGACACTTGTAGATAATATCAATACATTGAAACCAGTTCAGAGAAGGATAACCAGACTAATATCTTGAATGAGTGGGTTGCCTTCTGAGGAAAGTCTAGACAGGTTTGGTCTGTATCCTCTGGAGTTCAGAAGAGTCAGAGCTGAGTTAATTGAAAGGGAATTCCTTGAGGGAACTTGACTGAGTGGATGTTTTCAGGATATTTCCTCTTGTGTGAGAATCTAGAACCGTGGGTCACAGTTTAAAAAGTAAGGGGCTGCTTATTGAAAACCAAAATGAGGAAATTCTTTTATTCCCCCTCAGATGATCAAGCAGTGTCAGCATGGCTTTAAGAAGAGGAAATCATACCTAATTAATGGATTAGTATTCTTTGATGAAGAAACAAGCAGGATAGATCAAGGGGAAGCGGGGATAAATATATTTGGATTTTCATAAAGAATTTGATAAGGGACCACAATTTAGATTAATTCCAGAGATGAAAAGCTTATTTTTGAAAGTGCTTGAGCAGTTTAGGCCTATACTCATGAAAATTTAGAAGAATGAGAGGAGACCTAATTAAGGTATGTAAAGTGCCGAAGGGTATTGACAATGTAGACATGGAATGGACATTTTCTCCAGAATGAATCTCCTTTAAACTCTTCCCTCCACCTTAAACCTTGTATTTGACATTTTAACCCTGGGAAGAAAGACTCTGACTATCCACTCAATCCATGCCTCTCATAATTTTTCAAACTTCTATCAGGTCACCCCTCAGCTTCTAAGCTCTAGCGAAAACAATCCATTTTTGTCTAAATTTTCCTTACATCTAGTACACTCCAATACATGTAACATGCTGGTAAACCTCTTTTGTGCCCTCTCCAAAGCCTCCATGACCTGAGGGGTATTTAGACAGACACCTGACTAGGCAGGGGATAGAGAAATATGGGCCATATGCAGGCAGGTGGTATTAGTTTAAAACGGCATTATGGTCATGGTGGACTGAAGGGCCTGCTCCTGTGCTGTATTATTCTATGTTCTAATGTGAGGTCATAGTTTTAGGATAAGAGGTGCAGATTTAAAACAGAGATGAGGAGGAATTACTTCTGTAGAATTCACTACCCTAGAGAACAGTGGATGCTGGGACACTGAAAAAATTTAGGGAGGAATTTGACAGATTTTTAATTCGTAATAGGTTGAATGGTTGTGGGAAATGGGCAAAGAAGTGGTGTTGAGAACAAGATGAGTTCAGACATAATCATATTAAAAAGTGAAGAAGGCTTGAGGGGCTAAATTGCCAACTCCTCGTTCTTCATAAGATAAGAGCCCATTATGTTGGAAGTAGTGTATTAGCACAGATAGAGTATTGGCTAATGAATAGAAGACAGGAAGTTGGAGTATAATGTGGGGAAATGTGAAGTGGTTCATTTGAATAGCAAAACTAAAATGCGGAGTATTACTTAAAAAGAGAACAATCTCAAAATTCTGAGATACAAAGAGACCTGAATCTTCCCATAAACGTGCTGCAAAACCTTAGTATACAGGTACAGCAAACTAGTAAGACAAATGCAATGCAGTTCTTATGAAAGAAATTAAATATGAAAATAAGGATGTTATGCATCAGCTAATCAAGGCATTGATGATACCACGTCTTTAATACTCTGTGGTTTTGCTGTGTTCATTTAAGAAGGATACAAAAATAATGGAGGCAGTTCAAAGGTGGTTTAGGATACAATGGAACAGAATCCCAACAGTGTGGAGACAGGCCATTTGGCCCAACAAGCCCACACTGACCCTCCAAACAACATCCCAGCCAGACCTGTCCCCGCACCCTATCCCTGTAACCCTGCAGTTCCCATGGCTAATGCACCTAACCTACACATCTGTGAACACAATGGGTAATTTAGCATGTCCAATTTACCTAATCTTTGGACTATGGGAGGAAACCAGAACACCCGGAGGAAACCCACGCAGATACGGGGAGAATGTGAAAACTCCACACAGACAGTCACCCAAGGGCACTGTGAGGCAGCAGCGCTAACCACTGAGCCACCATGCCACCCCGATAGCACAGGCTTACCAGACTGATACCTAGAATGTGAGGGTTGGCTTATGAGGAAAGATTGAACAAATTGGTCTTGTTTCTACCGAAGCTCAGCGGTATGAGAGGTGACCTTTTTTAAGTCATTCATGAGATGTGGGTCTCATTGGCTGGACCAGCGGTTATTGTCCAGCCCTGATTACTCTCAGTCTCTGTGGCTTGTTTGTGTCATTCCAGAGGGCTGTAAGAGTCAACAACAATACTGTGCGTCTGGAATCACATGTAAGCCAGAGCAGGTAAGGACGCAAATGGCTTTTGATTGAAACTGGGGAGGAGATGGTCTAGTGGTATTATTGCTGGACTGTTAATCCAGAGACTCAGATAACGTCCTGGGGATGCAGTTTCAAATCCCACCATGGTGGAATTTGAATTCAATAAATATCTGGAATTAAGAATCGAATGATGACCGTGAATCCATTGTTGATTGCCGGGAAAAACTCATCTGAATCACTAATGTCTTTTAGGGAAGGAAACTGCCATCCTTACCTGATCTGGCCTACTTATGACTCCAGACCCACAGCAATGTGGTTGACTCTGAATTGTCCTCTGGGCAATTAAGGATGGGCAACAAATGCAGTTTAGCCAGCGACACCCTCATCCCGTGAATGAATAAAGAAAAGAAATAAAATCATAGAATCTCCACAGTGTGGAAATAGGCTATTCGGCCTGTCAAGTCCACATTGACTCTCCAAAGAACATCCTACCCAGGCCCACCCCGCCTTATCTCTGTAACCCTGCACTTCCCATGGTGAAAACAGAAAGAACTGCAGATGCTATAAATCAGGAACAAAAACAGAAGTTGTGGAAAAGCTCAGCAGTTCTGGCAGCATCTGTGTAGAAAAAAATCAGAGTTAACGTTTCGGGTCTGGTGAAACATTAACTCTGATTTTTTCTTCACAGATGCTGCCAGACCTGCTGAGCTTTGCCAACAGCTTCTGTTTTTATTTCCCATGGTGAATCCACCGAGCCTGCACTTCCCTGAATACTATGGATAATTTATTTTGGCCAATCCATCAAATTTGTACATCCTGGGACTGTGGAATGAAACCAATGCACCTGGAGGAAAATCACGCAGACATGGGGAAAATATGCAAACTCCACACAGACAGTCACCTGAGGCTGGAATCAAATCCAGGTCCCTGGTCCTGTGAGGCAGTAGTGCTAACAACTGAGCCACCGTGCCACCCAAAATGTGTGAAATCCTGAATGGCCCTGAACAGATGGACATGGAAAAGAGGTTTCCCCTTGTGGATAACTTCAAACATATACAGCACGATTTGAAAATTAATGGTCATCCTTTTAGGACAAAGCTTAGGAGGATTTTTTTTCTCTCATGTGATTTTTGTGACTTTAGAAGCCTTTGCCTCAGAAGGCAATGAAGGCGGGGTCATTGAATATTTTTAAAGGACAGTGAATAGTTTCTTATTCGGCAAGGGAATCGAAGATTTTTGGGGTAGATGGGAGTGCAGATTTGAAAACACAAACAGATTAGCCATGACCTTACTGAATGGTAGAGCAGTCACAAGGGGCTGAATGGCCCACTTCTGCTCCTCATTCCTATGCTTGCACCCTTAGCATACGTAAAGAAAAGGAATAGTGAGATGTTGTATGATGATACCTGTCTATATATGAAAAATTGACCATCAGGCAGTGCCCAATGCAATGCATTTCAAATACAATTTTGAGAGCACACTTTTTATTTCTGGATATGGGCATCAATTTCTGGGCCAGCAATTACTGCCTGACCCTAAATCCCTTTTAGAAATTTGTGTCTTCTTGAATCACTGAAGTCAATTTGTAGGGTCAACCCTTCCATGCTATTAGGAAGGGACAAGGTCAGAAATCACACGACACCAGGTTATAGTCCAAAAGGTTTATTTGAAAATACAAGCTTTCGAAGCGTAGTCCCTTAATTAGATGAAGTGAGAAAGAAGCACACAAAGCACGGGATTTATAAGTAAAAGATCAAAAGGTCACACCACTGATGAGGATGAATTAAACAAATCTAAGATGCTGTTGAACCTTTAATCAGTTAGAAGGTTTTAATTGATTAATATGTTTTTGTAAATCCCCGAATTTCTTTCAAGTCACTGTAAAGAAGAGGTAACATTTTAGGTCAGGCAATGCGGTGTGAGGCCTTGTTTAGAATCTGTATTTTGGTTTGGAGTCAGACTGGTTTTATTACTAAAGTAGGAATTTATAAAATGCCACATTGACTGACTATAAATTGTTTGCGTTTTGAACAAATAGAAGGTATCTGCAAATACAAATTCACCCCATAGATTCACTTGTATGTGTGTGTGTGTGTGTGTGTGTGTGTATGACACAGCATGTGTGTATGTATGTGTGTGTGTATGAGAGTGTACAGTGTGGTGGGGTCACTTGTAGTGCGACATGAACCCAAGATCTCCGTTGAGGCTGTCCTCGTGGGTACCAAACTTGGCTATCAGCCTCTGCTCAGCGACTCTGTGTTGTTGTGTATCCCAAAGTACACCTTTGAGGACGTTTACCCGAAGATCCGAGGTTGAATGTCCTTGACCGCTGAAGTGTTCCCCCACTGGGAGGGAACATCCCTGTCTGGTGATTGTTGTGCGGTGCCCATTCATTCATTGTTGTAGTGTCTGCGTGGTTTTGCAAATATACCATGCCTCAGGGCATCCTCGCCTGCAGTGTATGAGATAGACAACGTTGGCGGAGTCACACGAGTAATTGCTGTGCACATGGTGTGTGGTGTTCCCATGTGTGATGTTGTATCCATGTTGAAGATCTGACATGTCTTGCAGTGGTTGCCATGACAGGGTTGTACAGTGTTCTGTTTGATGTTGTCCTGAAGGCTGGGTAATTTGCTGTGAACAATGGTATGTTTAAGGTTTGGTGGTTATTTGAAGGCGAGAATTTGAGGCATGGGAATACCTTGGTGAGGCGCTCATTGTCATCGGTAATGTGTTGAAGACTGCGAAGAGCATGGCGTGGTTTCTCCGCTCCCTGGAAGTACTGGACCACAAAGGGTACTCTATTGGACGTATCCCATGTCTGTCTTCTGAGGAGGTCATTATGGCTTTTCACTGTGGCATGACGGAACTGGCGATCGATGAGTTGAGCGTCATATCCTGTTCTTATGAGGCCATCCTTCAACACCTTCAGGTGTCCGTCCAAAGGAGATGTCTGTTTTAATATGTTTAGCGTGGAAGCTAGAGAAGTGCGCATCATGAGGTTATCTGTCGGCTTGCGGTAGAGTAATGTGCTGAGGTGTGCGTTCTTGATGGGAATGCATGTTTCCAAGAATGACACTGATTCTGAAGAGTAGTCCGTGGTAAATCTGATGGTGGGATGAAATTTGTTGATATCACTATGTAGTTGTTTCAGTGATTGCTCATCATGAGTCCAAAAGGAAGAAAATGTTGGCAATGTATCTGGTGTATAGCATTGGTCGGAGGTTTTTTGCAGCAAAGAAGTCTTGTTTGAACCTGTCCATGAAAATGTTGGCATATTTGGGAGCAAATCTGGTCCCAAGGCTGTTCTGTGTGCCTGGATGAAGAACTGGTTGTCAAAGGTGAAGATGTTGTGGTCGAGGATGTAGCGGATGAGTTGTAGGATGGCGTTTGGAAATTGGCAGTTGGTGGTATTGAGTACTAAGGCTGCTGCAGCGACGCCGCCATCGTGGGGGATACTGGTGTAGAGTGCTGAAACATCCATTGTGACGAGGAATGTTCCTGGTTCAACTGATCCATGGGTACTGAGTTTCTGTAAGAAATCTGTAGTGTCGTGACAGAAGCTGGGGTTCCCTGTACAATGGGTTTCAAAATGCCCTCGACATAACCGGAGAGGCTCGACTTTAGAAATAAAACCAGTCTGACTCTAAACCAAAGCACCAACAGATTCTAAACAAGGCCTCACACCTAACATGCATTATCTGATCTAAAATGTCACTTCTTCTTTACACTGATAAAACTTTCAGTTCTCTCAGGGCAGTAACTTGAAAGAAATTCAGAGATTAACATATACATATTAATCAATTAAAACCTTCTGACTGATGAAAAATTTAACAGCATCTTAGATTTGTTTAATACATCCTCATCAGTTGTGTGACCCTTTGATCTTTTACATATAAATCCCACGTTCTGTGTGCTTCTTTCTGACTTCATCTGATGAAGGGGCTATGCTCCGAAAGCTTGTGTTTTCAAATAAACCTGTTGGACTATAACTTGGTGTTGTACAATTTCTGACCTTGTCCACCCCAGTCCAACACCGGCACTTCCACATTAGGAAGGGAGTTCTAGGGCTCAGTGACACTGAAGAAATGTTGATATAGGTCATGATCACATGTGGCTTGGAAGGGAACTTGCCGGTAGCGTTCCGATGTATCGACTGTCCTTGTTCTTCTGGATGGGAGTGGTCATAGGTTTGGAAAGTTTTGGTGAGTTGCGACAGGTTTTCATATGGATGCTACACAGGGCTACCACTGACTGTCTAGTCATCAAGAGAGTGAATATTTAAGATCAAAAACAAAATTGCTGGAAAAGCTCAGCAGGTCTGGCAGCATCTGTGAAGGAAAAAACAGAGTTAACATTTTGGGTCCGGTGACCCTTTGTCAGAACAGTTCAAAAGGGTCACCAGACCCGAAACGTTAACTTTTTTCCTTCACAGATGCTGCCAGACCTGCTGAGCTTTACCAGCAACTTTGTTTTTGTTCCTGATTGACAGGCTCCGCGGTTCTTTTGGTTTTTAATGAATATTTAAGCTGCTCGTTGGGGTGCCAATAAAGAATTCTACAATTGAAGAGATTGTATCTCTGATCATTTCATGTTGCTTTGGTTGTCTAAAAATCTTCAAATATTTGTGCCTGGTTATGAGTTATTCATCCTCCTTCCCAGTAGTACTTGTGTAATTTTTAAAAACAGGTTTTTTTAAGATGACGTGTCTTTTTGTGGATTTTAACATACTGTTTGCATACGTGGTTAAATGGCCATTAGGCTTAATGTAAAAAGGGAAGACTTATCATCAGTGTACAATTTGAAGCTTGATTTCTAGCAGCAGCCTTGTATATGACCTTATATTATTATAGCAGTGTAACACATTAATGAAACACTCTCAGGTAAGTGAGAGAAATTACCAACTCCCCAGAGTACAAATAGGACAAACTGAATTTTCCACTGGATTAATGCAGCAACATATTTTCTGTTTAACCTTTGTAAAGTGTGAGTCTGAATAATAGGATTAACAGTAACACACATTCCCAGAAATGCTGTAAATGCGAGTGCTGTTTGTGAGTCTCATATTGAATGTATTGAAAATAGATATGATTTACACATCCGACCACAAAACAAGCCCAGAGTATCAATCAACTCATTCATGGGATTATTATTTGAAGCTGTTAAAAATTGAACAATATCAGCTACTAATCATTATGATTGGTGAATTGTTCTCAGTAGCAGTACATCAATTACACAATGCATATTGATGAAAATATCATTTCAAGCACATTGACTTAAAAATTTCGGTTGAAAGGACATTTTATGAGTTTACTGTTACTGTTGATCCTGCAATCTTATAACCTTTAATACATTGATTAATGGAAGTCCATGTTTCATCCCAATTAAATAAATGATTTTTATTCATGTTGTAAAGTGCTATGTTTATTCCCAGGAGAGATTTCTGGTAATTATTTCAATTATATCTTTTTCTTGATAATTACTTACACTCTGCAGGTAAAATATTAACAGAGTTACAACGTGACTAGAGTCTGTAGAGGCGCAACTGATGTGTCAGATCTTACAAATATTTATGGTTCTCTGCCGCCCACCCTCCACATCCTCCACAATAACAATTGACACAATTATTTAACTGAGGAGATGTTTCAAGACTGGAAGAATGCTGAAGACTGTGTGTGCATCTCTGTGTGAATGTATCTATGCCTTATTTGTGCATGTGTGCATGTGTATGCTGTGTGCATGTGTGCAAGCACGTGTGTACATGTTTACCTTCACACATGCAAGGGGTCTTTCTTATTGTAGACCCATGCACCTCTTGAGCTTTTCTGACAAATCAGGCAGCGTCAAACATACCACCCACCTTTTGTCAGCCACACTCCAATGTATATGACTTGACATTATGAGGACAAGAGAAGCCTACCTCTGTGCACTGAGATTTCTTGCAGAGTAACAGAGTCTAGTTGCAGCATGCAAAGGTTTAAGTTACATCTTTGACGTCGCAACACCAACAGTCACTTCAATCAAAAGATGCCGGAAAAAGGTGCTCCGGCTGAGGACATGCACTGAGGTCATTTTGCTCAGCACAGTGTAAGTAAATCAGATTTCCCTGTCCTTGGTCAGCACAGGCTACATAAATTAAGCAGGTGAATGTTGTTGCGTAGCGTTGAATATAATGTCATAAATTACATGAAGTAAAAGCTTGGGGTTTCAATGATCATACCATTGATCAGGAAAGGGGTTGAAGTGAAATTGGACTATCAAACTCTTAACGTGGAACTTAAAAACAACCAGCCTATCCAACAGGAAATACTTTAAATTGTTGCAACAAGCTCAGTAGTTCCAACTTGCTCACAGCAATTTTACGCAGCTTTAACATGTTTGAGAAATCAGTTGAATTGCCAATGATTCCACCCATTAATTCAGAGGCAGGTCAATGGGCTCCCAGAAGATTTGGGATTTTACTGCTTCAAGTAAAGCATTCAAATAAAATAAACGCTAATAAAAATTGCAAGCACATTATTAAACTAAAATGGAGGGTTTGAGTTATAATGAGGGGCTGGATAGGCTGGGACTTTTTTCACTGGAGCATAGGAGATTAAGAGGTGATCTTATGGAGGTTTATAAAATAATGAGGGGGCACAGATAAGGTGAATGGCAGGTTTCTTTCCCTTCAGGGGCGGGATTTCAAGACTAGTGGGGCATATCTTTAAGGTGGGAGGAGAAAGATTGAAGAGATGTGGGGGCAATTTATTTTTTACACAGAGAGTTGTTCGTGTGTGGAATGAGCTTCCCGAGGAAGTGGTGCATGCGGGTACAGTTACAACGTTTAAATGACATTTAGATAAGAATATGAATAGGGATGTTTGGAGGGATACAGGCCCAGTGCAGGCAGGTGGGACTAATTTAGTTTGGGATTATGGTTGGCATGGATTGGTGGGACTGAAGAATCTGTTTCCGTGCTGTATGATTCAATGACTGATAGACTGGAGCCTTTTAAATGGGCGCAAGGATGAATATAGCAGAGAAACCTTTTAGAAATGATAATCCAGGACAAAATGAACTGTCACTTAGCTACGTGTGGATTAATTTTCATAGATCATAGAATCTTTACAGTGTGGAAATAGGCCCTTTGGCCCAACAAGTCCGCACCGACCCTTGGAGCATCCCACCCAGACCCATCCCCCTATAACCCACCTAAACTACACATCCCAGGACACTATGGGTAATTTGGCATGGCCAATCCACCTAACCTGCACATCTTTGGACTGTGGGAGGAAACCGGAGCACTCGGAGGAAACCTGTGTAGACACAGGGAGAATGTGCAAACTCCACACAGACAGTCGCTCGAGGCTGGATTGAACCCGGGTCCCTGGTGCTGTGAGGCAGCAGTGTTAACCACTGAGTCACAGTGCCACCCCATAATGCAGTTGATGTGGACAATATGGAATTTAATGTAGTGTTTGATAAAGTGCCACATGATAGTCATGCCAGCAAAGTTCAAACCCATGCAATAAAAGATACAGTAGCAATTTGGACTGACAGGAAAGAGAGCAGGAGAGCAGAGGTGAACAGATGTTTGTCAGGAATGTGTGCAGGAGTGTCCTATGGGAATTTGATAAGATGACCACCAATTTTCTTGATATCTAAGATACACAGAGCAATGAATAGTCAAGTCCATTTCAAAATTATCAGGTGACACAGAATTTAGAAGTATTGCAAATTAAAAATAGATTTCATGAGGACAGGCTGGAGGAATGGGCAAAAAGACTGCAGATGAAACTTGATGTAGAAAAGTGTAGAATATGTCATTTTGGTTTGACGAATTAGAAGAAGGAACATGGATTAAATTCAGGAACAGAGACATTGGACAAAGTATTTACAAATTGTTGAAGGATGAAGTGCAATTTGAGAAGTGGTTGAAAATGTATACAGATCCCAGGCTTTATGAATAGATGCACAGAGTACAAAAATGAGGAAAGTATGGTCAACCTTTATAACAACACTGCTTCAGCCTCAAATCAGCCTAGTGTCCAATTCTGCATCTGTACTTTAGGAAGGATGTGAAGTTTCCATAGAGGGTGCAGAAAGAATTTAAAGATTTGGTTCCAGGATGAAAAACATGTAGGTAGATTGGATATGCAACAATTGTTCTCCTTCCTAAGTTTCAGAGGAGATTTAATTGAACTGTTTAAAATTATGCCATGTCTAGTCAAGGTAATTGGAGAGAAAAGAGTCCCACTGGCAGAGGGTTTCAGAACGAGGAAACTTGGATTTAATAGCTTGAGTCATCTGATCTGGGTCAGAATCCTTATTTTTAACCCAAATTTGACGACAAATTGTCCACTTAGTTTTATAGGAGACTTCCAAATGATCTTCTAAGGTAAGAGCCTTTATAACAAAACAGTTCAGTCTTGTCCAGCAACCCACATAGGCAGCAGTGGAGTAGATTGGCACTGAAATTGCACACCCCTGTGTCATGGCATTAGCTGCTGTTGTCCATTGTTTAAAAGGTTCCAAAGCCTCTTTAGTGGAGACCGAGGAAGGATAATTGTGTAAAATAACTCCTTAAAATGAGGAGTAGGATGGCGAAGTGGATTGAGGATATAGTGTGCCAGATGAGTCAGGGATCATGTGCCAGGTCAATGAGGGGCATGGAGGCAAGGTTGGTGGGAGGATAGGGTGCAAGGTAAATTCTGTGACAGATGGGTAGAGAGGTAAAATGGGTGAAGGCTTCATCTACATCATGGAGTGTCAGATCGGAGGGAGAATTGATGGTTGTTGAGGCAGGTCCAGTTTATGGCATGGTAGTGCTGGTGAGGTGTTTGCCTGATTTTTGGGGGGTTGGAGGTTGGGAATGGATTCTGGTTTGGTTGGACGGTCAGATATCAGAGGAGGGTGTCAAAAAGGTGGATAGGTTGGAGCCAGGGTGGGGGTTTGGGGAGATCAGGTTCCTTGGGAGAGGGGTGTGCGTGCTGCTGGGTTGATAGGGTGTGGAAGCATTGGAGGTCAGGGATCAGGTTTCTGTAAGGGGTCTGGGGGTCACTGGTTTCAGAAGGGTTGTGTCGATTGTCGTCACCTTAATACCCGAACACTCAACCTCCAAAAACGGAGCAGGTTATAATTCCACAAACGTATCCTGGCTATTTATTTGGGTAGATCAGTCTGAACCATCCAAAGTTTCCCACTCTAAGCCGGAGCCAGGGAATTTTTTGAAGAGGTCCAAACAGTGAGTGAACGCCCATTAAAAATTACAATTTCCCAGACAATTCCTGTGAAGTCAGGACTCCTGCATTGTCCTGACACAAAACTCAAGTCTACACTTCAGCAATGATGCCCTTCCAGTTTGAAGAGCTGGGCCAATATGTCCGACAGAAGAATAATAGAGGAGAATTGTTTACACAGTGGCTGGCCATGATCAGGAATGCACTCACTGCAAGTTCAGAATCTCAGAATCGTCATGGGAGGGAAGGAGAACATTCAGCCAACTGTGTCTGCACTGGATCTTCAAACGAGCATCATTACCAAGTGCTAACCTCCTGCTTTAACCCTCAAATGCCATTTCTAGCCAAGTAACTATCCAATGCCATCTTGAATACCTCAAATGAATGTGCCTACACCACACGATTTGCTGTGTGAAAACGTTACTTTTTAATATTTTTTTCACAACACACATCTCTTTTTATATAGGGTAACAAGGTGTAGAGCTGGATGAACACAGCAGGCCAAGCAGCATCAGAGGATCAGGAAAGCTGACGTTTCGGGGCGAGACCCTTCTTCAGAAATGGGGGAGGGGAAGGGGATTCTGAAATAAATAGGGAGAGAGGGGGAGGCGGATAGAAGATGGATAAAGGAGAAAATAGATGGAGATGAGACAGACAGGTCAAAGAGGTGAGGGTGGAGCCAGTAAAGGTGAGTGTAGTTGGGGAGTTAGGGAGGGGATAGGTCGGTCCAGGGAGGATGGACAGGTCAAGGAGGCAGGATGAGGCTTGTGGGTAGGAGATGGGGTGGGGCTTGAGGTGGGAGGAATGGCTAGGGAGGTGGGGACGAGCTGGGCTGGTTTTGGGATGCGGTCGGGGGAGGGGAGATTTTGAAGCTTGTGAAGTCCACATTGATACCATTGGGCTGCAGGGTTCCCAAGCGGAATATGAGTTGCTGTTCCTGCAACCTTCGGGTGGCATCGTTGTGGCACTGCAGGAGGCCCAGGATGGACATGTCATCCAAGGAGTGGGAGGGGGAGTTGAAATGGTTCGCGACTGGGAGGTGCAGTTGTTTGTTGCGAACTGAGCGTAGGTGTTCCACAGAGCGGTCCCCAAGCCTCCGCTTGGTTTCCCCGATTTAGAGGAGGCCACAACGGGAACAGCGGATACAGTATACCACATTAGCAGATGTGCAGGTGAACATCTCTTTGATGTGGACGGTCTTCTTAGGGCCTGGGATGGGGGTGAGGGGCGAGGTGTAGAGGCAGGTGTAGCACTTCCTGCAGTTGCAGGGAAAAGTGCCCGGATGTGGTGGGGCTGGTGGGGAGTGTGGAGCGGACAAGGGAGTCACGGAGAGAGTTGTCCCTCCGGAAAGCAGATAAGGGTGGGGAGGGAAAAATGTCTTTGGTGGTGGGGTCGGATTGCAGATGGCGGAAGTGTCAGAGGATGATGCGTTGGATCCGGACGTTGGTGGGGCGGTACGTGAGGACGAGGGGGATTCTGTTTTGGTTGTTATTGCGGGTAGGGGGTATGAAGGATGAGGTGCGGGAAATGCGAGAGACACGGTCGAGGGTGTTTTCGACCACTGTGGAGGGGAAGTTGCGGTCCTTGAAAAACGAGGATATCTGGGATGTCCGGGAGTGGAAAGCCTCATCTCGGGAGCAGATGCGGCGGAGGCAAAGGAATTGGGAATAGGGGATGGCTTTTTTGCAGGAAGGTGGGTGAGAGGAGGTGTATTCTAGGTAGCTGTGGGATTCGGTAGGTTTGAAATGGATATCGGTTTCCAGGTGGATGCCAGAGATGGAGACAGAGAGGTCCAGGAAGGAGAGAGAGGTATCAGAGATGGTCCAGGTGAACTTAAGGTCGGGGTGGAAGGTGTTAGTGAAGTGGATGAACAGTTCGAGCTCCTCGTGGGAGCACGAGGCAGCGCTGATACAGTCATCAATGTAACGGAGGAAGAGGTGGGGTTTGGGGCCAGTGTAGCTTTGGAAGAGGGATTGTTCCACGTATCATATATGTATCAGATACATGGAACAATCCCTCTTCCAAAGCTACACTGGCCCGATCCAAAGACATTTTTCCCTCCCCACCCTTATCTGCTTTCCAGAGGGACCATTCTCTCCGTGACTCCCTTGTCCGCTCCACACTCCCCTACAGCCCCACCACACCCGGCACTTTTCCCTGCAACTGCAGGAAGTGCTACACCTGCCTCTCAACCTCCCCCCTCACCCCCATCCCAGGCCCCAAGAAGACCTTCTACATCAAACAGATGTTCATCTGCACATCTGCTAATGTGGTATACTGTATCCGCTGTTCCCGTCGTGGCCTCCTCTACATCGGGGAAACCAAGCGGAGGCCTAGGGACCGCTTTGTGGAACACCTACGCTCGGTTCGCAACAAACAACTGCACCTCCCAGTCGCGAACCATTTCAACTCCCCCTCCCACTCCTTGGATGACATGTCCATCCTGGGCCTCCTGCATTGCCACAATGATGCCACTTGAAGGCTGCAGGAACAGCATCTCATATTTTGCTTGGGAGCCCTGCAGCCCAATGGTATCAATGTGGATTTCACAAGCTTCAAAATCTCCCCTCCCCCGACCGCATCCCAAAACCAGCCCAGCTCGTCCCCACCTCCCTAGCCATTCCTCCCACCTCAAGCCCCACCCCCATCTCCTACCCACAAGCCTCATCCTGCCTCCTTGACCTGTCTGTCCTCCCTGGACCGACCTATTCCCTCCCTAACTCCCCACCTACACTCACCTTTACTGGCTCCACTCCCGCCTCTTTGACCTGTCTGTCTCCTCTCCACCTATCTTCTCCTTTATCCATCTTCTATCCGCCTCCCCCTCTCTCCCTATTTATTTCAGAATCCCCTTCTCCTCTCCCATTTCTGAAGAAGGTTCTAGACCCGAAACATCAGCTTTCCTGCTCCTCCGATACTGCTTGGCCTGCTGTGTTCATCCAGCTCTACACCTGGTTATCTCAGATTCTCCAGCATCTGCAGTTCTTACTATCTCTCTTTTTATATACATTGCTTCTCCCAACCTACACTGTCCAGCCTGCTAATGATTTTGAAAACCTCTATCAAACCTCCTGTAAGCCTTTTTCTCTCCAAGGGGAACATTTCCAATCTTTTCATGTTTTAGAAACATAAAATTATGAAGACAATAGATAAGATAGAAGCAGGGAGTTTGTTTCCACTGGCAGGTGAAACTCGAACCAGGGGACATAGCCTCAAAATAAGGGGGACCAGATTTAGGACTGAATTGAGGAGAACTTCTTCACCCAAAGAATTGTGAATCTGTGGAATTCCCTGCCCAGTGAAGCAGATGAGGCTTCATCATTGAACGTTTTTAAGGCAAAGATATATTTTTGAACAGTAAAGGAATTAAGGGTTATGGCGAGTGGGCAGCTAAGTGGAGCTGAGTCCATAAAAAGATCAGCCATGATCTTATTGAGTGGCAGAGCAGTCTTATCAGGCCAGATGGCCTAATCCTGCTCCTACTCCTTCCATTCTTATGTCCTCATAATTGAAGTTTCACATTCCTGGAATCTTTCTTGTAAGTTGGTTCTGCACTCTCTCCAATTCTTTCACATCATTCCAATCATGTGGCACTCACAGCTGCACACAATATTTTAGCTGAGGTTTAACAACTTTCTTATTATAAGTTTAACATTACTTCCTTACTCTTATACTCTCTGCCCTCATTCATAAAAGGTGAGAATACTATAAGCTTTCTTAAATGCTCTCTGCACTTGTCCTGCCATTTTCAATTATCTGTGCAAATATACAGGTTCCTCAGCTGTTCATCCACTTTTGAGTTGTTTTTTTTTTGTCTTTCAATGCCCTTCCTACCAAAGTTCATCACCTCACACACCTCTGCATTGAAGCACATCTGCCACCTATCCACCCATTCCATTAACTTGTCAATGTCCTGGAGTTGAATGGAAACAGGATGGAAATTGACCTTCAAGACCAAATTAGGTGAGCACCTGAAGAAAAACAAAAGTGGTAGAAAGAGTTCGGAAATAAGACTAGCTAAACTGCTGTTAGAATGAACCAAAACAAAACCTTGGAGCTGAGCAGCCTACTCATTGACTGTACCATTCTGTGCCTTTTTTAAATGAAAATAAATCTCAGGACCCATTTAACTATTCTGGACGTCTTGGTAACAGTCGGCTTATTTTCGATTGATACAATGCATTTGGGGTTCTCTTTGAAAAAAAAAGTGCCTACTTTATGCAACAATAGGTGTCACAGGTTCAACAGAAACTAGAAGGGCTCAGATGAAGGGTCACTAGATCCAAAATGTTGATTGTTTTCTTTCTGCTGATGCTGCTAGACCTGCTGTGTTTCTCTAGCATCTCCTGTTATGGTTCAAGTGAAAATGGGCCTAGTTAACCTGCCAATTCCTTCCTGTTTCATATCCCCCCGCACTAACTCTAACCATAATCCTCCCAAATCTTCTATGTATCATCTCCAGTGCCTCTATATAATACACATTTAATAGGAGTGTGCATAAACATTTTGTACCATGGTGACCAGGATACCACACAGTACTTGAAAGGTGCTCTGACAAAGGCTTGATTCAGTTTGAGCATAACGTTCATGCTTTACAGATTTACCCCTCTAGAAAGACAGCCTAATGCCTGGTTTTCTTCTTCTTTTAATGCTATTGCTCACCTTTCGCACAACTTTCAGTGTTTTCTTTTAATTGTACTTTGAGATCCTTTTATCCTTGCACCCAGATGTGCAATTTCCAGATACCTAATTGACCTCCTTACTCCTCCTCCTGAAATGTACTTCCTCACAATGATCTGTCAGACATCCAATCTAATTGGCCATTCTGCAAGTTCGTGAATATCCTTTTGTAGTTTCTTGCAGTCCTTCGTATTATTGACTATTATGACCATTAACCCCTCTCACAATATCGAACCATCTGTAAACTTAGAAATTGTGTTTTGGTTTCCAAATCCAAATTATTAACACAAATGGTGAACAGCAGTGGTCTCAGCATTGTTCCTGGTGGAACATAATTTCTGCCACTCTAATTAACCATCCTTTGTCTTGAATCCAGCTAACTATCCATTCTACTACTTCTCCCCATTCTCTGACCTTATCTTTATAGAGATTCAGACACAATGGTGAGCACAGGGGAGTTGCACAGCTGTCACGTTATGCAACTCTCATTTACTGGATCCTGGTCATAATAAGCTTTGCTTTAATTGTCTGCTGAATCATTTGATACAAGTGCTATGTCCAGCTGCCAACAGCTCCAGATTGTATCATATAATGTGCAGCTGGCAAACTCAAATGATACTGCCAATTGCACCATTCATTTGCCCATGTATTCAAGAACCAATATGTGAGTAAAATTACTTCGCTCAAAACTCTCATCAGGGTAATGCGTTCCACTGAACTGCAGGTCTGGGAATGGGCCACACATCTCTATCTCCATCCTGCACATTCTGTATTCGAGTAACTTCTCACAACAAGTGCAGGAAGAATGAATCAATTCTGCAAAATATTCCACTCAAAGGGACAGCTTTTTTTTTAACCTGAGCAGAACTAAGGTTTCCTATGACTGAAACTCTACAGAGTAACTTGACATGCTTTTCAGGCAGCTCTTACACATCCTTGGAGTCACTTTCATATCCATATGTGTGAGACTCCTGCTGCGTTTTCCAGTATGTTAGCCACAAACTGCATATGGCTAATTGGGATTCCAGATGAGGCAAATTGCCTTGCTGATTGTCTCTTGTGGGTAAATCCAGAACTCAGTGATATTGTTATACAGTAGCGGTCATCATTTTAGGACAGAGATAAAATGAATAATTTTCTTTCAAAGGCTTGTGTGGCTTTAGAATTCTCCACTTCAGAAGACAGTGAAGGCAAGGTCATCAAATACCTTTAAGATGGTGATAGATTTTTGTTAGGTGGAGGAATCAAAGGTTAACAGGAGCAGAAGGGAAAATAGAAATCAAATCAGATCAGTCAAGATCTTATTGAATGAGGGGAGGGCCTAAAGGCTGAATGGCCTATTTCTGCTCCTAATTCATACATTTATATGTCTGCATGTTGGTTACTAACTTTTAAAAAGAAATAACATTGCTGGACTTACTACCATATCACTTAGTATATTTGTGTCGCTTTTATTAATAAGTTTCAAAGGGGTAATATAAATACCTTGAGACCCTTGAGCACTTTACTACTTTGTTTTTTTTTCATTCATAGCATGAAGACATTGCTAGCTAGGCCAGCATTTATTGGCCATCCCTAATGCCCAGAGGGCAGTTAAGAGTCAAATACATTGTGTGGACCTGGACTCACATTTAGGCCAGGCCAGGTAAGGATGGTAGTTTCCTTCCCTAAAGGACACTAGTGAACCAGATGGGTTTTTCAAACAATTGATTTATGGTCATCATTAGACTCTTAATTCCAGATTTTTATTGAATTCAAATTCCATCATCTGCCAAGATGGGATTTGAACCCAGGTCCTCAGAACATTTCTTGTGTTTCTGGATTAATGGGCCAGTGTTAATACCACTCGACAATTGCCTCACCTAACTTCATGATAATAGGCATTTTGTAAGTAAGCATATACATGTGAAGTGTATTTACCTGCATTGCGTATATTCAACCAAATCCACTACCCAATTCAGTTAGGCTAATCTGTATCTCTACTCTGCTAACCCATCTTTTTATTACCTAAATATCCCATTTGGACAAAAAAAAACTATAAATTTCTATCCTGGATGGTTTCATTTGATCCATAACCTCTCAGGACTGAGTTTCAAAGGTCAACCAGCCTTTGTGATTTTTTTTTTCATTTTGTGATTGCAGTTCAACATGAGCCAAGCTGAGCAATTGGGCATAAATGCTGAAAAAAACTTAGCAGATCTGACTAATCTTAGGATTGTGTGTTCTTGTTCATTGTTCTTCTCACCAGGAGAAATTGTTTTCTTCTGTGTCAGATCCCTTTATCATTTTAACTACTTCGATCAGATCACCCCTCAAGGTGTTAAACTGTTTTGGGTCTGAACAGCTGAAAGATTTAGAAGAATCTTGAAAATAAATCAAATTCGTCACCTTGTAAATCCAATTCCTTCACTCCATCATTTATAAAAATCTTCCCTTGGTATCCTGGTTTATAAATGTCTTCTCTTTGCTTTAGCTCCACTCTGCACATCTTACGTACTTCTGCTGACACCTTCCATCTGTTATCCTGTAGGCTTTGCTGCAAATAAACTCAAGACTCACTCTCCTCCCTCTCTCTGGGTGATTATCCAGTTTATTTCTACCGATCTCAGTAGTTCCACACAATTTATCCGTAACAAGAAGCAAATGATATGTATTCTATCGTTAAGTACAATTAACTTAATTAACTTAATATACTTTTAACTGTGCTAATAAGATACCTTCACAATTTTTATTCACCTTTCTTGTTGTAAGGTAGGCAGACAGAGCTTGAATGGTTTCTTCAATTTACATAATTTTTGTCAGCTCAATTTAGGGGGTAATTTCATAGATACATTGAGGATTTTTGTGGGAATACACGACTGGAAACAGAACAGGACCTAGACATACCACCGATGGCAATCATAAAATAAACTTATCATACCTATACATATACTTCATTTAATTGTTAGCTTAATTAGCACACACACATCTGGGTTCCAACTGTACTCTAAGAGTGTCAAAACTGAAGATGACTCCCTCTTGCAGGACAAAACACATGAATTGCAACAGACAGAGCTGAGCAATCCCACAAACGGAGGATGAAATGGAAACTCGGCAGCATTGCTAGATCCAGTTAGGAATAGTGATGGGCAATTCAAGAAACAACAGGAGGGAGAGATTCCAACAATATTCCCATCCTCAATGACACAGGAGCCCAACAGATCTGCAAAAAAAGCCAAGGCTGGGTGAATGATCAACTTTGGCCCACTTTCAGCCAATCTGATTCACTACACACGATATCAAGGAACAAGTGAAGGTACTGAAAAGCAATGAGCCCTGACAACATTCTGGCAAGTGAACTTAAAGACTTCTACTCCAGAGCTAACTACATTCCCAGGAAACCTGTTCCAGTACACCTGTAACATTACCATCTGCCCATTATTGTGTTTAATTGCTTAATGTTTGATTGCATGTGACTGTTGACTATGCACTGTTGATATTAAGCCTGGGCATGAAGATTGAAAGACAGAAACTGAAAAGTGATAACAAACAGAAAGCATGAAAGCTGAAGACTCAGTTGGTAACCCATACAGTGTAGATCCAAGGTCCATTGTATTGCACCCACTTGGTCTTTGCACACAGCATCAACGTGTGTTAGCTGGAAGGGTAGATTTCAAGTAAAGGAGGTCTCCTGTTTGATTAAGCTATACCACATCACTGACTTATGACCTTCTGCCTTGACCCTTTTGAATAACTTTTCACTGATTTTATTTCGGCAAAAAATATTTTAAAATATGATACTAAGTTACGAACCTTCTGTATGTCAATGAAAAAATCTGAATAATCCCATATGAGGCTTATATAAATCCTATCTTCACAAGTTTGAAATTGAAAATGAAAAGTAAAAGTTATTACAATACTCGAAAAGTTAATTCTTTCCCCAGTGTTGGCAACGTCTCAAATTTCAATATGAGATCACAAAGCTGGAGAGGGTGGAGCAGCATTCTTTTCTGATTAATTACTTACACATCCAATGGTCTGTAGGGCAATGCTAAACACTATGGTTTTTGATTTGAAATCTTTGTAGAATCTTAATGCAATCCATATTCCCCAATGAGACTGGCAGCTTTGTGGAGAGTTCCTGTGCTGCTAAATTGGACAGAAGAAAAGGTCATGGCTCAGCGGGGCAAATGCTTCATGCTGATTGATCCAGAACATCTAAAGTTCGAGAGCTCAGCAGCACAGCTAGTTAGAGCATCACCAGGCAATGCACCATTCTGAGAACATGAATACTTGAACTGCCCACTGCACTGAAAGGCTAGTGTGCAAGGACTGTACTTATTCACCAGATCTTTCCTCTTTCTCCCTCTTCCCTGCATGCTAGTCATGTATAATTCTTGTCCCAGGGAAACAAAGACAGCTTTAGACTGGCCTCAAAGAGATCAACCAAACTAACACAATGGAGTAGATACATGAACTATGAAGAGCGGCTCAGAAAATAGTTTCATTCATTTAAATACTTTTTCATGTCCTCAGGATATTCCTAAGCCTTTGATAACCAGTGAACTTTTTAGAAAATTGTAGCCACTGTAGCTGAGCTGAGACGTGTGACAGCTAATTTGCACACAAAGAGGGGAATGAGTAATTCATTTATATTAATGATGATGTTGAGGGCAAAATAAGGTGTCAGCCATAGCTCAGCCCCTGCGTGTGGATTGAGGGTACAGGTTCTATGTCAGATATTGAACACAAAGATCCAACCAACACTTCAGTACAGTATTCAAAGAATCCCCACAGTGTGGAAACAGGCCCTTCAGCCCAGCAAGTCCACACCAACCCTCAAAGAATCCTCCCAAACCCATCCCACATAATCTACACATCCCTGAATACTATAGGCAATTTAGCATGGCCAAACCACCTGGCCTGTGCATCTTTGGATTGTGGGAGGAAACCCGCACAGACACGGGGAGAATGTGCAACCTCCGCACAGACAGTCACCCGAGGGTGGAATTGAAGCCAGGTCCCTGGCGCTGTGAGGCAGCTGTGCTAACCACTGAGCAACTGTAGTGTTATTGAAGGAGTGCTACATCATGTCATGTGCTGTCTTTTGTGCATGACATTAAATAACAGCCTGGTTGACCCACTCAGGCTGATCTGGAAGATGCCAACACATTATTTTGACGCAGGCGGATCAGTCTGCAAACACATCTGGCCAATCTTTACCCCTCAACCAACATCACGAAACAAGCAGTCTGACCGTTAAAAAAATCTGGAATTAAATACTTTTCAAATAGTAAAATTTTTAAAAATCGATTGTCGTACTTTCTGATTTACAAATGTATGATTGGAAAGGAAATCCACCATCCCGACCCATTAGGCCGACAAGTGAGTCCACAATAAACGGTAATATGGTCAACTCTGAACTGCTCTCGGAATAGCCGAACAAGGAATTCAGTTGCTACAAATTCTGATAAAAACTGAAACCTGACTGACCACTCAATAGTGATCGAGGCACCAGAAATGATAATGACAGAGCTTACAAAATTCTCCTCACTAATACCTGAGAGGTTGTGCTAAAATTAGGAGGGCTGTTTCAGAAACTAGTATTGTGGCACCACATTAAACACTGGCAGGGACAATTTGTGCTCGTTAGTACTGTTACATCCTTTGGTCTATGAATCAGTGCTCCTCCAAGTCAAACACCACTTAGGGAATGTTCTGAGGGTAGCAAAATGTATTCTACATGGGGGACTTCAATATCCATCACCAAGAGGAGCTCAATGGCAAAATGACTAACTGAATGACTGATTGGGCTATGTCCCAAAGGACACAGTTTCTTGCTTGGACCCGTAGCTGCTGATGGGGGAACCAAGAAGAGAGAAAATCGTACTTGAGCTTATTTTCACCAATCAATGTTTGCATCTTTCAATGACAGAACTGGTCAGAGTGATCCCTGCATAGACCTTGTGGAGACAAAGTCCCACTTTCATAATGGGGGTGCCTTCCATTGTGTTGTGTAGCACTACATCCATGTTAAATGGGACAGATTTCAAACAAACCTAGCAACTCAAGACTGGGCAACCATGAGATGATGTGGGTCATCAGCAGCAGCAAAATGATATTTAACCACAATCTGAAACATCATGGCCCACTTTTTCCCTCATTCTACCATTGACATGCGATCAACCCTGGCTCAATTCTTGAGCCTCTATCACCTTTTCAGATGCCTACAACTGTGAACACCTTTCTCGTCAAATTCTCCCTCAGCTTCCTGCTCCCCCTGGCTATCGATCCCTCCATTATGGGGTCAGGTGTCTCCCGATCTCCCCGTTTATGTCCCTTAGAACTTTGCACAGCTCAACCAGACCTCAAATCAGCTTCTCTGTTCTAAGGAAAACAACCCTCACTTATCTAGTCTCTACTTATAGCTGA
Organism: Rhincodon typus; assembly: GCF_021869965.1. Taxonomy (NCBI): domain Eukaryota; kingdom Metazoa; phylum Chordata; class Chondrichthyes; order Orectolobiformes; family Rhincodontidae; genus Rhincodon; species Rhincodon typus. The sequence continues at coordinate 110,414,683 of NC_063334.1, forward strand.
ATCGCGCTACCCGGGCCACATCCTGGTGAATCTCCTATCTTTAGTGCAATTGCATCCTTCCGATAGCATGGAGACCAGAACTACACACTACAGCCTAACTAACATTGGATAGGTCTCCATCATAACCTTCCTTTTTCTCTTCAACCAGTGTTTAAATTATTTATCTTGACTTGCATTTTAGTGCGGAGATAAAGCCAGGCAGCTGTATTCAGATAAGCACTTGAAACATCATAAAATACGAGACAATAGACCGAGTTGTGGAAAACGGGATGAGATTCGATGGATTTTGATGATGGCTCAGCCACGGTGGGCCAAAGGTCGTCTTTCCATGCTTTAAACAACTCTTAGGCTCAAAAAGGTAAGGCAGAGATACTATGAGCATTCAAGTAGATGCAAAATGAGTGAGCACTGACAGAGAAAGTGAGAAACCCTGTTCTTCCTCCCACCTATCCCCTCCTCCCACCTCAAGCCGCACCCCCATTTCCTACCTACTATCCTCATCCCGCCCCCTTGACCTGTCTGTCCTCCCTGGACTGACCTATCTCCTTCCTAACTCCCCACCTACACTCACCTTTACTGGCTCCATCCCCACCTCTTTGACCTGTCTGTTTCCTCTCCACCTATCTCCTCCTCTATCCATCTTCTATCCACCTCCCCCTCTATCCCTATTTATTTCAGAACGCCCTTCCCCTTCCCCATTTCTGATGAAGGGTCTAGGCCCGAAACGTCAAACAAAAAAGCCTTCCTGCTCCGATGATGCTGCTTGGCCTGCTGTGGTCATCCAGCTCTACAGCTTGTTAACCCTGAGATGCACCTTGGTTCAATTTATGAGGTGGGTGACTGTGCCTCTGCATAAAGTGTCCTCAGCAACATCATAATGATTGGTGCTGGTGTGCTCCAAAATGCAACAATGAAGAGCAGAACCATTTTGTAGATAGATTATGAATGTGCTATGAGGGTATGAAGAGGTTGGTAACATATCTGATGTCAATGTCCCTCGATGGGTGGGTCACATGTGGTCACTGCTCATAGATTCATCTGAGATAGTGACTGATGATTGACTATTAATCACATGTTAATGCCTGCAAATAGGCCTCTCACTGGTCACTAGCTAGAACCGCAACTCGCTGTTCAACACTTGATTGGAACTCAAGACGTTTCAGTCTTAATGTTGAGAAGGTCCTCACTGCCAATTTCATTCAACATTCCCAGCTTTCTTGACAATGCCCTCATTGTTCACTGCCTGGATCAATTTTGCCCATACTTTTTTAATTTTAGGCTGTGTGAGAGGTAATGGGTTGTCTGGAAATTTGTTTGCATAGATTTAAATGAGACCTTGAGGCAAATAGTTCAATGCTGTTGAAACATGAATAGAACAGGAAGATGTGGGTTGCAATAAGGTATTCCATGACACAGTGAGGCAAGTAAAAAATTTATTTGAAAATGACAGTAATATCCAGAAGCTTGGTGCACAGGCTACTTTCAGTGTGGTTGTATGAAACAGAGAAAATACTTATAAAAAAACAGCGGAATAGATTAGCAGTCAGGGTAGAAGAGAAGAAGTCCTGAGTGGCTCAGATCAGCAGAAGAAAAAATCCAATAAAAGAAGTCTGTGAAAGAGGAGTTTAAGTAGCTCATGATAAGAAATAAGTGAGCTGGGTTACTATTTAATTAAAGGTCTCAGGAAGAGACATTCACTAAAAAAAATGAAATCAATGCAGAAGTTTGCCAAAATTAAATTAATAAACTGAGCCCACTGAACAAGATGCTTTATAATGGAACCACAATAATCCTTCACTGAAGTTTAAGTATCTGGAATGTTATTGTTGATGGTAAAAGGGATGGATCTTTATTTTTGATCTGTCAATAAGACCATTTCAACAACTCATTGTACCATGTAAAACAGTTCATTTTTCTTTCCTTTTGTGTGTAATGAACTTCAATTTTCTTTTGTTAAAAGTACATTGGCAGCCTCTTATGATTATGCTCAATGACTGATCACCAAATTAACAAATTGCAAAACTAAATCTCAAGGTCTATCAAGCCTATTCTGACTCTGAGATTGGGCTTGTTCAGTATTATATAAAGATTTGATCACAAAAATTGGATGGGAATCAGGGAAAAAATTGTTGCAGATTGGAGTCAGAGCTGGCACAAATGAAAGTGGTTATAGTTGTTGGACATCAAGCGTTTCATCCACAGGATTTCACCACCATAAATTCTCAGGATTCCTTGATCCAACTATTCCATCTGCTTTTGTAATAACCTTCCCTCCATCATAACTTCACTGATGTTTGTAAATTGTTCAGCACTATTTATGACTCATCAGATACTGAAACAATCTATGTCCAAATACAGCAAAACCTGGACAGCATTTTGACATTTCCTAACAAGTGGCAAGTAAAATTTAGGCCACACAAGTGCCAGGCAATGACCATCTACAACAATAGAATTCAACCATGACATTTAATGGAATTACCATCACTGAATCCCAACTATCAACATTCTGGAGGTTATGATTAACCACAAACTGAATTAGACTAGCCATGTGAACATGTAGCTACAAGAGCAGGTCAAAGTTTGGTCATTCTGCAGTGAGTAACTCGCCTCCTGGCACCATCCACCAAGATACAAGTCAAGAATAGTTGGAAGAATGCCCACTTGCCTGGATGAATGCAGCACCAACAATACTCATGACGCTTAACACCATTCAGGAAAAACGACTCTCTTGATTGATATCACACTAACCCTTTCAATATTCACTCCCTCCATCACTGATGCATAGTAGATTCGGGCTTGAAGTGGAAAAAATTTGGATGAGAGCAAGATGATTGAATCAAGCTGACATAAGAGGGAGTTATGAATGATTATATGAAGAACGATTACAACAAAGGTTTTCAAGAATCTAAAAGGGTGTTGTTAAGTTAGGATGACGTTGTGAATTCGATGTTTATATCAGAAACCAATGGTTGTTGGTAAGAGCTCATGTCAGCTAACGGTCAGCAGCACAGGAGGACTTTTGAGCTGAAGTTTGTTGCTTAAACCTACATTTATGACCAGGTACCTCTGGACTCAACCTATCCAACACGCTCCTGGCCATCCTTCTACATTCTTCCCTTTGGACAACTGAGGCTATCTGAAACTCTTCTGACCATGGGAAACACTAGCATCGAATTAAGCAACATCTTCATTAGAAAATTAGTACCCTTGTCTTCAAATCCCTTCAGGGCTTCAACCTTTCCTGTATCTCTAATTTCCTGAAACCATGCAATTCATGGAAATGTCTGTGCTTATCCAACTATGGCCTTCTAAACGTTCTTGATTTTACTTGCTCCAATTTTCGTGGCTGTGCCTTCAGCTGTCCAGACTCTAAGCTCTGGAATTGTCTCCCTAGACCTCTTTCTCCATCTCTTACCTCACCTTTTTTCTTTCAGACACTTCATCAAACCTACTTCTTTGACCAAGCTTTCAGTCATTTTCCCTTCAGTTCCCTTGTATGCTTTTGTGTCATACTTTGTTTTATAATGCCACTCTGAAATGCCTTGGAATGGTTTGTTATGTTGAAGGCACTGTGAAAATGAAAGTTGTTGTTGTAGTGGAAGGGGTCAAGGATTTTGATGAATGACAACAGCTTGGACATTGTGTATATTATTCATGGATCTCGGCCATCTCGGTTATTGGAATGAACACTGTTAAGTAGTAATAGAATTCAAAGGTAGCGGGCAAGCACTCTAACCAAAGTGTTGCTGGTGTTGTTGTTGAGCTGGAAGCTGTAGTGAAGGAATTTATGTGGGAATCAAAGGAGAGGCAAAAATGTAGTTGGAAGGAAATTCTGCATTTAAATACAAATGTTGAGAGAGGACAGAGAGATTAAAAATGGGGCAGTACTTGGAGGTAAATAGAGGGTTTGAGGTTTGGGTGTTTGAAAGGACAATGAAGTTGAAATTTTGAAGAGTAAAATTATCTTAATAAGATACATGAATTTATATACTTAATAATGCGATCTTCATGTATGAACTGATTTTCAAGAATTAGAGAAAAATAGTTAAACAAATAAAGAATGACAACAGCTGAAACTATATTGATAAAAGTTTCAATTTTTTTTACTTTATTCATTAATGGGACAAGGGCATCACATGCTAGGCAGTATTTATTGCCCATTCCTAATTGCCCAGAGGGCAGTTCAGAGTCAACCACATTGTTGTGGGTCTGGAGTCACATGTAGGCCAGACCAGGTAAGGATGGCAGTTTCCTTCCCTAAAGGACATTAGTGAACCAGATGGGTTTTTCCTGACAATTGAAAATGGATTCATGGTGATCAATAGATTCTTAATGCCAGATATTTTTATTGACTTCAAATTTCAACTTCTGCTATGGTAGGATTCAAAATCCGGTCCCCAGAACGTTATCAGGTTCTCTGGATTAACAGTCCAGCAATAATACCATTAGGCCATCATCTCCCTCTATGAATTTTCCAGGTCTTTCTCAGGTTAGCCACAAATGGCACCAACGACTGGGTTTTTCACTTACTATTAGTGATCTTGCAGCCTTTCTGTTGATCATAGCATGGTTTTCTTCTCATATTTATTAGAATGACACCAAATGTCCATTTTTTTATGAGTTTGCATCTTCTATTATGGAGCATACGTCATTGGTAACTCAAACCAGTAAAGTACTTATGGACAAAAACAGGAGTTACTGGAAAAGCTCAGCAGGTCTAGTAGCATCTGTGAAGAAAATTCAGAGTTAAAGTTTCAGCTCCGGTAACCCTTCCTCAAAACTAATTGTGGACATAGCAATTTTCTCACAGATGTAATTTGGAAATTTTCCTTATACAACCTATAGGCTAAATCATAGAACTAAGAACATAGAACAGTACAGCACAGTACAGGCCCTTCAGCCCACGATGTTGTGCCAAACTTTTTACCCTAATCCTAAGGTCTAGCTAACCTCCACCCCTACCTTATACTATCATCCAAATGCCTATCTAATAGCCGCTTAAATGCCCCTAATAAGGCCGACTCCACTACCCTCTCTGGCAATGCATTTCACGTCCCGACCACTCTCTGAGTAAAGAACCTACCTCTGACGTCTCCCCTATATCTACCTCCACAGACTTTAAAGCTGTGCCCCCTCATTATAGCAACCTCCACCCTAGGAAAAAGTCTCTGACTGTCCACTCTATCTGTACCTCTGATCATTTTGTACACCTCTATCAAATCACCTCTCATCCTTCGTCGTTCTAAAGAGAAAAGCCGAGCTCTCTCAATCTTTTCTGGTAAGACCTTCCCTCCATTCCAGGCAACATCCTGGTAAATCTCCTCTGCACCTTTTCCAATGCTTCCACATCTTTTCTGTAATGAAGCGACCAGAACTGGACACAATACTCCAGATGTGGTCGAACCAGGCTTTTGTATAGCTGGAGCATAACTTCACAGCTCTTGAACTCAATCCCTCTATTAATGAAAGCTAACACACCATACGCCTTCTTAACAACTCTATCCACCTGGGTGGTAGCTTTCAAGGAACTGTGGACATTAAGCCCAAGATTCCTCTGCTCCTCCACACTGCCAAGAATCTTTCCGTTAACCCTGTATTCTGCATTCAAGTTGGTCCTTCCAAAATGAATGACCTCTCACTTTTCAGGGTTAAACTTCACCTGCCACTTCTCAGCCCAGCTCTACATCCTATCAATGTCCCTTTGTAACCTAGAACAGCCCTCTGCCCTATCCACAACTTGACCCACCTTCGTATCATCCGCAAACTTATTAATCCACCCTTCCACTCCTTCATCCAAATCACTCACAAAAAATCAGTCAGAAGTGCTGTCACCACGATAGATTAGGACAACAGAGCATCAATAGGGGTACGTTTTGATTGAAAATGAAAACTGTAAGACAAGAAAAAGCCCAATGGAAATGACAAAGCACTATGTTTATAGATCTCCATTTCACATTTTATTCTTTATCTGAAAACAGCTGTTTACATTTATCAGGATGAGTGCAATTTGTTATTTTACTTGCCGCTGCACTTGAAAATGATGCGCGAGTGAAAAGTGGAAGAGGGCTGCATATTGAGAGGCCAGTGAGCTGCTCCGGTAAAGACTGATCTTCACTCTGGGCTCAACTTGCCTCAACTAAAGTCAAGGTAGGGTTCAGCATCTCTCACATCATCACATGAATCCTGATAGGATTTAATCTGTCTGACCATTAATGAAAATATTTGAATTTCTGCACAGCAATTTATTTGTTACTACTCAGAAAGGGAAAAAAAAACTTTTACATACAAGTCCATGTCTTCCTACATTTCAGTGATTTTTATATCTGGGAATGTGAATAATGCTGAAGATTTTTGCATTAAAATATAGAATGCCAACTTATTTGTGGAATGTATGTTTAATTGTCAAGTTTCTTGTAATGTTGACAAATGTAACACATTTTGATAGGAATAACAAGGCCACCGACTCCTTGGGATATGAGAGGGCTACTTTAAACTGGCAAGGTGACAGGTTTCTGAGTGTGCAGCAGGTTATAATAACAGTAACTACCAGAATATTGGCAATTTGGCAGAAGGCTCAATCTTTAACCTGAGTGCCATTTGCAAAGTACAGGAAACCCTCATGGGACAGACAAGCCTGCTAGTTTGAAATGTAAACTTCTCATTAGCTGCTTCCTGAACCCTGAAATTTGATTTTGTTTTTCCCTGACCACTCAACAAGGAAAGCAATCCACTGTTGACCTGCCAACCCCACTCAAAGCAGTCCTGTAAATCAACAACTCATCCTTCTTGAACAATACCCATTGCTTGTCTATGCTTGTCTATGCTATTCATCATGAGCCAAAAGCTCACTTGGCAGGGGATGGGCAAGAGCGAGCAAAATTGACAAAGGAACAATGAAATGAAGTTTGGCGTTGATAAACCTGAAACGGAAATGTGACACTTGTGCATTGTGTTAAATACCAAAGTGAAAATTTCATTGCTACTTCTATGTGATGTGGGCCCTTCATTGGGCCCAACCTTTGCTTGGCTCTCATCTTTGGCTCCAACTGACAGACACCAGTAAATCACTTCATTGGGTGGGCCGAAACATGTGAGGGGAGCCAAGGGTACAGGCCATTGGTGAGATCAAACATACACTCTGTCAACTGCTGCAGGCGGTGAACCGCGCTCTCTCCTACTCTTTCTATAGATATTGACAATATCGCAAAGGCCTGAGGCATTAAGAGAGACAAGTCAAGCATGTACTGCTCAGATTTCTCTCTCCCAATATCTCAACTGTGTTGGGAAGGTTGGCAGAACCTCACATGCCTTTTTCCTGCATTCCAGAACAGTATGCTTCAATGTTGACTGCTGGGATCAAGCTGTCAAGCTGAGCAGTGCTTCCAGCATTCTACTAGATGGGTCGATGGGTCTCTCCAATGCTTTCCCTGTTTCAACTGCTCTTCCTGCTTACTTACAACGTGCAAAACTATCTCTACCTCCACTCTCACATACCCGCAAATGACTCCTCTCCCCTTCCCACTGCCCCCCACAGCCCAAGCCTGCAAAAACCATAGTCTTACACTGAAGTCTGGGCTCCATCTCTTCTTCTTTGTGATTGTCTGTAGTTGGAGCAGTGGCCACTGCTCAAGCCTGCTGCTTCTAGGACGACCGAGCCGCCAAGCCTGTCAAATTGGCTGGCAGCTCTCGAAGGCAAGACTTCCTCCCAGATATGGGTGTAAATCCTATTCTGAAAGAATGAAGACTGTTTGCAGTGCAACCAGCTAGGTTTTTGATTGGGGATGGGGGGCGTGGAGTGTGTCAGGGGCATTGATTGCGGATTGACCTTTCCATCAGGGTAAGGCATTAAATCTGGACCTCCATTAATTAGGTTTCACACCAATGCCATACCCTTTAAGTCACCATTGAACACTGAGGTTAAATAGACAGGAAGGGATCAATACTGGGGCTTGGTCTGCATAGGTCCGTTCCACACCTGACAGTACATTTACTAGCTTTGGCTATCATTTACAAAGGTTAAGCGGCTCATTTGTCAAGCACTAAACTATGTAACTTGCTTATTTGGAGCTTAATTTGATCCAATGCAGAAATGTTCTCCTGCCATCTGGGCTGTGACAACAGAAGTGGAAGCAATGAAGGTAACACTTCATTGACAGCAATTCAACAAATTAATCGATGAGTTATTGCCAAATCAGAGGGAAAGATTTTCTGTAAGTTCAAAGCAAAATTGGAGAATGCTTCGAAGGAATACACAGTACCTAGGTTAGTTGTTAATACAACAGGAAGGCAGACAAAATAAAATTGTAATCTTTTGAACTTGAACATGGCTTCACTCTGGGAAGAAAACAGAAAACTTAGTGTGAAATTTTTCTACCAGGCTTTTGGCTTCTTGTGGTCTTTATGGAAACAAATATAAGAAATTGCCACTTCTGTCTGCCTAACCAAACTAGCAAGATTCTTGCGCTTGTAAAGACCACCAGTGATGCCCATTTCATGGCAAATGAAAAGTACTCCTGCAGATGTAAATGTGGACAATTATAGGCCCTTATGTTATATCCCTTTGGCAATTTATCCTATGTGGTCAAGTAGTAATGAATAGAGTCGTAGAGTCAGACAGCACAGAAACAGGCCCTTTGGTCCAACTTGTCCATGCTGGCCAAGTTTCCCAAATTAAACCAGTACCCCTTGCTGCATTTGCCCAATATCCCTCAAAACCTCTCCTATTCATGAACCTATCCAAATGTCCTTTAAATGTTGTAACTGTCTTTGCACCTATCACTTCCTCTCGTAGTTGATTCCACATAAGAACCATCATCTGTGTGGAAAAAAATGCCCCTCAGGTCCCTTTTAAATTTTTTTCCACCCACCTTAAAAATACGTTTGAACTCCCTGACCCAAGGGAAAAGATTTTTGCTGTTTACTTTATCTATGCCCCCTCATGATTTTATATGCCTCTAAAAGGTCACCCGTCAACCTCCGATGCTCCAGTGTGATACCTTTTTGCAGTCGGCAACTGAAGCATTCCTGCAATACAGGACAATTCAAGTTGCAGATAGCAGCTCAGGGACAAGTGTAATTGTCGTTGTCAGTTATCGCAGCCTCAAAGTATGTGCCTTTTTTGTGGTTCAGAAAACACTTTCCCAGAATTGTTTCTCCAACCCATTCTCAAGGATTTTCTTGAGGGCTTTCTTGCTTCTTCTGAGAGATTGAGTGATTGGGTTGCCTGGGTTGATAAAGTATACAGAAAACATTATGCCTGAATGTTTCTTCTTTGCTCATTTATAGCAATCTATTCTAGAAGGTAATGAGTTCCTGCTAAAAGAGATTTGATCTTTTAAAAATAGGTTTTCTTTTTGTTTTAATGTACGTAAATGTTTGCCGGTTCACTTATCCCTGAGTGATTCAAAGAAACTTTCCACCAATACCAAACTTATTCCTTTCATTTAGCAAACCTCAACCATATCACTTTTAAATCTGTGAATTTTCCCTTTTGTTTTGGCAAAGCATTTTCCGTATTGAGATTCATGGCACCTGATCTATCACAGACTATGTCAAATTTTCTCACATAATCTTCCACCATTCAGCTCATTCATTATGCAACTGGTGCGTCTGCTATCTGCCACGTGGGACTTTCTGACCTTCATGCCACTGGCAACGTATTTAAACCTAGGTGTGCATCTTTTCATAGAATCATAGACTCCCTACAGGGTGGAGCAAGGCCATTCAGCCATCAGGTCCACACTGACCCTCTGAAGAGCACCTACCCAGACCCAACCCCTACCCTATCCCTTTAACCCTGCATTTCCCATGGCTAATCCACCTAGCCTGTACATCCCTGGACACCAATTTAACATGGCTAGTCCATCTAGACTGCACATCCCTGGACACTAAGGGTAATTTAGCATGGCCAATCCACCTCACCTGCACATCTTTGGACTGTGGGAGGAAACTGGAGCCCCCAGAGGAAACCCACGCAAACACAGGGTGGGGAGGAGAATGTGTAAATTTCACACTGGCAGTCGCGCAAAGGTGGAATCGAACCCAGGTCTCTGGCACTGTGAAGCAGCAACGCTAACTATCCCACCCTTTTCAGATGTTGCAAGATAGGAACTGCCCTTTACAATGTGATCCAGCACCATTATCCCCAAGGAAATTGCTTAAAAAGTGAAGTTAACTCCTCCGTTCATCGGCAGAGAACTGAAAGTGCTCATGGACGGCTGATGCAAGTGATGACCATGCTGTTTCCTCTTTACTGGCAAAGGAGGCCACATCACTCGACATAGCTAGCCATATATTTTCAAGCCAGGATGGTGAACGATTTGAAGGAGAAGTTGCAGGTGGTGTTGTTCTTATGTATTTGCTGCTCTTGTCCTTCTAGATGGAGGTTGTCAAGAGTTTGGAAAGTGCACTCTAAGGATCTTTGGTGAATTTCTGCAACGCATCTTGTAAATAGTACACACTGCTGCGACTAAGTGCTGGCACTGGAGGGAATGGATGCTGTAGAAGTGGTTCCAATCAAGTGGATTGCTTTGTTCTGGATGGTTAAAAGCTCCAAGTGTTATTGGTGCTGCAGGCATCCAGGCAAGAAGTGATTATTCAATTGTACTTCTTGACTTCTGCCTAGAGATGGTGGACAGGTTTTGTGATGTCAAGAAATGAATCACTCGCTGCAGGATTCCTAACCTCTGACCTGCTCTTGTAGCCATTGTATTTATACGGCTATTCCAGTTCAGTTTCTGGTCAATGATATGCCTCACGATATTGATGGTGGGTGAATCAAGGATGATGGTTAGATTCTCACTGAATGAACATCTCCACTTCATTGAGATCACAAGTTTTTAGAGCATAGCCCCTTCATAACCTCTGAAAGATTGTGATTTCAAATCAACTTGTTGGATTATAACTTGGTGTCACTGTGGCTTCTGACTTGTCCACCCCAGTCTGACACTGGCACCTCCACATCTTTGAGATTATTGGTGAAGCAGCTGAAGATGGTTGGAAGTGTTCTCACGTTCTTATGTTGTACACAATCTTTGCGCGCTTCTAAGACAACGTGCTCTGTGGAAAGTTTAATAGAAGCTCAAACATCGCACCAAAAATAATCCTCTAAAAATTAGATTTCTGATTGCTGACTTACAGTTTAGTGAGGATTTTTTGTTCTGCTTTGTATACTTTGCATTTCATGCCACAAGTGCAATTATGACCACAAGACAGGGAAGCCAATCTGCTTCACTTCAGATGCATGTCACCATAGCTTGTCAGAGAGGCTTCATGCTCAACCTTAGCAGTTCCCTTGAGCTTTCAGGGCTAGTGCTGGAGACATCCTGGACAGTAATCATGACAGTCACTTTGAGCTGCAGGCACTGCTTTCTTATTTGCTGTTTGTGTTCCAAAACACTCAACAACCTCTTGCTACATATACTGTGACACAGCTCCAGACGGAAATGACCCGACATCAGAATCAGCGCTTCTTACTTTTCATACTGCTCAGGAGTGTGTGTGTGTTAGATTTGTACAAGGAATGCATTATTTGTAGCAGCCTTTATTACCTTAATGTTGTTTTCAGTGTCCTGCCAATTAAGAATTGCTTAATGCACAGCTTTAGCTATCAACATACTAGAACTTGCATCCGGTGCTGAACAGCTTCCCTTAAAATCCATGGGCAGAAAATGATTTTTAAAATAAGATGTTTCCATCTCTCAATGTCTGATGAGTACTCAGCAACAGACCTGTGTAGAAAGAATGTGAAACTCTAAGGTTTTAGAGTAGATTTGTAGCTCAGGTTGTGGATGTTGTGGTTGGTTGTCTCGCCGAGCTGGTTCATTGTTCCGCAGACGTTTCATTACCGTGCTGGGTAACACCATCAGTGCAGTCTCCGATGAAGCGCCGTTGTGTTTTCCTGCCTGGTATTTAAACTCTGGGTTCCGTTGAGTTGGATTACCTCACTTCTGGTTTTCCTTTGCAATGGGGTGTATATGGGGTCAAGTTCTATGTGTTTGTTGATAGCTTTCTTCTTTTTAATATTACTGTCATGCGCCCTTTGTCTGCAGGCAGTATTGTGATGTTCTTACCCTTTTTCAATCCTTCCAGGACTTGCCTTTCCAATGTGTTGAGGGTGTTGAGTTCGTTCTTTCTGGTCAGTGTCAGGAATACTGTCTGTCTTATGGTTTGTTGTGTTTCTTCGTTGATGTTGTTGGTCCTCAGTGTGACTTCCAGTGTGGCGAGGAATTCGGTTTTGTTGGCAGCTCTGCAGTTATAGTTAAGTCCGCGATGAGAACAGCTTTCTCTGCGTCTGTCAGTTTCCTGTTTGAGAGGTTTCTTATTCAGCTGTCTGCTCTGTTGTTGTTGTTTTGGTTGTTAAGGGTGGCTAGCTTGTCCTGAAGTGTCGGTCTTTTCCTGGCTCTTGTGGTCTGTTCGCTGATGTTGATGGCTTGTTCCAGGTTCGTTGTCCAGTCCTGATTGATAGATTCCCGGAATAAAGATTTTTGGCGCGTAATTTCTCTGTTGTATCTGTGGAGCCAGTTGTGTGCATCATTTATCATTACCTTTACCATCCTGCAGCTGTTTTGTTCTGCTGTTTTACAGGCTTGTGGGTCGTTGATGGGTGGTTTGTATCTCACATTGCGTGGTAATACCTGGTTCCTGAGGCATCCATGTAGGAAGTAGAGTTGTTCGCGTGTCGCGATCTGTCGTTTGGCGTAGTTCTCCCATTTCTGTGCCAATTTGAGCGTGTTTTGCCCATAGAGCAGAAGGTTTTAGAGTAGATTTGTAGCTCAGGTTGTGGATGTTGTGGTTGGTTGGCTCGTTGAGCTGGTTCATTTTTCCGCAGACGTTTCATTACCGTGCTGGGTAACATCATCAGTGCTGCCTTCGATGAAGCGTCGGCGTGTTTTCCCACCTGGTTTTTAAACTCTGGGGTCCGTTGAGCTGGATTACCTCACTTCCAGTTTTCCTTCGCAGTGGAGTGTATATGGGGTCAAGTTCTACGTGTTTGTTGATGGCTGTCTTCATGGAGTACCAGGCTTCTAGGAACTCCCGTGCTTGTCTCTGCTTTGCTTGTCCCAGGATCTTGGTGTTGTCCCAGTCGAATTGGTGGTTCTCCTTATCCATGTGGATAGAGATGAGTGAGTATTGGCTGTGTCCTTTTGTAGCCAATTGATGTTTGATGAAAAAAGGAAGCCATCAACAAACACATAGAACTCGACCCCATATACACTCCATTGCGAAGGAAAACCGGAAGTGAGGCAATCCATCTCAACGGACTCCAGATTTAAATACCAGGTGGGAAAACATACGGACGATTCATCGGAGGCTGCACCGAGGATGTTACCCAGCAGGTTAATGAAACGTCTGTGAAACAACAAACCAGCTTGGCAAGCCAACAAACCACAAGAATGTGAAACTTGTAGCTTTAGGCAGAGACGTTCCGGAAAATCTATGTTTAGAAGAGAAGGGCCATAACTGTGATGTTGTAATATTGCATACTGTGTAAGGGTAAAGATAATTTCTCTTTAAACAGACAGGTGGAGCCTAAAAAAGATGGCAGCCAGAAAGTATATGGTTATTCTTGATAAACAGTCAGTCAGAGTGCATACAGACTGGTGTGTTTTCATCGATTCATAAAGTGCAGGAAAGGCCCTTTGGCACATCAGGTCTGCACCGACATAACTACCACGAATCACAACTTCCTGCACTTGTCCCAATTTTATGATATTTCAAGTGCTCATTCAAGTATTTTTTAAAAGGTTGCAAGTTTTCCGGCCTCCGCTACCTTCCCAGGCAGTGCATTCCAGATTCCCACCACCTACTGAGTGAAAACGTTTTTCCCAAATCCCCTCTGAATCTCCTGCGTCTTACCCTAAAACTATGCCCTCTCTTGATTGACCCCTCAACCAAAGGGAACAAATGCTTTCTATTCACCCTAGGACTCTACTCCCGCCTCTGAAACCGGATCCTCGACTTCCTGGCCCATAGACCACAATCAGTAAGGATAGGCAACATCACCTCCTCCGCAATAGTCCACAACATTGGTACCCTACAATACTGTGTACTCAGCCCTTTACTATACTCCTAATACACTCACAACTGTGTGGCCAAATTCAGCTCTAACTCCATTTACAAATTTTCTGATGGCATCACTGTAGTGACGAGACAGAATACAGGAGAGAGATAGTCAGCTGACTGGCATGGTGTGAAGATAACAATCTCTCCCTCAGTGTCAGCAAGATGAAGGAGCTGGTCATCGACTTCAGGAAGTGGAGTGGAGGACACACCCCGGTTTGTATCAATGGTGCTGAGGTCGAGGTGGTTGAGAGCTTCACTTTCCTTGGAGTAAATATCACCAATCACGGCAAAACTAAAGAACTGATCATTGACTTCAGAAAGAAAGGAGGAGAACATGCCTCCATTTACATCAATGGAACTGAGGTTGAGAGGGTGGAAAGTGTCAAGTTCCTCAGAGTGATGATACCAACAACCTGTCCTGGACTTCCCACATAAATGTGACAGTCAAGAAGGCACAACAATGCCTCTTCTTCCTCAGGCAGCTCAGAAAATTTGGCATGTCCATAAGGACTCTCACCAACTTCTACAGAGGCACAATTTAAAGCATATTTTCCAGGTGCATAATGGCCTGGTATGGCAACTGTTCTGCCCAGGACCGTGTGAAACCCAGCCTGGATAGCCCCAACCTATTCAGCCTCTCCCTGTAGCTCAACCTTCCAATCCTGGCAACGTCCTTGTAAATCTTTTCTGAACCCTTTCAAACTTCACTCCACCTTTCCTGTAGCAGGGAGACCAGAACTGAATGCAGTATTCCAAACGTGGCCTAACCAATGTCCTGTAGAGCCACAACATGACCTCGCAACTCCTGTACTCAAAGCACTGATCAATAAAGGCAAGTGTATCAAATGCCTTATTCACCACCCTGTCTACCTGCAACTTCTTGTTTAAGAGTGAAGCATTACAGTTGGTTGTATTTATTGGTAAGTGGAGTGTTCATAAAATTAAAAGAGGACTAAACAAGCTCTGCAAGTTTGCGGTTCCAAGACCACTGCAGACCGACACCTTGTGACTGATTGTGACCAAACCATGTCAATTTTATGCTGCTTCAGACATGACCATTCCGCTAATAAAATAATTGAGATGACATCTGTCATTGTGATTTTAAAAATTACTGGCTTCTTTTGACAATGTGAAATGAATAAGGCAGGATAGTAAATAAGGGATATATATTTGGAACCAATAATACCATGGAGGACATTAGATGTAATGAACCACAATGGATGACCCTTCCATCCATTGTTGGATTTGGAAGATTGTCAAGCTATAATGATTAATGCTCATCATATATCAATTGCCTTCAGTTCTATGTGGTAAAGGTATCAATTGGTGTTTCATCCAAGTGTATCAAAGGTGTCACTTCGTAGAACTGCGGGCAGGTCAGTCAGGTGGTCTATCTTTTTAAAGCATTGCATCATAAATAAATGTATGTCAAGGTAGTTTGATTTCAGAATCACCCTTCATTAGCTGGCTTTCTGGTGTGCAACACCAATAACCAAGTATGGATTAGGGGTGTAAAAGACGCTCAATTCCTGTATCCTTGCCCGATTGATTGCTGACTTTTGTTTCAATCAGTTGACTATCTCTTAGGGTGAAGCAAAACTGCAAGCACACAGCACTCATTTGGAATAGATGTTAAAGAAGAGGATTGCGTTATGAGACGAAAAAAATCCTACTCATTTTAACATGGTATCTGTGACATTCACCTCCTTGTCTTGCACTCTTCGTGTGTATCTCTGCATATGGCAGAAAACCCCAGCAAACAACAATCAGTCAACACTCCTTGAATGACTTGCATACTAAGTCCTGGCATTGTACTTGCAAATGTGCCCAAGGAACCAGAAACTTATACAAACATGTTATCCTAACACCATCTGGCCAGATAATCTCAATTGTGTAATGATATCTAAAGTAGATCTGCAGTTGGCTGAGAGATTTATTGTCCCACCTTACATTATGTGCATGAAACACACAGCCAGGTAGAATTCAACCATATCAGGTTGCTGTAATGGCCTCAGCATTTTATTTCATTGAATTGCTAACCTAAAAATCAGTGCTCTGTTTGTTTTGCTGATTGCTCACTCAACCAAATTTTATGTTGGTCTGGCGAGGTCATTAGCTCTGAACATATTATTTGATGAGATGCTTTAGATAGGCCTTCTATCTGACCTACACTGTTTTATTAAGTGACATGTTTGATGTAACTTTGAGTGAAACACCAATTGGTGCATTCACCGCAAAGAAGTAAATGCAGTTGATACATGATTAGCATTCATCATTTTGGACCACAATCTTCCAAATCCAACAATAGATGGAGGGGTTATCCATTGCGATGTCTATCCAAACTCTTATCCATCTAATGTCCTCAGTGGTTTTTTTGGTTCTTATGGATATATCCCCTGTTCAATATGCTACTCTATTAATATTTTGAGAGGAACTGCTGTCTGCCCAGTGAAACTAGCAAAGTACAAGTTGAATCCCATGTTTTTGAATGTCTTACATTTGTGACCATTTATTTTTGTTTCCTTGACAAGTGCAACTATCTACTCGAGGTCTACCCTATTAACCCATTTCATAAAGACCACGATCAGGATATTCCTCAGTTTTCTTTCTCTTGTGACAGAACCCCTGTCAGTTCAACCTTTCTTGAAAGGCACACCTCATATCTCTTCTATTTTCAGATTCCTTATTTAGTTAAAGAAGGGTGGAAAAACTGCTGAAAGTTGCAAATATAAAGTTCAATATTCTATTCAATTTGTTTTGATCTCCTTTGAAATCTAACGTTTGGTGACATTCAAGGCAATCCAACTGCAGACTTTTTTTTAACTCAGGAGGATGGCTTTACACATGTGAAAAAATTTGAACTTGAGAGGAACTAGAAATTTATCTCAAGTAATGGTACAAAATGATAGTTATTAATTCAGTTGCCTGTTCAATGCATTGCCTAATGTTCATTATCATTGATTGCAGTGGAACTGAATATCAGGCATCGCAGCTAAATTGATAGCACCTGTTTTGTGTCACCAACAGGGTCAAATGTCTAGGCTGATATTTCTTCTGACCTGACAGATTTAGCTTCACCCTTCATATCTTATGTAAAGTCCCTTTATTCATGATAGGAAGCTACTATCTTACTCAACAACAGCATTATTATTGCCCTAACTTTGTAACCTATTTGTCATCTTTCTTTTAGACATTTACAGGATCTTAAAAGGGCCATGATCCAAAAATTTGCATTCAAATTTACATTATTGATAATTAAACAAGCTACCTTCCCAGAATAAAGTATCCAATAGATATTTAAGGCAATGAAGATTTCAGTCAGATAAAAAAACATTCTTGAAGAAGTTCTGTTCTTCTCTCCAAATTGAATTCTACCTGGCTGTGTGTTCTCTTTCTTTTGTTATGTCCCTTCTGATGTTTGATCATTCTTTTTGTCTGTTGCTTCACAAAATCGTTTATAATTTAATGTACCTCCATCCCCACTTCAATCTGTCACAGATCTTCTCCCTCATGGTCCTTGCCTACTTCCCTCTTCAACTGGTTCAAAAACTGTTATATTTCTAATTTTCTTCAGTTCTAATTGAAGTTTGTCAACCTGAAACGTTAATAGTTTCTCTCCACGGATGCTGCCTGATCTGCTGATTTTGGTGTTTAATTCAGATCTCCATCACCCGCAGTGTTTTGGTTTCCATCGAAGATATTTTTAATTGTGTGGAAGACTAAACCTGGTTGCCTTATTCACAAAATTATCCAACATGGCCGTTACTTATTTTCCCAGAAACCTCTTTACTCAGAAAGAGTAGTGAGTATGGAAAATGTGCTTGCACAAGGAATACTTGAGGCAACCGGCAGAGATGTACTTAGAAGGAAACAAGATGAACACATTTAGGAGTAGGATCTCTCAAGTACATTGTGGACAATGACCTGATGGATCAAATTATTTGATTCTCTGCTGTAAAAACTACATGCTGCAAAATACTGTGTAATCTGTTCTGCAGGTCGTTATCTTGCAGGCTTTATAACTCAAAGCGGTGAACAGTCCTGAAATTTTCTTTAGAATTAATGTTGGTTCTTGACATTGTTGAAGGATGTTCAGGTTGGGACCTCAGTTCTTTTTTTTAATTTGTCACTCAATTGGTGGGATGAAGGTTCTCTCAGATTTGGGACAGCACAGCTAGTTATCAATTCAACTTCCCTTTATTCATCCTCAATAGCTTCCCTCAAATAGAACCGTTCATGAGCCAGTGTGATTTTTTTCCAATTGCTCGGTTTTGTGCCAATTACTTTTGTGCTTTGAATACCTGGCCTCAAGAAATCGAATCTTCGCAGGGCGAAACCACTTGTCAGTCCATTAATCTGCGCTGAGTTTCAGCACAAGTCCCAGAGATGTATCAGCTATGTGCTTGCGCATCGTGACTCACAGATCTCCCCCCAAGGATTCTGGGATATTGATTACACTTCTAAAAATATTCAAGTTTCTCAAGTTTCACAATTTAGTGCTCACAGCACAAAGCTTCAACTGACAGGAGTATACATCAGAAGCGCAGGAACAGAGGTCAGACGATTTTCTGTCCATGATTTCCATCTTCACCAGCACGGGTGCCAAATTCTGAGGTTCATCCCATTTACTCTTGAACAATTGGCTATTTTTAAGCCCATAGCCTTCATTTGTCATTAAAACTGTTGGATGCCTATGACATTACTTATGGATTTATATGGATTGGCCTCATCCCGCAGTGAACTGCCTCTGTGGTAATGAGTGTATTGTAATTGGAAGGCAAGGCCTCCCGGTTTGCTACTTCCAACGCAAAACTTGTCCTCTCACTCAGTTCATAGTCTGGCTGCTTGTCTTTCTCTGTCTCTCTTTCTCTCTCTCTCCCTCTCCCCCTCTCTCTCTCTTATTTCAACCAAATGTGTGTAATGATTTGATCTCCACATCACGGTTTCTTCAATGCCTCGCCTAGTTTTAATTTACATATCCTTTCACCTCAAATTTTTGCATAATGTTCAGCACGGGGTCGGGGAGTTTAACATCCTAATTACTTCTTCCTCAGATGTCTTTCGACAGCAGGAGCAACTTCAAAACACTTACTCTTCGGAAGCATTACAAAATGCTGAGTTGGTGCTGGAAGTCAAGTCAGAGATTCATCAAGAATTGCTAGGATGCAATAAAACAAAGAACTGCGGATGCTGGAGATCTGAAACAAAAACAAAGTGCTGGAGAAACTCAGCAGGTCTGGCAGCATCTATGGAGAGAGAAACAAAGTTAATGTTTCGATTCCAGTGGCCCTTTGTGGAACTGCTGGGAAATGGAGGTATTGGGGTTGGGGTGGAGGGAGACTTATGAAAAACAGAAAGGTAAACAGAAACTTAAACATAGAGTCAATAATGAGGAAAGAACCTGTGCAGCGATTCAACCACCATAATGGTGTTGAGAGATACAACAAATCTCTTTGTATTGGTTGGAAATATAGTGAAGACGGGTTCAATTGATGCATTCAAGAGGGCACTGTTTTTTTTGGCTACTAAGTGTACAGGGATATGGAGAAAAGGCAAGAGATTGGCACGAGATAATATATCCAGGGCAGGCATGATGGGCTGAACAGAGTCATTCTGCAACGTAATAATTCTGTGATTCTGTGAATAGTGCAGAAAAAAGTTTCATGGCCTACAAAATAGACTGCATACATCTATTGAGATCAGTAGCAGGTCAATCTCAAACTATGGCTCCCTCTTCTTCACAATAGCAATTAAAAGAAATTGACACTGAACTGTTCAGTGGCTGTCGTTAGCAATTTCTTTCAGATCTATTAGTTCTGCCGTCAATTGAATATCGCAAGGAAGAGGCCTCATTATATTTCCTGCTTGTGTATACAAAGAATCAAAAGCTGTTTCAGGTGTCCATGGAGGAATATTTTGAGAGGATAAATAGTGCAGATGAAAACTTGCATGACTCTCACTGTATTGTACCCTTATTAATTTCCCATTCTGCACCCGTAAAAAGAAGTAACATGATATAATCTCAAGATCAGCTTTGGTCACAAAAATTCAATTTGAGTCTCCTTATTTTGTTTTATGTGTTAACCAAATGTATCCGCCCAGTTTTCCACATAGGAAATCCCTGACTTCGACTAAGGAAGAGATTCCGAGAAACAGCATTGTCCTTTTCAAGAGTGAAGAATCGAATGTTATTGAGTGAGTAATCACCTTCCTGTTGTATGGCATTCCTTCCATCCAACATTTCAGAATGTTTCCTGAGAGGAAATAGGTGGACACCAAGCAGGAACAGAGAATAAAAGCACAGCTTTCAAACTATAGTTAACTAGGTCCTGGACCAACTATTAATTAATTCAAATATTATCAAAACACATCTTGTTCCTCAATTTAAAGTTTGACCCAATTAACAGAACAAAGCAGTTTATTCATACTGAGCAATAGAATAAACCAGATGAATAAAATGGCCCTGCTCTACAAGAGAGGAGAACCAGACTGAAGTAAATAAGCTATCAGCATCCCTACAGATGGGAGCGTTGATGAGAGTGGAGCCACAGAAATTGGGTGTGGTCAGATGTGATTGAAACATTGAGTCATAGAGTTATGCAGCCCAGAAATTGACCCTCCAGTTCAACTCATGCATGCCAACCAGGTTTCCCAAACTTAACTCCGCTTGGGAACCCTGCAGCCCAATGGTATCAATGTGGATTTCACAAGTTTCAAAATCTCCCCTCCCCCTACCGCATCCCAAAACCAGTCCAGCTCGTCCCTGCCTCCCTAACCTGTTCTTCCTCCCACCTATCCCCTCCTCCCACCTCAAGCCGCACCTCCATCTCCTACCGACCAACCTCATCCCGCCCCCTTGACCTGTCCGTCCTCCCTGGACTGACCTATCCCCTTCCTAACTCCCTACCTACACTCACCTTTACTGGCTCCATCCCCGCCTCTTCGACCTGTTTGTTTCCTCTCCACCTATCCTCTCCTCTATCCCTCTTCTATCCGCCTCCCACTCTCTCCCTATTTATTTCAGAACCCCCTTCCCCTCCCCCTTTTCTGATGAAGGGTCTAGGCCCGAAACGTTGGCCTCTCTGCTCCTGTGATGCTGCTTGGCCTGCTGTGTTCATCCAGCCCTGCACCTTGTTGTCTCTTACCATTTGCCTCTCTTTGATCCATATCCTTGTCAACTCTTCCTATCCACGTACCTGTCTTAATGTCTTTTAAATGCTGTAAAAGTAATCAGCTCCACTACTTCATCTGGCAGGTCATTCCATATATGTGCTTTACATTTGTCCGAAATAAACTTCATCTGCCAATTTCTGCCCATGCCCCCAACTGAGCTATATCCTGCTGTATCGTCTGACAATTCTCCTCACCATCTGCAACTCCACCAATCTTTCTTATCATCTGCAAACTTGCTCGTTAGACCAGCTATGTTTTCCTCCAAATCATTTATGCACATCACAAACCATAGAGTTCCCAGCACTAATACCAATGGAATTCCACTAATAACAGCTCTCCATTCCAAAAAGCATCCTTCCACAGCTACCCTCTGTCTCCTATGGCTAAGCCAGTTATGTATCCATCTTGTTACCTCATCCCTGATACCATATATTGTGTGTTATCCAGACAAATCACACCTTACTTAAGTACATCAGGGTAATAGAACAGAATGCAGAATATAATGCTACAGACACAGAGAAGGTGCAGAGAAAGATCAACTCTAATATATGAGAGGTCTGTTCGTAAGTCTGATAATAGTGGGGAAGAAGCTGTTCTTAAATCTGTTGAATCATAGAATTACTGCAGTGTGGAGGCAGGCTGTTTGGCCCATTGAGTCTGCACTGACCCTTGAAGAGCATCCAACCCAGACCAATGTCCCTATGCTATCCCTGTAACCCTACACTTCCCATGGGAAATCCACTGAATCTACACATTTCTGTCTACTATGGGCAATTTAGCATGGCAACAGGAGGCAATGGCCTAGTGCTGTTATTACTAAACTGTTAAACCAAAGACCCAGGTAATGTTCTGGGGACCTGGGTTTGAATCCCGCCATGGCAGATGGTGGAATTTGAATTTAATAAATATGGAATTAAGAGTCTAATGATGGCCACAAATCCATTGTCGACTGTTGGGAAAAACCCATCTGGTTTACTAATAGCCTTTAGGACCCACACAGACACAGAAAGAACATGCAAACTCCACATAGACAGTCACCCAAGGGTTGGTACGTGTTTTCAAACTTTTGCATCTTCTGCCCAGTGGAAGAGGGTGGACGAGCCGAGAATGGGAATATAGGGGTCGTGGATTATATTGGCTGCTTTCTCAAGACAGTGGGAAGTGTAGACAAGGCTGGTTTTCATGGTGGACTTGACTGCATTCACAACTCTGGAATTATTCTGGTCTTGGGCAGACCAGTTCTGACATAGGGTCACCGGACCCGAAACATTAACTCTGATTTTTCCTTCACAGATGCTGCCAGATCTGCTGAGCTTTTCCAGCAACTTCTGTTTTTGTTCCTGATTTACAGCATCTGCAGTTCTTTCAGTCTGTATTTAATATTTAATTCCCTGCCACATTTCTTCTAGGTATGCCCACCTTGAAGAAGTTCTGCTCCTCTCTTCAACAGGATTTCTGTTCGAATCTTTCTTTTTATCCACCATCATTAATTTCACTGCCAATCCTGGTGTTTGACCAAGTATTTACTAAAACTTGTTTCCACAGCCACATCACATTCCCCAGTGACTGCCTCTGGTTCAGATTCACCCCACGTGGATTCCAATTGAAGTTTCATCCCTCATGTTGTGAACCAGTTCTGAGGAAGGGTCACTGGACCTGAAACGTTAACTCTGTTTTTTTCTTCACAGATGCTGCCAGACCTGTTGATCTTTTCCAGCAACTTCTGTTTTTGTAGCAGATTGTGTTATCTTGAAACAATGGTGACAGTCAACCAGTTTCCTGATGAAGAGCTTAGCCCAGACATTGGAAAGGAGTTCAGCAAGTCTAGCCAACTATCAACATTGACATGGAAAAAAATAATAATTTTAATTTCTTTAATTCAAACAATTGTGCAAAAAAGATCTGAACAACAGCCAGACTTCAGCTGATAAGTAGCTAATAACATTTCCACCACACAAATGCATGGCAATGACCATCAACAACAAGTGAAACCATTGTCCCTTGACATTACCATCAGTGAATACTATCACCAAATGCCCCATTATCAGCATCTAGATCTTACCATTGACCAGAAACTGGACGAGCCACATAAATACAATGGCGACAACAGCAGGTCATGCCTGGGAATTCTGCAAAGAAGAACTCACTTGGGTGCTTCCCCAAAATCTGTCCACCATCCAGAAGGCACAAGGTGGGAGAGTGATGGAATATCTCCACTTGCCTGGATGACAACGGCTCCAATAACCTGCAGGAAGCTGACAACGAGGACAAAGGTGCCCATTTGGCTGGTGACCTCTTCACCGCCAAAGCACAATGCAACAGTGGGTATCATCTACAAGATAAACTACAATAGCCCTGAGAGAATCTTTCAAATCCATGACCTCCACCAGTTACACCAAGGGTAAGGGCAACAGATGCATGGGAGCATTACCATCTGCAAGTTCTCCTCCAAATTATGTATCATCCTTATTTGGAACTATATCACCATTCCTTTAGTGTTGTTGGGTCTTGAACTTGAACTCCCTTCCAAACAGCTCTGCGTCCCCACATCACAAGGATTAGAATAGAATAGATTAGAATAGAATGTACTTTATTCTACAGAGGTTCAAGAAGACAGCTCGGTATCAGCTTTTCTCAAATCAGAATGGAAAAGAAAAACTGCCCTCGACAGTGATGCCGACATCTCATGATTGAATAGAAAGAAAACAATCCAGGCAAGATTTTATGCAGCCGATTGGGGTGGACAACATGGATAGGCATAAAGAATTACACAAGTGACTGCCATTAGAATCCCAGTGGCTGGAAACTTTTATGTGATTAATAGGAGGGAGGAAATTTAATAAAATGGGAAACATGCCCATTAGCAGTGGAAACTCGTTGATATGCTTAATTGTCTATGTGGATATAATTTAAATGAAATTCGATGAGATTTAATTGAGCCTGTCCAATTTAATGAAACTTAGACATGTCCCTTGTGTCTGTCGTACCTACCCAGTGCAGGCTAGTGACTCAATTATGGCATCCTTGGCTCACTGTATGAATATTTTAGACTCTTGGGAGACTGAGTCACAAGGCATTAGGTTGATTTTGGGGATGTTTTCAAAGTTCAAACACCCGTTTTGAGAAGCATCAGGCAGGAATTTGAGAATTGAGAAGTACTGAGATGAAAAATTAAAGGGCTATCACACAACTAAAGTGCAGAAATGAATCCCTTAAGTACCCTCACAGATCTGCATCCCAGAGGGAAGGAGACGGACTATAAGGAAAGTGAGAGACATTAGCAACTTGGGAATCATCCACGCTGTGCTTCTTCACCCTTGAGAGCTGGAGGGGATGCACAGTTGATATCCCAGACCTCAGTTAAAACTGTTGATGTCACTAAATTAACTTGTGATGGAGGAGGACCCTTCTCCCCAAATTTGGGATATCTCTTAGTGTCAGAGCAACAGAAATTCAGATACTGGAGATTTAAACAACAGAACTTTCTTTGAAAAAAAAACCTTGAAGATGATTTACAAATCAAAAACAGGGCCGGCTGCCCTTCAAATACGATGATGGTTCCTGCAAAGCCACAAGGTGATGCAGGGCCTCTTGATGTTAAAGCTCCCAACACTTCCACCATGTGTCTGGGCAGCATATTTACATCACCCACCTTCATGGGTTGCTACCACAGAATCTAGTTCAATACTTTGAAACAGACGAGTTCCAGAGGCCCATTGACATCTTAGCCCACAGGCAGGTTACTCAGAAACAGGGTAAAATTAGTCAGATGCAGTGTTACTCTTTTGACAACAATCAAATTAGTCCTACAATTGTTCTCCGGTTTTAAACTGATAATTGCCACGAATGTGCACTTTCCAAGACGAAACCTCGTATCAGTCCTATATCTTGACAGTAGCTTCTGCAGGTTTGTAACATTAACAGCAAACACTTTTTGCAGCAGTTAATTCAAGCGAGGAAAGCTGATGTGTTCAGTACTATTTGCTAATAGCTCAAATCTAATATCTGGTTTGCACAGAAGCTTGGTTTAATGACGAGGGCACACACAAACACATGCACAAAGTCAGTGAAAGTTATGACCACTATATATAAAAAAAACAATATCACCCACACTTAATATTCAAAAAGCTTTCATTTTTATTAGAGTCATAGAGTCCTCCAGCACGGAGACAGGCCCCTTGGCCCAAATTTGTCCGTGTTGATCAAAATGTCCATCCACACTAACCCCACTTCCCTGCACTTGGCCGATATCCTTCTAAACTTTTCCTATCCATGTATTTGTCCAAATATGTTTTAAATGTTGCTAATGTACCTGCGTCAACCTCTTCCACTGGCAGCTCATTCCATATGCATGATCTCCCGCGCACAACGCCATGCTGACTACTCCTAAGCAAACCCTTTCATTCCAAATGCATGTATATCTCATCCCTCAAAATTTTCTCAAGTATGATGCAGGAACTTTCTGTAAGCAAGATTATTTAACTTACCTAGAGCACACACTGAACATTAAGATTTCTAGTCAATATAACTTGGTGCTATATTGGGCAATCCTGATCACACTGGGACCTTCTGATGCGCCTATGAGCCAAGACGTTGGCTATGAATTGAAGAAAATTTGCTAGATTCGTGGAGAAGAAATTTTTTTTTTGTAGTGGTCAGGTTTTGCTCAAAAGTTATCTTTATTTCTAGGAATGACATTTGCACTGGGCACATTTCTTCTGTTTTACAGTTTAGATTCACTGCTTCCCCCTTGAGTTGGCATTCTATGTAAAATATTCATAAATGTCGATAATGGACAGTGCTTCCCACTTACAATCAATATTTTGGGAGCCAATGCTATCAACAACTGATAACAAAAATGAAAGAAAACGAGTTCCTCTTCCAAGTTATAGTTGTTTTAATCAAGGTGTACCGACATCTTACGATGCACCTCAATGGCTGGTGGGACTTGAACTTGGACAACCTAGCCTACAGGTAGGGACACAACTATTACACCATAAGACCCTCCCCTCTTCCACATGTATTCTGTTGTTAATTGCACTAATTTCTCATGTTCAGAGAAGGAGTAGGTGATCTTCTGAGAAGAGGATTTCCTATCTACTGTCTGAATCATCCAGAATTTTTCCATTCAAAATGGAGAGTGTGGGTCGCACAACAACAACAACAACAAAAACGTTCAGAGGTACAGCTGGGAGCAGACAGCAATAAAGAGAAAATGGATAAAAGTGGATAACAAGGAGTGAGTGAACAGAAATATGAAGTGGAAATGGAAGAGGAAATGGATAAATAATTGGGGGAGGGAAAAAAAGAGCAATATGTGTGAGCTGAGATAGTAGGAACTGCAGATGCTGGAGAATCTGAGATAACAAGGTGTAGAGCTGGATGTACACAGCAGGCCAAGCAGCATCAGAGGAACAGGAAAGCTGACGTTTCGGGCCTAGACACTTCTTCAGAAAAGAAGGTGTGAGCTTCTTTTTTGGTTTGGGGAAGAAAGAAAATGCTAACATTAACTAAAGGATGAAGGACAATAACAATACATATCAAGATTGGAGAAAATAAAGAGGCACTGCACTGTCATCAATTTTTTTAAACAATTGTCTTAGGATGTAGAGAAGCAGTTAAGAAAACCACATTGCTGTGGGTTGGGAGTCCCATGTAGGCCAGATGAGGTAAGGGCAGATTTCTGCCCTGAACAGGACATCAGTGAACCAGATGAGTTCATTACGACAAAGAATGATAATTTAGTTGACTTGAGACCACCTTTCAATTCTGAAATTTTTTACTTGGTAATTCCACTTGCTGGGGTGGCGTTTGAAACTGTGTATGTTTACGTCCCTGCTTTATTTATCCAATCACGTTATCACTATACCACTATCTGTCCCTGTGCAATGGTGAAAAAAACTACCTCTCACTAAAGACAGGGAAGGGAGGACAATGTGTCAACTTCAACTGAATGGGGGAAGTGACTGACCATTTGAATTGTTCGAGTAATTGTCTCGAGCTGTGGTATAGAAAGATTTCCAGAATGTTTGTAGAATCAGATTGAGTGGATTAGAAGGGGGAAAAACAAACATGTCAATCGGAATTGAGGCTTGGGAAGAGAGAAGACGATGACTAACTAAACTGGAGTTGATGTTGTATCTGAGATTTTCGGTAGACAGGAACAACAGGGGGATCTTGTTGGATAATAACAACAATAAAAAAAGGTGAGAAACATTCAACTATCTGTCCACAGGTCCTTGAAGGTGACATTACAAATAAATTTGCTTTCATGTAATGCTGGAACTGAGTAAAACATTGGTTAAGCCAAAGCTAGAGCTTTGTGTACAGATCTGGTTCATTGCATTTCAGGAAGGAATAATTGCTTTGGAGAGAGCACAGAGGACATTTACAAGAATGTTGGCATGGCTTGAAAATTGCAGCCATGAAGATAGATTGACCAGGTTAGCATTGTTTTCCTGGGAACAGAGGCAGCTGAGGGGGTAACTTAGCTTTTATCTTGTTTAATGGCAAGTGTAAGGCACTGCGCATTCCAGATGCAATTCAATTAGTCAAACTATTAGGTTTTAACCAAAACACACTTTATTTTTACACAACTATTAAAACACAAACAACAAAAAAGAATTGGCATAACTTTAACTATTAAAATACTTAACAAAACAACATATTATTCAACTACTCCTTATCAACTGTTCCAATATAGCAGCATCCCATAAACAGATTTGATCACATTCTCTCTCCAGTACAGGAGAAAGGAAAAACTGAAAGAATAGATCTAGTACCAGAGATAAGACTCAGGCTTTTTGCAGCAGCAGCAGAGAGAGACCTATATCTAAGCAGTTTCAACTCCAAAAACTCTAAAAACTCCAGCAGCTGAAAGCAAAACCAAAACCTCGGGTCTGTGAGAGCCTGACTCCACCCACTCATGCTTCTTTTGTCTCTTTTCAAAAAAATCCCAAAGCTATTTACTCTGCTTTGCATCACCAGGTTTATAGCACTGCCCTTCAAGAGAAACAGGACAGACAAATCCCTCTCAAAGGCACATATTGACACACCCCACAGTTACAGCTTAGAGGGAAACGGAGGGGTGAAAGCTGGGAAAATGGTGAAAAAAAGTGATGGCACTGGCTAAATTTCAGAAGGACAGCGAATGAGTAGGATTGGGAGTGTGAAGGCCGACAAAGGAATCTAATTTCGGACCTTTGAGTCAATCAGTCAAATCCAGCACACAGATTTACCAGTTTAGTGATAGTTAATGTTGAATAATGGGAAGGATATGCAAAAATAAAACCTTTTGTCAAGAGTCTGGGACAGATCCACCTGAATCCAGACATCTGAAAAACTGATGGAGAAAGGAAACTTTGATCACTAACTCAAGATGCATTCAATTCCCACATTCCACAACAGCGATGTGCTACAAGCCAGTGCACCACCTAGTGTCCCCGATCACTCACTCTGAAATATTAAAGATGTGAAAGCAGTGCTTCCCTTAACAAACAGGACAGTCACTTTCAGGTACAGCAAATAGAGGCCAACTTATTGTCGTATACGTGACATGGTGATGACATGTAAAAAAA
The DNA here is from genome assembly GCF_021869965.1 of Rhincodon typus. NCBI lineage: Eukaryota > Metazoa > Chordata > Chondrichthyes > Orectolobiformes > Rhincodontidae > Rhincodon > Rhincodon typus. The sequence goes on from NC_063334.1 coordinate 110,443,497, forward strand.
AATCCTAAAATGTACAATTGATCAAGTAGACTGATTTTATTCCAGTGTAATTTGTCAGCAGCATATTGCTCAATGTTTTCTGTCAGGAAAAAAATAAAGACAACTTTGTACATTTGAATTCAAAAGATATTTGCCTGAATTTTGTGGTAAATTGTAGTGACGAGGCTAATTGCACTCAGCAATTTTTTTTTACCAAGATAGATCAGATAGTAACTTCTGGTGATCACATATGTGCAGTTATGCATCAGGAAGTGGCTAGCCAAGTAATCCAGCTCCTCCAAAAATGTTGCTGTAAGACCGGAAGAAATAGAAGCAGGAGTAAAGTGTATAGTCCATCAGGCTGTCTTCATCATGAATATATTCACACTGATCTTCAGCATCAACTTCATATTTCCATCCTTCAATATGATTTATAGTCTATCCTAGCTTAAATATATTCAACAATGCAAAGTACACAACATTGTGGGATAGAGACAGGCAAAGATTCACAACCTTATGAATGAAAAAATTTCTCATCTTAGTTTTGAATGATGGACTTCTTATCCTGACACTGCACCCCTAGTTCGAGATTCCTCTGCCAGGAGGAACAATCTCTCATTGTTTACCACTTTAAATACCCTCAGAATCCAATACGTTTCAATGCAATCACATTTTAATCTTCTAAATTTTCACATACCCTGACTTTGATTTACTCAGACTCTCGTCATAAGAAACCATTTCATCCAGAGACCAATTGTGCAAACATTCACTGTGCTGTTTCCAATGCAGATACATCCTGCTTTAAATATGGAGAACAAAATTGCACATATTTTTAAACATAGATGCGGTCTCAGCAGAACCCTGCACAACTATAGAAAGGTTTCATTTGTTCTGCACTGCCTTCTCCTTGCATTAAAGGTCAACATGTCATTTGTCTCCCTTATTGCTTGTTATACCAGCATGCTAATTCTGAATGTTGAGAGCTATTTACCTTTTGATGTCTTTAATTAAAATTGGTGCCTTGGCTGAGTATCCTGGCAAACCCAACAGTAGTTCTATATGAAAGAGATAACAAGGTGTAGAGCTGGATGAACACAGCAGGCCAAGCAGCATCATAGGAGCAGGAAGGCTAACATTTCGGGCCTAGACCCTTCATCAGAAATGGGTCTATGTTCTCAGTAGTTCTATGTTCTCAGCTTGTGCCGTTGCGACCAATGGCCACTGTTGTATTAGGGTTAGGCAGCCTGACCAATTAAGTCTGGATTCAGGGTCGTGGGCAAGGGCTTGAGTCGGAGGAGAATAGTGGTGTGAGGGGCAGTGTTGTTCCAATAACTTGCTGCTCTTGTCATTCGAGGTGATAGAGGTCATGGAGTTGGAAAATGCTGTAGGGAGAGTCTTGGTGAGTTGTTGAAGGGCACCTTGCAGATGGTACGCACTGATGCGCACTGTATGTTATTTTAAAATATAAGATACAAGTTGGGGCGGGTGTTAATTGATCAGGAACAGACATGCCATCCTGCATTCTGTAAATACATCTACTACCAAGAAAAGTATTAGTGTCTACATTCATATTTCACCAACTCGCCTAGTATCAATTTAACAGATTCAACTTTTGGAGCATTTTGATTGCAGTGATGTTTATGTGTGCAGACGACATTGTCAGAGGTCTTTTTCTTCAGTGGTGCTCGGCAAGGGGGGAGAGGGGATAAAGATAGTAGGGTGCTATATTTGACACTTATATCTTGGACATACAGGATAAATAGACAGGAAGACAAGACAGACCTCAGCTTGATGAGGCAAGTTTTGTGAGATTGTAAAACCAATGGGAAAAGCTGCAATTCCAGTGAAACTGCTGACTAGCTACAGGTGTGGTTACTGCAAAATCATTTTAAATGTGGGCACCAATTTTAATTAAAGACATCCAAAGGTAAATAGCTCTCAACATTCAGCAAGCAAAAAAATAGACCCCTCACAAAGCCAAAAAAAACACTCCCTGCAACACGTTACTGACATCTGTATATGCTGTACAAACAAAAGTCTGACGATGGAATGATCAGTTATTTACATTCAGAAACACTGATAACCATATCTGGATTCCCAATTAGCTCCAATGTGGCTAGTAGCAGACATTTTGGAGATAACTGGAAGGTTAGAAGTGCATCACATAAAATGCCAAGTGCACAAATTGCTGTACCCTGTTATTTAGTTTGAATGAACAGAAAGCACTTCGATGTTCACCTCTGATTCGCAACAAGATGGTTTCCCTCAGTAGCACTGCGCAGTGGGAGCTCAAAACATTACCAAACATCTCAGCCAAAAATTGGTGCCTCCCCTTCACTATTACTCTCCATTCCCAGCAATGTGGATAAAACACCCAACTTTCCATACTCGGACGTTAGGATGCGAGTTACTGTTTTATTCTGGTTGTCACCAGCTGTGGTCACCAGACATTTTTTATCGTCTAAGTTGTTAACACTAACTGCTTTTCATTAAAATTCTTGAAAAGGTAGAATTGTTGCTGATCACGCTGCTTAAGTTAATTGTTAATTCTGAATCTTTCTCCCTTAGGGGCCTGACTGGCATTCAATGAAATTAGTTTCAGATAATCTGCCAAACGGTTTCATTGTTTGTCATACTAATAACCCAGATATTTCAGCAAAGCAGCCTCCACAAAGGCACATTTTTCTCATTAGACTTTAAACATTTTGAATTTAAATACCAACCAGATTTAAATTTTAATTTATACAGATAATTACATCAAAAGATGTAAATGTAGTGAAGCCCTACTGAGAATTTACAGAATTAATTTGAAATCATTGTCCATTTGTTGTGAAGCATTTGCACAAAGAGAAAGAAAAAACCTGCAAAGATATTTCAAAATAATTTCATGTTCCATCTTCCAATCTCCCATTTTTATTCCATCAGTTCAGAGATTAAACTTTCACCGCAGTGTTGGGGGTCCATGGGTTCAAATCCTATTCTATAGACTTAATGCTTAAGGTGGTGGTGGTATGAGGAAGGTGACAGTCAGCTGGAGTAGATTTGAGAACTACCTTCTTGTCCTGCCCATGGCAGAGATTGCAGTGCTGTGGGTCAGACATGCCTTTTGGCAGAAAACTGAAAATTGAAGTTCTTTTAAAGAGGCCAACTTATAACATTTTGGAAAAGTAGACTTTTCAAAAGAACACGTGTTGAATTTGCTCAAAATCTTAAGGTTTACCAATTGTATATTAAATACCTGACCTTTGTTAATGACTCTGATTTGGTTTTCATTATGCAACATAAGGTTTGAAGTCACAAAAGACCCAAAGATCACAAAGCAGGGATTCTTTATTCCACTGGCATCAGCTCATTACAAACAAGAAAGCAAATTGAAGACAAACAAGGAACTATTTATAGTATGTACATGGAACCAAGCATGCTGGTTACATTGTCGGGGAGAATTCTCTGTCTATTCTCTCTTCCCTGCCCATCAGCCCTCCTTCAACCAATGACATCCTTTTTTTTCCCAGTGACAGTCCGTTCGACTGCTCCAGCTATGCTCCATCACCATTACACCTGCTGCTGGAGATCCCATTACAAATGGTTGTTACTAAAATAAAATCATGATAATGCATTCAAGGCCTGTTTCACTTAAGCAAACTACGCATTTTGATGGTTAAGAGAGGCAATTCTTGGCTGATAAAGACATTATCTTAAAGCAAACTTCTACCTGAAAGTGGAATTGATCATCTTATTCTGTAATGCAGCATGATCCTTGTCCAGTCAAGTCAATACCACAACATGAACAACAAATTTTTATGACTTTATCGAAAATTATTAACATTGTGGAAACATCACAAGTGCTTTACAGGAACATTAACAAACCATATATGACACTGTGTCACATAAGGAGAGACGAAAGAAGTTGACCTGAAGTTTGGCCAAAAAGGTAGGCTTAGAGGAATATCTTAAAGGCATAAATTTAATTCCAAAACATTCAGCCTTGGCAGTGAAAAGCACAGCCACCTATAGATACAGAGAATGCACAGGAGACCAGAATGAGTGCAGATATCTTGGAGCATTATTGGATTGAAGGAGAAAACAGGGTGACATTAAAGGGCAATAGTATGGAGGGAATTGAAAACAATGATGAGAATTATCAAATCAATCACTCCTCAACTCAGTCAATGAGAACAGGAGTCACAGTTGAACGGGTCCTATGGTTTTTTATTCCATATTATGGTCACTTTTGATGTTTATTGACAACTGGGGAGTACAGTGGTATAGTGGTTAGAACTGCTGCCTCACAGTGCCAGGGGCCTGGGTTCAATTCCTGCCTCAGGCAGCTGCTTGTGTGCAATTTGCACATTCTCCCTGTGTTTCCACCCACTGTCCAAAGATGTGCATGTTAGGTGGATTGGCCATGCTAAATTGTCCATAATGTCCAGGGATTTATAGGTTTGTTGGATTAGCCATGGAAAATGCAGCTTTACGGGCATAGGGTAGGGGTTTGTGTCTGGGTGGGATGCTCTTTGGCTCGTGTGGACATATTGGGCTGAATGGCCTGTTTCCACACTGTAGGGATCCTATGACTAGTTTATCATTTATAAACTGGTTGAATTCCTGGAAGGCATTGTTCTGATTGTCAAGGAGTAGGTCTACTATGCCGAAGGAAAAATCAAGTATAGAGATATACAGAGGTCATTGCCAACAAGTGCACTGAGAGTCATTGGAATCACATCAAAATTAACTGTCTTTCACCATCACAAACCACCAGGGGTCAGTTAGTTGGGTGTCTGTTTTGCAATGCAGAGTTACACAGAAACATAAAAATATAGAAAATAACAAGAGGAGGCCATTTGGCCCTTCGAGACTGCTCCACCATTCATTATCATCATAACTGATCATCCAACTCAATAGCCTGTTCCTGCTTTCCCCTCATATGCTTTGATCCTTTTAGCGCCAAGTGCGGTACTCAATTCTTTCTTGAAATTGTACAATGTTTGGCCTCGACTGCTTTCTGCTGTATAGGTTCCCCAATCTTTGGATTAAGTTCGCCACCTTTCTCCAGGGAGCAGACTATGACAATTTTCACATCCTTGGTTCATATCTTTGACTTCCTATATTTTAATATAATATCCTGTTCTATTAATGGGCCACTTACTTTTGATTCTTTCCACAAAATGTTGACGACTGGATAGCCATTGGTTACACTCTGAAATCATGTCAATACGACCATGAATTAGATACTGCTCTTTATAATGGTGACAACTTATCTGAATACTTTACAGAATGGGAGTCAGGGAGAAGAACACAGCCTCTCAGTCAAATCTGATCATATCCTCCAAATTACCACATGCACACAGTCTTCCAGGGTAATTTGTTGTCTTGACTACATACAGAATTCTGGAGTCTCCTCCACTGAATAGTGAGGCCCATTGACGTGATCCATTTACCAGTCCTTTCACAACTGGCCAAGCCTGAAATTAAAACCGAAGTGCGAAAAGAAACCTTGCAAAAGCAGAATATTTGATTTTTTTTCAATAAAAGCTATGGGCTGACTTGACATGAAAGCACTTTTTGCCATTTGTTTTATTTTTACTTCCTAGCACCTTTCATGGGCAGTTTCTTTGGCCTATGTGAAAGTTCACCAAAAGTGAAAGCTGTTTCAGCTGTTGCCTGGGATGCAGATACAATATGCAAAACTTTCTGCTCTCACTGGTGGCACGGAGAGAGGAAGGGCATTTACTTTGGAGGGGCTGTGTCATGCTGTAGCTCTGCGGATTTCCTACATTCACCGTATCTTCCTGCTGGCTGCCAATTAACATCCTTCGACAGACAACTCGGGATTGTTGGAGGTTTTCCCACCAACACTGGCATTAACCCCAGCTGCAAACAGACGTGTTATCATGTGACACGCATGACAGTTCAATCTGTGTCAGCCATGTGTCACATTGGCAGGGGGCACAGTCCCTGGGTCAAAGGTAATCAGGGCATGACTGAGTGACTGGATATCAGGAAAACGGAAGGATCAATAAGAGTTTCTTATCCCTCTTCCCCCCCGAGTCCTCCTTCACCCAGCGACCTCAACCATGTAAATCCCATTCCGGCACTCTCTTCCTGGGTGCTCTACAATCATGGGACTCCAGAGAGTGTTCCTTTAGCAGAAAATCCTTAACTCCTCATTGGCAATTCTGGGTGCAAGAATTGTTTGCCTCTGGCTGGCTGATAACTGTCACTATAAGTGGGACTTTCAGCCACACAGACCCCCATGGGGTCTTGATTCAAAGGCAAGGCCTTTGGTTTGACAGAAGTTCCTGGGAAGAGGTAGGGTGGGTCTCTTGCCAGTGCTCCAGCTGATAGGCAAGACAGCCCCACGACAAAACACAACAACATTATTTCGTCCAAATGTTTTAAACTCATAGAAACAACGTTGAGATATTCTTTGAACTCTCTCCACACCAACAGTGCAAAAATAATTTGTTTCATCACAAACCACTTTTTGGATCAGTTATATAATCCCTGAACAAAGAATGAAATTTACTGACCTGCTACTGAGTGAGCTGCTGGAGTATTATTCTTCATTCTTGTAACCAGCAATTTAAATCTACTCTCCCTGTCTTTGCTCTCTTCAACAACTTTTATGATTGCTACTCTCTGGCTTTCCCCCTGTTGAGTGCTAATAGGCATTACATAATTCGAATGTTTGGCTATTTTGCCCAGCCAAGAGCTACTATGAAGCAGGACTAAAGTAAATCATGGACATATCCAAGTGAAAGGATAAGGGTTCTAATTGTGTCATTCCATTTAACTATTTCCCTGATTTCTGGCATCATGAATTTTAGCTTGAAGGTGGTGAGTTCTTTAGATGTTGTTTTAAACCCATGAGAGCAGGTAATGCGATAATGATAGAATTCCCAGAACAGGCCCTATCATGGGCACTTTCTGTCTTTGTTGCTTTGTGCTCTGCAGGCAGTTCACATCTCTTAGCTTTACTCGGCAATTGGGAGCTGAGTTCGAGGTCAGCCCAGTGAGTGGATAGGTGCAAAATTAATTAAAGATGGTATCCTTTTTTTATTTTTCTGTATTTTTGATTGTGGGCTGAAATGGGAAAGGGACTGGTTCCAAACCAGAGATTGTGGAATAATTGCTGCACTTTTTAAAACCAAGTTACCTGATTCTCATTGTAAGTGCTGTTTACACGGCTGCTTGTTGAAGTATTAGTAGAAGCCCATTTACAGATGAGTTGGAACCAGGTAACAGTATATGAATCGAGATATTGCTGGAGACAAATGTCTGATTGTTTTGCAGACTAGTTACCAGTTATCAATGACAAAGACCTTCTGCCTGCCAACAATTGTGTGATTGGCTCCCAGCTTGATGAACAGCTTGGGTGTGAGATCGCTTGGGAGAAGCCATTGAATCTTTGCAGGAGCAGTAAAAATCACCTTAAGCCTGAAGGAAGCCAATTTCTTTTCCATCAGCAGTTGCTGTAAGCTATAGCTCTTCATCAGTGAGCCAGAGAAGTTATCAGTGTGAGTCAACTATACTGCACCTTCTGCAAGTGAGTGAAAGTATCTGGAGAAGGAGACTCAAGGAGCAGTGCATCCTGACAAGACAAAAGGACCATCTCAGTGAACCTTGTGAACAGGGGCCGTCCAATCCTCCCTCTTCCCATTATATGCATGTTTTATCTCCTTGAGTGTGTACGTGTATATGGAAAGGAAGTGTAGGGGATTACTGTTTTAACAAGTAGAGTTATAGGTCAATGTTTTTAAAAATTGTCTATTTATAGCTTGAATTTATTTGTTTGTAATAAATAGCTATTTCTGTTAAGTAGAGAAACTTGCCCATGCTTTCCATCCACCTTCATCTAAAAGATGGGCAAATTTGTGAATTTTGCATGCCTTTACAAGATCTTTAACTTTCATGATAACTCTGGGAATAGTGAGGATTAATTTTCAGCAGGTTACCCCAATAGGCATAATATTAATGAATGGGATATGTCAGCAGTAATACCTGTTGATGTTCAGACACACTTGGAGCTAAGACTGAATCAGCCCTGCTCTAGGAAAGCCTTCTGCTCCTAAACTCTGTAGATAGTGCCTACAGGTAATAAAAGGTCATTTTTCAATAGTATGAAAGCTATGTACATCTTCAATATGACATCATTGCTAGATTTGTGGATAGTTAGGAGGATTGTCAAAGGATACAACAGGATATAGATCAGTTGGAGGCATGGGCAGAAAAATGCCTGATGGAGTTTAATCCAGATAAATGTGAGGTGATGCATTTTGGAAGGTCAAGTACAGGTGAAAATTATACAGTGAATGGCAGAACGCTTCGGAGTATTGATATGCAGAGGGATCTGGGTGTGCAGGTCCACAGATCATTGAAGATGGCAGTGCAGGTAGATAAGGTAGCAAAAAAGGCTTATGGCATGCTTGCCTTTATTGGAAGGGGTGTGGAGTATGAGGATAGACAGGTTATGCTGCAGAGTTATAGAACTTTAGTCAGGCCACACTTGGAATATTGCGTATAGTTCTGGTCGCCACACCACCAGAAGAAGGTGGATGCTTTGGAGAGAGTACAGAAAAGGTTTACCAGGATGTTGCTGATATGGGCGATTTCAGCAATGAAGAAAGGTTGGACAGACTGGGTTTGTTTTCACTGGAACGCAGGAGGTTGAGGGGTGACCTGATGGAAGTTTATAAGACTGTGAATGGCATGGATAGAGTGGAAAGTATAAGGCTTTTTCCCCAGGGTGAGAGGTCAGTTACTAGAGGACACAGGTTCAAGTAGTGAGGGGGGGGAAGGTTAAAAGAGATGTGTGAGGCACATTTTTCACACAAAGGGTGGTGAGTGTCTGAACGCATTGCCAGAGGAGGTGGTTGAAACAGACCCAATAGCAGCAGTCAAGAAGCACCTGGATGAATATATGAATAGGAAGGGAATAGAGGGATACGGATCCTGTAAGTGAAGACAGTTTTAATATGGAAGGGCAAAACATGCCGTCACAGGCTTGGAGGGCTGAAGGGCTTGTTCCTGTGCTGTTTTCTTCTTTGTTCTTTGTTCTCACAAATCAAACTGAAAATCAACTGGAGTGGTTGCAAAGAACAAGCTCAGGAAGAAATTAGGAAACAGGGCAAAGAAGCTGAAGTAATTACAGACTTTTTCCTACATTGTTCTTTTTCTTGCTTTAAACAGCTTTGCCAATGATTAAGCTGATATGTGTGTGATTCTTGTACTTCTTGTTAATGAATTAAAATGCAGCATATAAGATGTGCAGCCTACATGTTGAAAATGACACACACCTTCACGTTCTGCTGCAAGCAGCACAAAATCCTCCATGAATACTTTCAGACCTCACAGACTGATTGTCCTGCTCTTCATCCTCAACGGTAGCAGCAGAGTAATGACATTAGGCTGACATATAATTAACTTCATGTTTGTTAACATTATCTGTTGTGGTAATTGAAAGTTGGGAACTAGAGATTTCCTAAGTCAGGAAGAATCATAAGCAATGTGCCCCCATTATGTTCCCCAGTGTGGAGATGATCCACAGTACAAAGACTCAGCAAAGCATGATGTAGCCTGATTGACTCACTGCTTTCCCTTGGTATTAATATCAAAGAAAACACAGATCTTTGATATTTGTCTTTCCCTAGAAAACAAGCTGGGAAACAGTCATTTGTTTTTGAAGAAAGAATCTTGCCCACTCATTGTGCACTCATGTTTGTGTGGTTTGAATAGCAATTAACCTTAAAATGAATGGCCGACGCTGTGATATAAACAAATCCAGGTCCTGCTGGCATTAGCATCTCAGAATAGCAAAGTGATTTTTGAGGACCAAAGATTTGAAATGTGTGCCCCATCTGTCAGACTTTGGCATGGAACAGCTGAACCCATTACACTTAAAGATATATCTGTTGCCTCTCTCTCGGCCGGTCTGCTTTTTTTGACCTTACGTTGTAATGGGCAGGTGTTGTGAACGTACCAATTGCTGCCTTTCTGATCCACAAAGCAAAGTAAAATTATTCCTGGGATTCCCACACAAAATCAATTATCACAGAGGGATTACATTGCAGAAGGAGACTATTCAGCCCACCATGCCTGAACCAGCTTGTCAAATGAGTATCATTACCTGCTGGCAATCTCCTACTTTTCTCCCCCATGCCTTTGCACATCATTTTTAATCTAAATAATCATCCAAAATATACTAGCTATTGATAGCCTTACTCACAACCACCAGACCCCACCCCCTACCGCACACCCCACACACCCGGGTGCTTTCGTCTAACACAACGCTTGTGTACCCCTACCCTTCAGTTCAGTGTTCAGAACTGGCAGATTTCTCACTGACCCCAGCCAGTGAGCTGTCTCAGGGTGTCCATTCAGCACTGAGAGTAAACTCATAAGAGCCACCCTACCAATGTAGTTAGTGACTCTTGTTGCTACAACCAGATAAACTGTTGATCACTAAGGCCCAGAATAACCTGGGCTCCAAGCACTAGGAGGCCTGATATGGGTTGGAGATGGGACCACTGTACTCACGTTAGGGGTTAGGGGTCCAGGCCAGGCATGACAGTTGAACCCTTACATTCTATCCTTATTCTATTCTGCACTTTATCTCATTGTCTCCTGGGCAGATACCTTGGCAAACCAAAATTGGCCCTGTGAGTCTCTTCATGTTAATAATAGTAAATAATAATTTACAGGCTTGGAACTGGGGAATAATTCTTTAAAATTTGGAACTTGGCTGCAGGCTATACAGGTAAGGCTCACTCTATTAACTAACTCCAGTCACTCTGAGGTGCTGGGGTTGAGCTTTTTCCTGAGGAGTGGCTCAGTGGTTAGCACTGCTACCTCACAGCATCAGGCAGCCACGTTCGATTCCACCCTCGGATGACTGTCTCTGAGGAGTATGCACATTCTTCCTGCATCTGCGTGGATTTCCTCAGAGTGCTCTGATTTCCTCCCACAATCCAAAGATATGCAGGTTAGGTGGGTTGGTCATGTTAAATTGCTCAAGGTTTCCAGGGATGTGGTGGCTGGATGGATTAGCCATGGAAAATGCAGGGTTACAGGGGTGGGGGTAGGTCTGGGATGATTGCTCTTTGGAGGATTGGTATAGGCTGAATGGCCTGCTTCCATTCTATGATTTTGTGCAGTGATTGTGCTCCCACAGAGGACTTCATCGGGATTTCCATGATATCAACGCAACTGTGTCAGAATTCTGAAAAATGACCAGGTCAGAATGGTGTACAAATTTGCTTGCTTGTCCTACAAGGTTTTTGGAGGAGATGTTGTGAAGGGAATCATGGTGAATGCACTTTTGAACGTTAATATGGAGTCTAATGTCAAGTGTTGAATCAAATCAGTGGCTGTCTCCTGTATGGTGTAGCGCAGTTTCAATCTTATTCTGGCTACATCGATCAAGTTATTTGTTGCTTTAGCCTAATGAGTTGCTCAGAGTTGTCAAGGTGAGCCACTTCCTACAGAATATTGAGTCTCTGCCTTATTCTTGTCCCCAGAGCTTTAAGCTTTTGTGAAATGATAATCACCAAAATTTTGATGCTGGAAAACACGGTTGTTTTGGCATCATTTAAAGTGGAAGATAACTGAATTTACTCCAGGTCTTTGTTACTTAGCACTCCAAACCTAAGTTTGGAGGCTGACTAAACAATACTGTAGCCGGGCCTCAGCTAATTAATTATCAAATTAATTTGCAAATCAATCAGCAAATGCACAGAGGGAATCCTGGTGACAGAGGGAATTATTTTTTGTTCATAGGGTGTGGCCAGCATCTATTGCACATCCCTAACATTGATGTTTCATCAACCTGATTTGCAGAAAATTCAGGGGAAGAGGTTATTATGGTGTAGCAGTAATGTCACGAGACTAGCAATTGAGAATGTTCCAGGGACACAAGTATGAAATGGCATTTAAGAAATTTAAATTCAATAAATAAAGGATACAAAGCTTGTCTAGTTGTCACCATTTCGCTCTGGTGATTTGGTGTAAAAGCATTCTTTAAAGGAAGGAAATCTGTTATCTTTACCTGTTTTGATTAGAATGAGGCTCCAGAACGACAGTATTATGGTTGACTCTTAAAGGCCATCTGGTCAAGTAGGGATCTACAATAAATGCTGGTCTAGCCAGAGACACCACGTCCCATGAACAATCATTTCATTGAAGACAGCTCTCTGAGGAATTTCATCAGCATTATCTTGGAACTGACTGACCCTTGACAATGACAACCTTTTTGACTTCAAACTATGACAGGTTTTTTCCTTTGAGTCTGATAGTAAAATGATACTTCCAAATCAGATGACAAAGGTTATTGGAAAATGGCAATAAACAATTGATGGGTAGTGGCTCATTAAGTGTATGAGAACAGGCTGTTTTGCATGAACATGGGCTTGTTTATAACAAACAAGGACAAAAGGAACAAACAGGAATAATACTCAGAAGATTAAGAGTATGGGTACTCGCAATTCAGCATATGACTTCGAATTCAAGCTGCTATTACTACTGGGGGCTTTTCAATTCTCGTTGGATTTCACCTCTGGACTAAATCGTGACTGGTGTTAAAGACTACAAAAGCTTCCAGGCCAGCCATTGTTGTGGGGTCCCTGACAAGCAGAAGGGTATATATCTTTTCATATGTGGTATTTGAATAATTTAAGTTAATCATTATAGCAAGCTAAGATCCTTTGTTCTTGACCATTATTCAGTCAGGTATGAAAGAACCTGAAGCAGCTAAAAAGCCTTAACATTGCAGAGCCTTACTGACATCAGCTGCTGCCATTTTCAACTGGAACAGCTCTCACGTTTCCTCCTTCATTCAGCTGTTGTCTAGATCGAGGTTATGATGGATTTTATCACAGAGTAGAACTAGCAGAACCAAGAATGAACACCGATATCTCTTTTGGATCAGTATGTGTAGATGGAAAAACTTGGGTTTTTTTGTCTCATTTTATTGAGATTGAATAAAAAGATTTATCCTATATTTGGTGGATAGGACAATTCAGGGCTTTATTTCCCATATTGTTGGTCAGACGCCAGTCACACAACTACAGTAGTACACTTTGGCTAGGGAAGCACAGATCCTCAGCAGAAACGTCGGGACATTATCGGGATCTTAACATGCCCAGCTATTGCTTAATATTTTGATAAACTTGATTGGATTGCCAGATCTGTAACATTATTGTGAATGTACCACAACTGACACAAATTATCAAATGTTCTGCAGTACGCAAGATACTAATCACACTTCTGTTCAAAAAAGGTTGAGTTGCTGTACCTGCAAGATTCATTTGCAAATACATTTTCCTTCTTTCAGTAGAGACACTGGGTTTTGAGCAAGCCCTTTCATTAACTGATCAGTGGAATGGATTCCTTAAGTGTGCCTTTAGACTTATCATTGAGTTATGAACATGCAATGCACAGTTTACTTTGCTTTTTGTCAGCTTGAATGGGATTGTTTTTTCTCAAACATATTAACTATTTTGCAAATATAATCTATGTATTCTACAAACATGGTTAGTCACTGTTATCATGTTCAGTACAGCATTTGTAGTTGTCAAGTCATAGAGATATACAGCATGGAAACAGACCCTTTGGTCCAACTCATCCATGCCAACCAGATATCCTAAACAAATCTAGTCCCATTTTCCAGCATTTGGCCCATATACCTCTAAACCCTTCTTATTCATATACCCATCCATTTGCCTTTTAAATGTTGGAATTAGTGTCACTCTCCATCACGTCCTCTGGCAGCTCACTCCATACATGCACCAAAATCTGCGTGAAAACATTATCCCTTAGGTCTCTTTTAAATCTTTTCCCTCTCATCTTAAACATGTTCCCTCTAGTTCTGGACTTCCCCACCTAGGGGAAAAGACCTTGCCTATTTACCCAATCCATGCCCCTCGTTATTTTATAAACCTGTATAAGGTCACTCCTCAGCCTCCAATGCTCCAGGGAAAATAGCCCCTGTCTATTGGAAACATAGAAACACAGAATAGCCAGTGGTCGTGGTACACATCAGAACAAACGGCATAGGTTAAAAAAAAAGGATGAGGTCCTAAAGGCAGAATACAGGGAGCTAGGAAGAAAGTTAAGAAATTGAACCTCAAAGGTAGTTATCTCATGATTACTACCAGTGCAATGTGCTAGTCAGAAGAGAAATGACAGGATATACTGGATGAATATGTGACTGCAAAGATGGTGTCAGTGAGGAGGTTTCAGATTCCTGGGGCATTGGGACTGGTTCTGGAGGAGGGGGACCTGTACAAATTGGATGGGTTACACGTGGGCAGGACTGGGACTGATGTCAGAGGGGAATGTTTGCTAGAGCGGTTGGGGATAGTTTAAACTAATATGCCAGGGCGATCAGAACCAATGTAAAGAGTCAGAGAAGAAGGCAGCAAGGACAAAAGCAAAAGCTAGAAAAGGGAATAAGAAAAGTGATAGGCTGAGAAACCAAGGAAATGATTCAAACAGGGCTATTGAGAAAAATAAGGAGGAGACAAACACTGTTAAAAGGACAAGGTTAAAGGCATTGTTGCCCTAATGCACAAAGCATCTCAATAAAGTGGATGAACTAATCAAGCAGATAGATGTAAACAGGTACGATATAATTGGGATTAAGGAGATATGGCTGCAGGCTGACCAGGGATGGGAACTGAATGTCCCAGGGTATTCAGTATTTAGGAAGGACAGACAAAAAGGAAAAGGTGGCAGAGTGGCATTGCTGGTTAAAGAGGAAATTAACACAATAGTGAGAAAGGATATTAGCTCGGACAATGTGTTGCCATATGGGTAGAGTTGAAAAATACCAAGGGGAAAAAACATTAGTAGGTGTCATAAATAGATCCCCAAACTGCAGTGGTGATGTCAAGAATGGCATTAAACAGGATATTAGAGATGCATGTGATAAGGGAGTATTGGTGATCATGGGTCATTTTAATCTGCGCATAGATTGGGCAAATCAAATTAGCCACAATGCCGTAGAGGAGGAACTCCTGGAGGGTATACGGGATGGTTTTCTTGATCAATATGTGGAGGAACCAACTAGAGAGCAAGCCATCTTTGAGTGTGTACCGTGTAATGAGAAGGGAATCACTGCCAATCTAGCTATGCCAGACCCCTTGGGGATGAGCGACCATAATATGATAGAATTTCTTATCAAGATGGAGAGTGAGGTTGTTGATTCGGAGACGAGGGTGCTGAACCTTAACAAAAGAAAACTACAAGGATATGAGGTGTGAGTTGGCCTTGATAGATTTGAGACAGTTACTTAAAGGGATGATAGACAATGGCAAACATTCAAGGAATGCATGACAGAACTACAACAACTGTTTATTCCTGCCTGTTGCAAAAGCAAAATGGGTAAGAGTGCCAATCCATGGCTTACAAAGGAAATAAGAGATAGTATCCTATCCAAGGAAGAAGCATACAGATTGGCTGAGGATTGGGAGCAGTTTAGAATACAGCAAATAAGGGCCGAGGTATTGATTAAGAAGGGGAAAATAAAGTATGAAAATAAGCTTGCAAGGAACATAAAAACTGATGCTAAGAGTTTCTAGAGGTACGTGAAGAGAAAGAGATTGGTAAAGATAAATGTAGGTCCCCTACGGACAGATACAGGGTAATCTATAAAAGGAGACAAAGAAATTGTTGAGGAACCAAATACACACTTTGGTTCTATCTTCACAAAAGAGGTCACAAATCAGATACCAGAACTGTTGGAGGCTGCAAGATTTAGTGAGAGGGAAGAACTGAGGGAGATCAATATTCGTGGAGAAATAGTCCTGGGAAAATTGTTGGGATTGAATGCTCATAAATCTCCAGGGCCTGATAATCTACATCCCAGAGAATTTGAGGAAGTAGCTCTGGAAATAGTGGATGCATTGGCGATCATCTTCCAGGATTCTATGGACTCTGAAACAGTCCCTGCAGATAGGAGGGTGGCTAATGTCATTCCAATATTCAAAAAGGGAGGTAGAGAGAAAACAGGCAATTATAGACTGGTGAGTCAGTAGTGGGGGAAAGTCTCGAATCGATTGTCAAGGATTTTATAGCAGAGCATTCAGAAAGCAGTGGCAGGGTCAGACAGAGTCAGCATGGATTTATGAAGGGGAAATCATGCTTGACAAATCTGTTGGAATTCTATGAAGATGTTACTAGTAGAGCTGACAAGGGAGGCCAGTTGATGTAGTATATTTGGACTTTTAGAAAGCGTTTGACAAAGTCTCACATAAGAGATTAATTGGCAGAGAGGAAACAAAGAGTGGGAATTAATGGGTCCTTTTCAAATTGGCAGGCAGTAACTAGTGGGGTGCCACAGGAATTGGTGCTGGGACCCCAGCTATTCAAAATATATATTAATGATTTGGATATGGGAACAAAATGAAACATCTCCAAGTTTGTGGATGATACTAAGTTGGGTGGGAGGTTGAACTGTGACAAGGATGCAGAGATCCTTCAGCATGATCTCGACTTGTTGGGTGAGTGGGCAAATCAATGGCAGATGCAGTATAATTTGGATAAATGTGAGGTTATTCACAAACAAGAAGGCAGGTTATTACCTAAAAGGCTGTAAATTGGGAGAGGGGAGTGTGCAGCCAGACCCAGTCCTTGTGCACCAATCGCTGAAGGTAAGCATGCAGGTGCAGCAGGGGGTAAAGAACGAGTGACAGATGGAGTTTAATTTAGGTAGATGTGAGGTGCTGCATTTTGGAAAGGCCAATCACTCCTCGGCCCATTAGCCCATCTGATCAAGATCCCGTTGTACTCTGAGGTAACATTCTTCGCTGTCCACAACATCTTCAATTTTGGTGTCATCTGCAAACTTACTGACCATACCTCCTATGTTCACATCCAAATCATTTACATAAATGACGTAAAGCAGTGGATCCAGCACTGATCCTTGTCGTTAAATCTTCAGTGATTATCATATTTCATTAAAAACAGGAACATCATACTTGAGTAAAAAAGACAGTGGGAATTGATGAAAATATTGAAATAGTTTATAATACTGGAAATGCATAACAAATCAATGAGTACCTGAAGGTAACAGGTATGTTCATACAGTCGAAGGGTGTCAAAACTGGCAACCAAAGGACCATGTCTATGCTAGCTTTTAGATCTTGCTAGTTATCAGGTTGGATGTTTCAGCCAAGACAGATCAGACATATCATGGAAGCTCATGTTTCGGGTCTAGACACTTGTTCAGAAATGGAAGCGTCAGCTTTCCTGCTCCTCTGATGTTGCTTGGCCTGCTATGTTCATCCAGCTCTACACCTTGTTATTTCAGATTCTCCAGCATCGGCAGTTCCTACTATCTCTCAGACATATCACGTTGGTTTGTGTGAAGTTTGAGAAAAGACTGGCATGCCAACCAGATAACTAGACCAGCATGGCATTGCACCAATGCAGCCACCAGCTGAAAAAGCTGCAAATTTCACAAACTTAAAGTGAACCAAAAGTAAGACATGCAGCTTACAAAAATGTCTTTGTTTTGAACATATCTGCATTTTCGTTAACTGGACTTGAAAGACTGTGAACATCATAAGGCACAACTATTCATTAAAATTATACAGTGGAAATGTTTTTAAACTTTAAGTTTTCACCTGAAATGCAGGTATACCGTATTTAAACAGGTTGAATCATGCTAGTGCCTGTGAATGATTAGTTGTTCTTGAGTTTTCCTGTAAAAAATTGTTCAATTAATTAATTAGGGGTGGCATGATGGCTCAATGGTTAGCTCTGCTGCCTCAGAGTGCCATGGATCCAAGTTCAATTCCACCCTCAAGTGACTGTCTGTGTGGAGTTTGCACATTCTTCCTGTGTCTGTGGGAGTCTGTCCAGGAGCTCCAGGTTCCTCCCACAGTCCAAAGGTGTGCAGATTAGGTGGATTGGCCATGCTAAATTACTCAGTGTTCAGGGATGTGCAGGCTAGGTGGGTTAGCCATGAGAAATGCAGGGTTAGGGTAGGGGGATGGATCTGGGCAGGATGCTCTTCAGAGGCTTTGTCAGTGTGGATCCATTGGGCCAAATGGCCTGTTTCCACATTGCACGGGTTCTATGATTCTATGTGCAAGCTTGGTGGATTGACCACGCTGAATTGTCCACTGTGTCCAGGAATGTGCAGACTAGGTTGATTAGCCAGGGGGGAATGCGGGTCACAGGAATAGAGTAAAGGGTGGGCCTGGGTTGGATGCTCTTTGGAGTGTCAGTGTAGACTCAATGTGCCGAATTGCCTGCTTACCCACAGCAGGGATTCTGATTCTGACACTGTGACAGAGCCAATCTATGTTTCATGGATAACAAGGTAAAGATATTGATGAAAGATTTTCTTTACATATAGGAAATCTTCCATGTGCATATCCATTATTTCAGTTCTGGCATGAATGAGAAAAAATGTCTGTGTGAACAAAACAATTTTGCAATTAAGATTTCACGTTGTTATTAATGTATAGTAGCAGTTCCTTAAAGAGATCAGAATATATAGCTTAATCCAAAAATGTAATGCCTTTTCAGGCAAAGTGACAGTTTCACTTTCTTCAAAAGAGTTCATTAAACTGCAAACAAAGAACAAAAGAAGGAGGTTAGTTGAAATGCTGTATAGTTTGATCATATAAATGTCAATCCTCGGAATCTGAGAGAGGCATAATTAGCTCCTGTGAAAATAGGACAAATTGGCACTTAGGAAAATCATGCTGTTTGTACAATGCATGTATGTCTTGAGAACATTACATGGGAAACAATTAGCAAAACTAATTATAACTGGAGAGTTGGCACTGGGCACCTTTCCTGAGCATGGGTTCTTTATCACTAACTATTGTTAATTACAAGTGCCCCTGAAAAACACTGAGAATATCTTGGGTTCTAAGGAACAAGTAATATGATGGTTAACAAGAACGCACATTCTTGAAATGGATTGTGACCTTTGATTTTTTTTTTGAAAATAGATCCGTTGCAAATTATTCCAATGTATCTCAAAATTTCTGCTGAGGGGAGTGCCATGTTACCCATCAAACATACACATGAATGGAAAATAAGTGTTGCAAAGCATCATTGCAAACAGCTGTAAGGTATTATCATTGCACTGAGCTTAATGTAGCCTTGTCACACTGCTGCAGTAGTTTCTTT
The DNA here is from genome assembly GCF_021869965.1 of Rhincodon typus. Classification (NCBI taxonomy): domain Eukaryota; kingdom Metazoa; phylum Chordata; class Chondrichthyes; order Orectolobiformes; family Rhincodontidae; genus Rhincodon; species Rhincodon typus. The sequence goes on from NC_063334.1 coordinate 110,462,619, forward strand.
TTCTGCATTTTACTGTTCAAGTACTATCTAACATTTGCCTTCCAAATGGCAGTGTATCTGATCAATCTACTTCAACTCCGAGGCAGCAGAAACTCCATTCACCTTAAATTCACCACAGAATTTAGTGTGATATGCAAGTAGATGTGCCCTAAAATGCATATGGCAGATTCAGCACTACATTTTCTCCGCTGTGTCTGTCCAAAAGTTTCCTTTGCCCAACTCTACCTTCCTCATACCGACTGGCATAAACATCAATGCAATGCAAAACATCCCCATGGTTTTCCCTTCTAATTGCTTTTAGGATTCAAATCTTGCTTACATGGTCACCATTCGTTGCTCATCCTTGCCTTCCCCTTGAGTCATCCATGAAAGTGAAAAGTTGAGTGACCAGCTGCACTGTTTTAGTGATGTTGAATGCAGGGGCTACCTATTGGCTTGGACTCTAAGAAGGAAGTTTTTGCACATAGTTGATCAGTAAGATGGAATCTTTTACGTCGTTGAAAAGAGCAAATGAGACTTGAGACTGACATCTCATCCAAAAGGTGACACCTCTGACAGTGTACCATTTGCTCAGTCGGGAGGCTGTAATGATTGGAAACAGGATCAGGTGGATCTCATTAACTATGATATTGTGGATTGGGGTCATTACCATGGGCTTATCAGGGAGCCCTGGCTGACAGATACAAACAGGAGATTCAAAAGTTTTCCTCAGTCTGGGGACTGGCTTTGAGCTGCCTGATTAGAGTCTATGTACTGTGCACATGTGAAGAAAGGGTGACTTGGTGACAGGATACTGGCCTCTGTATAGCTATTTTAGAGGCAAAAAGCTTTTATTTTAGGAAACTACTCAGAATGCATGGACATCAAAAGTATTAATAATATGAAGGGAGGATTAGCAACCATTTTGAATTCTCCTACAGGTCTGAGACAACCTCGATAGTAATGTTGCAGTAATTGATGATGGTTTCAGGAGCAGTAAGTCAAATGGGATTTTATCCTTCATTACCCAGAAATTCTGAGGCAAAATGAAGCACTTTTAACTGCTTCCCTGTCAAAGACTTGTTAATTCAGAATAGGCTAGGGATCAAACTTGAAAGCCACCCAGTCAAGAAGATTGGGGAACAATTTAACAATCACTCTTAGAAAAAGAGCTTGAGGTACTCCAGGAAGCCAAAAAGGTATTATCAGCAACTATTGCCAATAGCTTTCACTCCTCCCACTGGTACGAAAATGTCCCTTAAGCCTTTCTCTTTACATAAATTTCTTTCAAATCTCCTAAATTTGTATGAATTTTAAAACAACACTGCTCTTGAAGAGAGTGAAAAGAGACAGTGAGAGACTTTTCTTTTCTTCATTTATGGTATGAGGGCATCTCTGGCTAGGCAGCATTTATTGGCCATCCCTAATTGCCCAGAGTCAACCACATTGCTGTGGATATGGAGTCACATGTAGGCCAGACCAGGTAAGGATGGCATCTTCCTTCCCAAAAGGACATTAGTGAACCAGATGGGTTTTTCCTGACAATTGATTCATAGTCATCATTAGATTCTTACTTCCAGATATTTATTGAATTCAAATTCCACCATCTGCCATGTTATCTGGGTCTCTGGATTAACTGTCTAGTGATAATACCGCTAGGCCATCACCTCCCCGAACGATAAAGTATCTTTCTTCTAAAAATGTCTCCTTAACTAGGTCGTTCTACAGATTCGGAATATAGAAATTGTTAGATGTACAAAGATCAAAGTACATTGGGTTTCTCTTCCACTATCTTGCTGGTTGTGTGCTCCAGCAATAATGAAGTTGCTGTTAATCGTGGTATTTAATGTCTACCAGTGAGACTTCAGACCCAGATATGACGCGAGGAACTTCCACAACATGGAGAATTGGAAGACAAGTTACTTAAATCCTCAGGTAGAGAGCCAGTTAATCCCTTTTCTCCCAGAGTCAGAACCATTTTGGAGCATTCTACCCCAAATTATAATGAATTAGGGACCTTTGCTGTGGAACAATCATAACATATGCTGTGTCTTAAAATTTACCGTGTTGCAAAATATTGTTAACTATAATATATTATTGACTATCCCTCAGAGGTAAGGATGAACGCCTCCCATGAGACCAAGGATGGTTGATGAAGTTGATTTTGGATCTGCAGGCTCTGTGGGACTTAAAACATTCGTTGTCACTGGGATATCCAATCGCGTGTTATTAATTTGGATCATGGTTTGTACTTTTCACTGCACTCACTTTTCCTCTTTTTGTGATCATGTTGGCTCAATATTTTTGTGATCATGTTGAGTTCCTTCACACAGACTCCGCAACAATCTGGTTCAGCCCAGCTGTTGGCTACTCAGGTGCTAACGTCGTCATGTTGACTTTCAATACCTCATTGAATCGCTTATGCTGTCTTCATTTGGAGCAACCACCCTATTGAGCTGGGAGAAGAAGACTTACTTTGTGAGCCCAACATAAAAAAAATGAGCATTTTTGTTCTTTCTCGTTAATCTTAATCTATCTCTGGATGAAACTTTTGCATTTGGATTCATCACTTTTATCCACGCGTCTTTCCTGGTCAATTTTTCACATAATGAAAACAAACAAAAAGCATTTAAGTGTAAACACTCTTAAATTTTATAGTTTCATTTTGAAGGTGAAAGATATTCAAAGCTTCAGAGAGCGCATCTCAATTATAGATTTATAGATTCAGGGATTCATACAGTACAGAAAAGGGCCCTCGGCCCATCGAGTCTGCACTGACATAACTACTACCAAAGGTGAGCTAATCCCAAATTCCCGCACTTGTCCCACATCCTTGAATGTTATGATATTTCAAGTGCCCATTCAATTTTTTTTTAAAGGTTGTAAAGTTTCTGGTCTCCATTACCTTCCCAGGCAGTGCATTTCAGATTCCCACCACTCCCTGAGTGAAAAAGTTTCTTTTTCCCCAAATCCCCTCTGAATCTCCTACCCCTTACTCTAAAACTATGTCCTGTCATGATTGACCCCTCAACCAAGGGGCACAGCTGCTCTTTATTCACCCTGTCCATACCCTTCATAATCTTATACACCTCAATCATGTCCCCCCTCAGTCTTCTCTGCTCGAAAGAAAATGATTCAAACCCAACCAGTCTGTCTTTATTGCTCAATTTCTCCATCCCAGGCAATATCGTGGTGAGCTTCCTCTCTATTCCCTCTGGCGCAATCACTGTAGTGAGGTGACCAGAACTGCAGACAATACTCCAGCTCTGGTGGCCTGACAAACGCTCTGTGCAACTCCAACATTACCTCCTTGCTTTTATACTCTGTGCCATGACTGATGGAAGCAAGTGTCCTATATGCCTTCTTAATTATCCTAGTCACATGCTCTGCTGACTTTCAGGGCTCTGTGAATAATTACCCCAAGATCCCTACATTCTTCTAAGCTACCCAAAGTTCTGACATTCATTAAATACTCCCTCATCTTGCTTCTTCTTCCAAAGTGCATCACCTCACATTTATCAGGGTTAAATACCATCTGCCATTGGTCTGCCCATCTGACCATCTACATTTTCCTGTAACCTTCAACCATCTTCTTCACTATTAACCACTCTACCAATCTTGGTGTCATCTGCTAATCTGCTTCACACTATCCCCCCGCTCACAACTTGTGAGGCATGACCTCCCTCTGACAAAACCGTGCTGACTCTCCCTAATTAACCCAGGCCTTTCCAAGAAGTTATTAATTCACTCCTTCAGAATTTTCTCCAATAGTTTCCCTACCACTGACGGGAGACTCGCTGGTCTGTAATTTCCTGGTTCATTTCTACCACTCTTCTTAAGAGGTGGAAGCACATTAGCCATCCCCCAGTCCTCTAGCGCTTCCCTTGTGGCCACAGAGAAATTAAAAGTTTGTGTCAGAGCCCCCGTAATTTCCTGCCTTCCCTCCCACAGCAGCCTGACATGCAATTCTTTGGGGCAAGTGGATTTGTGCATTTTTTAGCCCAACAAGAGCATCCAGTATCTCCTCATTTCCTATGGCAAACTGTGCACATTCCTCAGTCCCTTTACCTGATTTTCATACCTATGTTCTCCTTTTCCAAAGTGAAGACTGAAGAAAAGGTTTCATTCAGGACCCTTCCAAACCCTACGGCTTCATTCACAGGTTGCTCCTTTGGTCCCTACTCTTTACCTGATCAACCTCGTCCCTTTAGTGTATTTATAAATTACCTTAGGATTCTCCCTAATCCTGTTTACAAGTCCTTTCTAATGTCCCCTTTTTTCTCTTGTAATTGTTTTCTTAAGTCCCTCGGGCACTTCCTGTATTCCTCTAGGCCCCCAGCTGAATTGTTCCCTTTGGACTTGCTAAAAGCCTTACTCCCCTTCTTTACCCAGTCCCGAATTGTCCTAGACATCCAGGATTCTCCAAACTTATTGTTTCTACATTTCCCTCTAAAGAGTACAGTTGGGCCTACACTCTCCCCAGCTCCTTTTTGAATGCCCCCATTGCTCCACTGTAGATTTACCAGCAAGGAGCATTTCCAAGCCTACTGTGATGAGATCCTGATTTATTTTAATAAAATCTGCCTTCCCCCAATCCAAAGCCATCATTTGCAGGTCTTCCTTTTCCTTGTCCAGAACAAATTTGAACCATACCGTGTTGCGGTTGCTATTGCTAAAATGTTACCACACTGCCACATCAAACATTGGCTTCTTCCCCAGAACCAGATCCAGCCTTCTATGTATTGATATAAAAAACTCCCCTGGATACATTTCAAGAAATCCATCCCCTTAACACTATGACTATCCTATTTATGTTGGGAAAGTTGAAATTCCCTATTTGCTCCTCTATTGCCCACTGACGCTTTGGGGGCCCATAAGACACTGCCAGTAAAGCTGCTGCTGCCGTAACATTGCTAAGTCCTATCCTAAAGTCTCTATTTGATTACCTTTCCAAGATATCATCTCTTCTTATTGCAGTAATTGACTCCTTAATTAATAGAGTTACTCCACCACCCTTTTTACACCCTCCTCTGTCTCACCTAAAGATCCTATAGCCTGGAAAGTTAAGTTGCCAGTCCAGCCCTTCCCTCAATCATATGTCTGTGTTGGTAGCAATATCATACTTCTATGAGTAAATTGACGCCATTAATTCATCAGTCTTACCAATGACACTCCTCGCATTAAAGGAAAGACCATCCAGCCTTGCCTTACTTATGGACTTAATGATTCTGGTGGTTGGACAAATTTACCGGTAAACGGAAAATCATTTTGGTCAACTTACTGGCAGTTTTCACTTTCCAGTCTGTGTTAATGCCTGCCAGTAATGGTGATTACAAAACTTGCTGAAAATCAATGAAACCAATAAATTGAGACAAGGTGCTTTCAAAACTGACAGATTATCATGTCCAGCTTTTACCCCAGCAGCAAGCATAACTATTATGAAGGCTGACTTTGATTTGATGTTGGCACGCCATTACAAACATTTTCACAGACGGAATCTCACATAGCGAAAGCTACACAGAAAGGAAAATAATGAACTTCATTGATCATATGAAACGTTTCTCTTAAACCTGACAAATAATACATTGTGTTGCTTGATCCGTGTGTGACTCTATGCATAAAAACAATTTGCAGAATTCTATGACAACTGGAAAATAAATTTTAATACAGGTAAGTGTGAGGTAATACATTTTTGGTGAGAAAAATAGGGTGTTTTCATATTGCTTGTAAATAGAAAAAAAAATTCAGTTTGAAGAACAAATGAGATTTGGAAAAATAAACAAACACAAACTACCAACAGGTTAATAAAGCTTAATTCTAGTGGGATAAATTTGAAAAGCAGAGAGGTTATGCTGAAAGAATATCACATTTTGATGAGTCACTCTTGAAGCACTTTATGCAGTTCCGGCCACCAGATTATAAAATTGCTGTGGGGACAAAAATATGTTTAAGGCTGAAATGTCAATGTTGGCTATTCAGAAATATGAATAGTCAGTTGTTTTTACTCTTGAAAACTGAATGGTGAGAACTGCCTTCTTGTAATCAATGAATTTGTGAAAAATTCAAAGCATGACAATCACCAACAATCTGTCCTGGTCCACTCACATTGATGCAATGGCCAAGAAAGTACAACAACACCTCTACTTCCTCAGGAAGCTAAGGAAAGCCAGCACGTCCGTAGATGTTGGTGTTTTCGCCGAGTTGGGAGGTTTGATAGCAGATGTTTCATCCCCTTACTGGGTGACATCCTCAGTGCAGTGGAGCCGACTGTGAAGTGCTGTCGTCTTCTGTCGGTTCAAATTTATATGGTCTGGTTTTTGCTGCTTCCGATAAGTGCTGGTTCCGGCTGTGCGTTGTAACGGTCAGCATATCGGGTCTAATTCAATGTGTTTGTTGATGGGGTCCACAGATGAATGCCAAGCCTCCAAGAATTCCCTGGCAGTCCTCTGTTTGGCTTGTCCTATGATAGCAGTGTTGTCCCAGTTGAAAGTGTGTTTTTTCTTGTCTGTGTGTATTGAAACCAAGGACATCTGGTCATGTCATTTAGTTGCTAGCTGGTGTTCATTGTCAGATATCCTTGGTTTCAATACACACAGACGAGCAAAACGGGACAGAGTAGCTGGACAGAGTAGTTCTGTGTGTGGGGAAGAACAGATTAGAGGTCATAATGTAGGATAGATACCATGTTCAGAAAGAATTCTTGACTTTGTGGGAGTTGTGAGAATGTGAATCTTATTGTCACAGGGGTGAATAGAGTCAAATAGTAGATGGGAGTTAACAAAAAGCTATCATTGAGGGTAAAGGGAATGGTTGGTAAAATTGATTAGAGATTAAAATGAGATGAGTCCTAAGCGATGCATAAATCCTGACATGGAATGGATACATTGAATGATTGTGCTCTCTACTCTGTGTGATTCCATGTAATCATTTCACGATCGTTGTTAGATATCCATTATCCAACGGTTAGAGGATTTGAAGCTGTGGCTTAGGCATCCTGTTCCACACCAGAAGCTCTCTTGTCCCAGTAGCACCAGCGAAAACAATGGCTACTTGTGGACTGCAGGTGGTCTTGCAGAGGAAATGCCAATGTATCCTGGGCTTGGAGGTAAGGACTGGAATTTGTTCGGGCCTGCCATGGTACCCTTGGAAAATGGAATGGCCGGGATCATTAGAGCAGAGGTTGAACGGGGGATAAACCCAGTGATGAAGTTTACCTTGTGGTGAAGCTCCTGACGATCAGAGGTTACTCACAAACGGATGCAACCTTCCCCCACTCCTAAAACAGCTCCTCGCCCAGCTACCTAGAGACATGGACACTTGATGCAGCCATTTAACTCCATGAGTAAAATCACAGGTTCAGCAGGCAGTGGCCTTAATTGGCCATAAACTGACCCACAAGTAAATGGGGTGTTTGAAGGGTCCTTCTGTATTCACAAAATGGTAGCTATGGGGATAGACTGTTAGGCAGCACTGCATTACTGCCATGGTGGCTAATTTTAAAACCCACATCCCCATTTGTCAACCTACCAGTGTACATGCCTGATCATGATTTTCCCAGGAATTGTGCGTAGCAAAGTTATAACTCACATCATTCTCTTATAAAACAGGGTTAAGATTAACTGTGCAAAGAAAATCCCTCATCCCAGCTAACCCTGCTATAGGAGGCATGAAATTTGCTGCAGACACAAATTACTGTCTGGTTCTTGTCCAGGTCAGCCCATGAATACAAATTCTTATTTTTTGATGGACTTGACCCTAACAAGTTGTCTACACTCTTTTCATGTGGAAGCTGATAACTTCACTTGTGCACAAGTTCAAATAATTTGACATTCCTCACACAGGATGAAAACATGCTCTTATCATCAGTGTAAAATAAACTTGCTTGTCTTTGATCTTATGGCCAAAAACTAGAAACGATGTTACACCATCCTTCCTCTTCTCATGCTGCTGAAGAAAATTTGGCTGATTTTCACAACTAATAATACCAGACACAATTCATTGTCTAATTTAATTGGGAGGAAATTCCTTTCATGGGCACTTTTCGAATAAGGAATGTCTCCTGTGATGTACCATGAAGCTTCACAGCATTGTTCTGTCTGTCGGGTTATTCAAATTAGATTAAATGAAAATGAATATGCCTGCTCTAGTTTTGTCATATATTCATACGTATGTACAACATCAATCTTTTTTTAATGTACTTTTTTTGTATTCCGGAAAATCAGGAAGAAACACCTGAGGAAAAGTGGATGGCAAGATCATTGCATTCCAGAAAAGAGCTGTTGTATCTGATGGTCTGTGTGCTTACGGTTAAATTATGGAAATCACACTGTTGAACAGAAGTTAATTCTCACAGTAATTATTTATGGACATGGCACCTCAGCTTCAACTGGAGGAAAGCAGAAGACATGACACATCGCAATACCATGGCAAATGTCAAGCGGTATTTTCAAGATGTATTCACAGCTTTAATGGTACGCTGTCAAGTTATCACTCTGACATACACAGCATTGCTAATGTCATCTATTACTCATTGATGACAGCAAGGGTAGCATGGTGATAGCATCAAAGATCATGACCGCATTCAGTATTACGAGGTTTATCTATAATCTACACTGTATCCTCAATGGCATAAATTGCTATCATTATAGTGATTTGGCTACAAATTAAGTACCTGGTTTGATGTGATTTACTGAAGTGAGGTAGACAGGTAAACTACTGCTCTTGAAGACATTGTCAGGAACGGATGTGCAAAGGAAACACAGGTTATTTAGACTACTTCAGAATAGGAATTGGTTTGGATAGATACAGATCAATGCAAATAAGTTTGATCTCCTACAGATCATAAGTCCAATTGAAATTGAACAAATCTACTTGTTCCAAATCAAAAAAAAATTGAATCAAATCTCCAGTTCTTGTTCAACTTAATCAGTTTAGAGAGATCTCATACTGAAAACGATATGTGCTCACAACAGTTTTATGACCTTGGAGATCATAGAATCCCTACAGTGTGGAAACAGGCCATTCAGCCCACCCAGACCCACCTCCCTACCCTTTCCCTGTAACCCTACATTTCCCATGGCTAATCCTCCTAGCCTACACACCTCTGGACACTATGGGCAGTTTAACATGGCCAATCCACTCTAACCTGCACATCTTTGGATTGTGGGTGGAAACCCACAGAGAGAGAATGTGCAAACTCCATACAGACCGTTACTCGAGGGTAGGGTCAAACCCAGTCCCTGGTACTGTGAGGCAGCAGTGCTAACAGCTGTGCTGCCATGCTCCATGTGTATTAAAGCAAAGCTACATACTCATGAAAATAAAAAATTAGAAACAAGGTCTTTGTCATGAAACCTTCAGATATCACAAGAACTTAAACACTAGGAGCTGGATTAGGCAAACCAGTCCCTCAAACTTGCTTTGCTATTTAGAACATAGAACATAGAACATATAACAGTACAGCACAGTACAGGCCCTTCGGCCCACGATGTTGTACCCTGATCTTTTACCCTGATCCTAAGGTCTATCTAACCTCCACCCCTACCTTACAGTATCACCCATATGCCTATCTAATAGCCACTTAAATTCCCCTAATGAGGCCGACTCCACTACCCTCTCCAGCAATGCATTCCATGCCCCAACCACTCTGTGATAAAGAACCTACCTCTAAAGTTTCCCCTATATCTACCTCCACTCGCTTTAAAACTATGCCCTCTTGTAATAGCGATTGATTAATATGATCATGCCTGATCCCATCTTGGCCTCAACTCTACTTTCCTGTCCACTGCTCATCACTCTTTAAACAATTATTGAATAAAGTCTGTCTGTCTGTTCCCTTTTAAATTTATTCAGTGTCCCAGCATCTGCTGCAGTCAGGGCTAGTGAATTCCATAGATTCACGACTCTTTGAGGGAAGTAATTCGCCCTCATCTCAGTTTTATATCTGCCATTGCACTGCGTAAAACTCCGAACTCTCATTCTAAATTGTCCCACAAGGGAATCATCCTTTCTACATCTTCTACTTTGTCAAACCCCTTTAACACTTTATGTATCTCAATTAGATCTCCTCTCATCCTTCTAAACTCGAATGAGTGTAGGCCTAAACCTCTCAATTTCTCCTCATAAAACAGGCCTATATTCTCTGGAATTAACCTAATGAACCTTCCTGCAATGAAATAAGAAATAAGCCCATGTTCACACAGAGCAGTTGCACAGAAAGAATGGACTTTCGCTCCATCTTTCCTCTGAATCTTTTAACCCTGCTCCCCCACACCTCATCTTCAGCACATATACCAGCTTTTCCTAGCCACTGCTAGTCCAGATGAAGGGTCACTGGACTTCAAACGTTGTCTCTGCTTTCTATTCACAAATGTTGCCAGACCAGCTGAGTTTGTCCAGCAATTTCTGTATTTTTTTCTCCCTGTGACTACATTCATGTACCATCACATGTTGATTCTATATGAGTCATTTTTTTCTCTTCTGCTCAGAGAAATGAACTGAGCTGTTGATTTTGAAGTTATCCTCAGTGAAGCTTCTCAATTGACATAATTTCAAAATGCTAACTGATTGCCAATCTCTGCAAGTGAAGGTATTTGCTATTTCGAACCTTGATCAGACAAGATAAGCTCTGTATTTGAACGCTCAGGCCTATTTTGTCTTCACTTTCTTATGACCAAGATGGGAGAGAACCATTGGTTTTTTCTAGTCCCATGACTCCATGGGTCACAACAGAAATGTAGTTGTTTTACCCAGTTCCCAATATGGTGGCTGTTACGCCTCCTCTACATTCGGCACAGAATGAAAAGTATTCATCAATCAGGGCACTTTAATAATCACGAATGGTTGATTTTTTGCAAAACAAGACGCTTATTCAACAAGATGCGAAACTGGTTAATATATGCAGTTTGTAACATGAAAGCACAAATGCTCACTTCTCTGAATAACCCAAAACTGATCCACGCACCAGCTCAAGGATGAAAAATTGATTTTTTTCCTTTAAACATTCACTTTAGTTAAAAAAAATCTTTTGACTAATAATGGTCAGCTCTTGAAGGGAACAATGGATAAGATGTGGAATGTTTAGACTTCTGTCAATGACTGGACATGTGCAGTTGTTTCTGGTGTGTGGTAGATACAACTTGCCAAGGAAATAAAGTATCAAGAAGTCTTCCAGACAGTCTTCAAGTGGACAATCAGAATTCACATGGAACTTGCAACAAAGCTACTTCACAAAACATAGGGAGAGGAACTTTTCCTTTGCAGGTTTTTTTTCACAATCAATCTTAAAACAAAACTAGTCAGCCTCCACTCAGAAAATCACTCATGTGCAATTAGATCTTAGTGAATGGCAAAACAGGCCCAAGGGTCTAACCAGCCTTCTCCTGTGCCTAATTGGTGTGCTTTTGCAGAAGTGAGTTCAAACTATTTACTAAAACAATGTGGTTCCTGAAGAAATGTTTTACAAAAAGAGAAATCTGATATCCAAATTGACCTTTCATTGAACCATCTTTCCGAATAAAAAGATATTCACAGAACTTGTAAAAAAAAAGCACACACTTCCACAATCCTTGAAAACTAAAATCGTCAAATAAATGTTAACTATGAAGCCTTCAAAATACTTTGAATTTAAAGAAAGATTACAAATTTCAACCACATACCTGTGTTACATTGAATAACCATGTTTTGTCCCGCTTTCGTTTCCTTTGCAAAAAATAAGTTTAAAGTACTTGATCTTTCTTCATAATTTAAACTCTTTCGGTGTGAAATCAACTCATCCCTCTTAGTTAAATTATTTTATGTAAACATCCATAGTGGTTTTGAAATGGGGTTGATTACCATTTCATGCCAGATACTTGAATATGCTTTATCCTTGATGGATATTGTGGGAGAATGGATATAATGGAAAGAGTCTGAGACTTGGAGGAAGGTGTGGTATAAAGAGTTAATGTTACAATGTAAATAATTAGACAAGTCCATATCACCAGTGGTGTTAGATCACATAACTACCAGACTCTATGTTGAAGCCTCGTGTAAAGTCGGACCCTGTATGATGTTAGAAGAAACCGTTCACTAAGTTCACCAATAACTAATACAGTCTGCACCAAGGCCTGCCCAGGAAATAAGTTGATGACAGTCACAGATGGGGATAACAGAGATACAATGCTATATAATTATTTGTCCAGAATTCTTTGAAATTTTCATTTCCATTTCCAAGAAATGGTAAAAGTGGTTGACTGGCTGTTCTGGGGCTGCAAAACTTTCAAGGAACTGAGTTGCTCCCATTTGTTTGGTCAAATACTGGCCTTCCTCATATTATTGTGATTTCAAATTGATGAGAATGAATCAGTTTTAAACAAAATGGTTCTCAACCACCTGTCCAGGAATACACCTCAGAAAATTGATCATTAGCAGCTCTTTCTATGGCAGTTACCTCATTGCAAGAGCTGCTCATGGTCAATTTTCTGAGGTGTATTCCTGGGCAGGTGGTTGAGATCCATTTTTTTTAAAAAACTGATTAATTCTCATCAATTTGAAATCACAATACTTTGAGGAAGGCCAGTATTTGACCAAACAAATGGCAGCAACCCATGCAACAAACCAATGGGGCCTTTCTTTAAATATTGATTGAATCCAAATCCCAGAAGATAGCAGGTAGGTAGGAACATTCTTGTTGTAAGTTTATTTTGCTTAAAAGGGAGCAGGAGTGCTCCCCCAGGCCTCTTGATTAAAGACTTGGATCTCTGTCACTGGGAACATTTATGTAACTACCACCTCTTCCGAACATGTCATTTAATGGCCTTTTATTGTTATTTAATGTCACTTAATGGTAATTGTTTAAACATCAGGAACTGCTCATTAAGTACAGAGGATAGTGAATCTTTGGAACTCTCTTCCTGAAATGGTGGTGGTTGCAGAGTCCTTGGATATTTTTAAGTTAGAGCGAGATCGATTCTCATTAAGCAAGGGGTGAAAGATTTTGAGGTTGGTTGGCTTGCCGAGCTGGTTTGTTGTTTTGCAGATGTTTCATTACTGTGCTTGGTAACATCCTCAGTGCAGCCTCCGATGAAACGTCAGTGTGTTTTCCCACCTGGTTTTTAAACTCTGGGGTCCGTTGAGATGGATTGCCTCACTTCCGGGTTTCCTCCGTAGTGGAAAGTATATGGGATAAAGTTCAATGTGTTTATCAATAGCATGCTTCATGGAGTGCCATGCTTCCAGGAATTCTCGTGCTTGTCTCTGCCTAGCCTATCCCAGGATCTTGGTGTTACCAAGTTTAAAAACCAGGCGGGAAAACACATCGAAATTTCATTGGAGGCTGCACTGAGGATGTTACCAAGCACGGTAACGAAACGTCTGCAAAACAACAAACCAGCTCAGCGAGGCAACCAACCTCAACACCCACAACCCGAGCTACAGATCTAGTCCACAACCTTAGGATGAAAAGTTACCAGGGTAGGCAGGAATACAAATTTAACACAGCAATCAGATCTTAGTAAATGGCAAAGCATGCCCAGCGGTCTGAATTACCTCCTCCTGTGCCTAATTGGAACATTTGCATGTAATTTCCATTCAATGCCATTCCTCTAGGTTCTGATTCCCATACCTGGACCTGGAGGACACTATGCAGATTCCAAAGTTGTTGGCATTTTCTCGATTGATGTCTGCAATTTTCCTTTCCTTTCCATAAAAAGAAACACCAGCTTTCCTGATGTTGTTCCAAATCAGAGCAACAGACTTTAGAGAAATGCCTACCAGATACTAGATGGGAAGATTTTCTCTGTGAATTGAACCATTGTACCATATTGATGAGGTTAGATGGAAAAAGGTAGGAGAAAGTTTGTGTGCAGTGTAAACATGTCACACGCACCTTTTCAAGAAAACAGCCCCTTTCTGCATTGCAGATACCTTGCAATGGCAACAATTTTGTTTACTGCCTGCTTTCAGTTTTATAATTTGCAAATGAAAGAGCTTACAGTCAGCTAACCACATCGTTCTCCAAGTTACTGTGGTAAGGCACAACGTTGAGGCAGATGAGGTCTTGGAAATTTATGAGGGTGAGAAGGGAAGAGGGGAGTCAGTTAAATTGATTTGGGGACAGAAAACCAGTGAAATTTGCTGCTGAGTGAAGTATGGTATCTGGATAGGAGACATCAGAAGCACCAATTACAAAGTGTAGTTTCAAGATAAACCCGCTTCATAAGCATAATTTGTCAAAGTTTGTGGACCTTGTGTAAAGTTTATTTGATGGTATGGAATACGAGTATTGTTGAAAAAAAGACAGATTTTGTTGAAGCTTTCATCTTGCAATCATCAGGACAATTCTCAAGAAATGCTAGTATGAAGGCGAACAACATTTTGACACCGTATGAAAGGTATATGCTGGTTGGCAGTGGTGTCTGACTTTTAGAGGTGTTGTGAATGTCCTGATAAGAGCAAGAAGAAAACAAGCCATGTCGTAATTCAACAATATTCAGTAAAATATACCTCACAAAGAATTTGAAATGAGGCATTGCTAACTTAGTGCATTTAATGCAAAGATCATCCAAGATAGGAAGTATACCATAATTTATGCAAGATATGTTTGATCTGCACATCTTAAGATAGAACGTGCCAACTAATGCAAATTAGTGTACTCCCTTAAATAAATAATCTTTCAATTAGAATATAACAGAGTACAACAGCAGCTGTAAATTCTGGACGTTTGATGATTTAAATGTTCTGGCCCTGTCATTCTCATTATAATGAGCTTTCTCACATGCGACAGACCCACAAAAGATTAATGTGAGTTTTAAACAGTTGCGTGGAAGGATGAGAATCCTGCAGGACTCTGACCTTCCTCAACAGAGTGAAGAAAAAAGTTCAGACGACGTGAACTGCAACCATTTTGAATCCTTGGAGATCTTTCATTCAAAGAATGTTGCATTATCGTGGGCGAAAGAAAGGGAGGTCATGAAATATTTACAAAACATGGAAAACAGAAACACTATACTAAGGTGGTGTAGTGGTTGTAACAAGGTCAACCAGGTGGACCTCATAGAGTATGAGCTCCCTGATTGGGGTTGTTAATCTGGTTCAATCAGGGAGCCCTGGCTGACAGATATAAACAAGAGTGTCAGACATCCTGTTCGCTGAGAGCTGGCTGTGAAGCAGTTGGATCAGTGTCAAGGACTCACCACGTGTAAATAAAGGGTGACTTGGTGCTGGGATACTGGCCTTTGTGGAGCTATTTCAGTGGTGATGAGAGAAAAGCACGGTCCTGAAGAAATCTGCTCACAACAGTCATCTTGCAGTTGGGGTAAGCATTTCTGGCATCATGCCATTATTTAGGAAGCTTGACTCATTCGATCCTGCCGTCGAACACTAGGCCTTTTCCGCCTGAAGAAGAGAATGAATTTCTTCTGAGATACTCCAGATGCAAGAGGTGAGCTACTGTGTGTTACACACCGCCCATATCAGAGGCAAACACCCCAGGAGGAGCTACAAAATAAAACACCAACCTTTGTCCTTGGACTCAGAGGGGGAGGAAAGTAGTGATTCAAATGAGGTTAGCTAGGTGGATCTCATAGAATATTAGTTCCCTGTTTGGATCAGATTAACAGCCCCAATCAGGGAACCCTGGTTGATAGACAAGAACAGCAGTGTTAGACATTCTGTTCATTTAAAGCTCGCTCTGAGGGAGCTGAATCAGAGTCAGGGACTCTTCGTGTTTAAATAAAGGGTGAGAAGGTGACAGGACAGTGGCCTTTGTTGAATTGTTTCAGGTGGTGAGATCACTCCTGGCTTCCCTGAATTCTCTCATCTGGTTGTCCAAGGCTTAATAATTATGGTTCAAGCCATGGAGTAAGGAGAAGAGGTAGGCCCCAAATATTGCTTTAATCAGCATAGGGTCTGCATTGGTGCTGTTAGCATTATCTTAGCTGAACCTCACAAATCATCTGCATTAAGCACACCCACACTTTGAGACAAGGCAAGGGAAAAAGGCAAGCAAAGCCAAATTTATACTATTGATCCTGATCTGCTCAAGTTGTGTGAAAAAATACTAGTAAGGAAGAAACCTTAATGTTCCTTCTCTGAAGACAATTTTCCGGCCTATATTCAGCACTGTCCCTCACCAAAATAAAGACATTAGGCATTGCTTATAGAGCCAAACACAGACCTCTGGGCAGCTGTACAATATCTGGGCAAACTGCGACAGCAAAGTACTGCATCATTGTCAGTGTCCCCTTCGAAAAGCTTCTGAATACTGAGTAATGTACATCTAGAAATAATAAATGCTCTGATACACGTTCATCCAAACAGCTGGTTCTACAAGAATTGGTAAAATGTTTACACTGAGATTGCTGCAGATTGCTTGTGAAAATCTGATACCTTTACCATGAAACCACTGAATATATTTATAAAAAACATTTTTATACACTTTAGAGTTGTTAGTGTGTGAAATACAGCTGAAATATAGAGTGCTGAATAAAATCAGTACATGAATAAAGAAATGATATTTTGGTATATATATATCATATCAATATTTGACTCTTGTGCTTAGACTATAAATTCTGTTAAATGGAAATGAACTATGAATTGAAGTATGAATACCAGGGAATGGATTTAACAATTATCAAGTGATTCATATCTACGTGTTGAATTTATCTCAAATGATTCTTACCTTCCAAACTTCAGGCTGCACCTCTATCCTTCAACTTTCAATTGTTTCTGATACACATCAACCAAATCTGCACTCCACATTCCAGCAGAACTGAAAATGATCAGTGTCTACATTTGTTCAAATAACAATCTTACGAGAATCAGTACAAAAGCAGAATAGTGTGGATCCCAGATTTCAGAAATGGAGACAGACAATGCCAAAATCTCTGCTGCTCTGGCAGCAACGACATAGATGGGACCAAAGCCTGGTTGGACCAAGATCCCAACATCAATTTCTATTCTGGGTTCGGAAGCTGGATGTGGCCATGGCAGAACAGCACTAATGGGTCAACTCATAAATGACAAAGCCCACTGAGGGGGAGGTGATGGCCTAGTGGTATTATTGCTGGCCTGTTAATCCAGCGACCCAGGTAATATTCTGGGAACCCGGGTTCAAATTCCACCATCTGCGATGATGACCTGTATACAGCAAGATGATGGCAGAGTAAGATGCT
The DNA here is from genome assembly GCF_021869965.1 of Rhincodon typus. Classification (NCBI taxonomy): domain Eukaryota; kingdom Metazoa; phylum Chordata; class Chondrichthyes; order Orectolobiformes; family Rhincodontidae; genus Rhincodon; species Rhincodon typus. The sequence goes on from NC_063334.1 coordinate 110,479,751, forward strand.
CCAGCTGGAGATCCTCTACTCCACTCGTTCTTTTTCTTTTTTTTCGTCTTTTTTCCCTGGCTCGGGGAAGGTGAATCCTGGAGCGGAGGCCGGCTCAGGGAAGCGAGTCCTGGAGCGGAGGCCAGCATGGGAAGGTGAGTCCTGGAGAAAAGCTACTTTGGAGCAGCTGAGAGCCAGTGCAGAATGGGCTGGAGACTTGGAGTGGAGCAGGGATGGTTGTTGGACTGGGGTCTGGTGTGGGTGGTCAGACTGTGTGTGGAAGCCCTGCTCTGAGCTACTGCAAAGTAATGTTTATTTGTAATTTATTTATCTGACTGTAATGTCTATCTTTTAACTATGGTCATATTTCTAACTTATGGAAAGTAACGTAACTACTTTTTTAAAATTCATCTTTTTGTATCTAAGATTTGTACCCAGGTATTTTGTATCTAAGATGGCACCATAAGAGGCGACATCGTGAACTTTTTGCTGTATTCCTGTACTTGAGTACATGTGACAATAAAGGATATTCTATTCAATAAAAATCTGGAATTAAGAGTCTCACGATGACTACAAATCCATTGTTGATTGTCGGAAAAATCCATCTGGTTCACTAATGCCCTTCAGGGAAGGAAGCTACCATCCTTAACTGGTCTGGCCAACATGTGACTCCAGACCCACAGCAACGTGTTTGACTCTTAACAGCCCTCTGGCCAATTAAGGATGGCAATAAATGCTGGCCTAGACTGCAATGCTCTCAGCCCATGAATGAATAAAAGAAAAGAAAGGGCTAATTAACCTTTACTGTCTGCCTCAAGTCAAACACTCTTCAAAAGAACTATAGGGACTGTCAGCACAAAAATAATTCCCGTCAATTTGATGGAAAGGTTAATAATTCACAAAACAATGATTATAATCTACTAAGAATGTAAAAATGAGCAAAATGTTACACATATGAAGTATCCTGTCTTGTTGAAGAAATTGGCAGGATAACATTGTTATAACACTTGTTACAGAGTCCCATTGATATATTTATTCAGTACAGAGCAATAAGGTTTAATGAGGAATTCCATGGTAAGCCCACCAGGAAAGGTGGATTCTTCTGACACGGATCTTGCTGCAATTGTACAGGGCATTGGTGAGACCATACCTGGAGTATTGCGTGCAGATTTGGTATCCTCAGCAGAGGAAGGATGCTCTGGCTGTGGAGGGAGCACAACAAAATTTTACCAGGCCTATTCCTGGCAGATCAGGACTGGTATTTGAAGAGAGGCTCGTTCAGTTAGGACTTTTTTAGGTAACATTTTTAGAAAATATCAATAAAATTTGAATAGGATGAGACAAGAAGGATGTTCCCAATGAGGTTTTTTCTTAATTTAATCGCGGGATGAGGGCGTCCCTGGCTAGGCAGCCTTTATTGCCCATCCCTAATTGCCTGGAGGGCAGTTAAGAGTTAACCACATTGCTGTGGGTCTGGAGTCACATGTAAGCCACATGCTGTGGGTAGACCAGGTAAGGATGGCAGTCTCCTTCCCTACAAGACATTCCTGAACCAGATTGGTCTTTCCAACAATTGACAATGGATTCATGGTCATCATTAAATTCTTAATTCCAGATATTAATACTGAGTTCAAATTCCACCCTCTGCCATGGTGGGATTCAACCCCAGGTCCCAGAACATTATCTGGGTCTCTGAAGTAACAGTCCAGTGATAATACCACTAGATCATCACCTCTCCCCAAACTGGGCAGTTCAGAACCAGGGTCTTCACCCAGAGAGTGATATGCCTGTGGAATTCACTGCCACACAAAAAAGATTGAGGCCAAAACATTGAATGTTTTCAAAAGGAAATCGATATCATTCTTAGAGTTAAAGGAATCAAAAGGACAGAACGTGGGAACAGAGTACTGAGTTGGATGATCAGCCATGATTACACTGAATGGCAGAGCAAGTCAAATGGCTTGCTTCTGCTCCTATTTTCTATGTTGCTATGATTTGATTTGATTTATTGTTGTCACATGTACCGAAGTACAGTGAAAAGTTTTGCTTTGCGAGCAGTACAGACAGATCGTAGCAAACAAGGACATGCAGGTCATAGGGTGCTTAGAAAGAGTGAGGCATACAAGGTTACAGCTGCACAGAATATGCACAAAGCAAGATAGGCATCAGATTTGAAGTTAGAGAGGTCCATTCAGCAATCTTATAACAGCAGGGAAGAAGCTGTTCTTGAACCTGTTGGTACGTTATTTTTCTGTAGGCAAGGGTCTCAAAGGGTGCCTCAAATTGGATGCGCTGACTGCAAGTTTGTAAAATGTTAGAAGTCCCACTTGGCCACAGCTATCATGGAATCACTATGGAGGGCAAGAAACAAAAAGAAAGAAATTGCTGGAAAATCTGAGCAGGTCTGGCAGCATCTCTGGAGAGAAATCAAAGTCAATGCTTCAAGTCCAGTGATCCTTCTCCACAAAAGAGGGTTCTGAAGAAAGGTCACTGGACCCAATACATCACCATAATAGACATTAGACAGGATATTGAAATCACCCCATATGCACAATGTTTAAATTGTTAAAATTTCACTTGGTTTGACATCACAACTCATTTCCAAAATTCTTTACATGACAGATGAACAGGTAGCATGGTGGCTCAGTGGTTAGCAATGCTGCTTCATAGCACCAGGGACCTGGGTTTGATTCCAGCCTCGGGCAACTGTCTGTGTGGAGTTTGCGTATTCTGCTTGGGTTTCCTTTGGGTTCTCCAGTTTCCTCCCACAGTCCAAAGATGTGCAGGGTAGGTGGATTGGCCATGCTAAATTACCTGTAGTGTCCAGGGAAGTTTAGGTTAATTGGGTTAGACATGGTGAATGGGTCTGGGTGGGACGTTCTTCAGAGGGGTGGTGTGGACTTGTTGGGCCAAAGGGCTTGCTTCCACACTGTAGGGATTCTATTTTTTTATAAAAATCACTCATTTTAGAATGAAACATTCCTTCATTCCAATGTCAACCCTAAATTAATTTTATCACCTTCCAACAGCTTTCTAATTAATTTTTGCTGTCTTAAATTTTGCATCTTCCACAAGCCAACTACTTCACAAAAGAATTGCGGTACTTGCCAGCTCATTATCAATTCTCATCAGTCTAGCAAAGAAAGGGTAATAGTTCAGGAAACAATCATTATAATCTATTAAAAATGTGAAGATTAACAAGTTACCAAGCACATGAAGTATCGTCTCTTGATGAAGTAATTGGCAGGATAATATTCTTTCTGCTTGGCAGAAAGTCACATACTGTGTTTATTCAGTACAACATTACCAGGTTTGATGAGGATGTGACAGGGTCTCTACGATACTCTTTAATTTGTTCTTAACTACATTTTCAACTAGACAAAATACCCAACAGGCAAATCAGATAATGTGCATGCATACAATGTGGCATAGAAATAAGTTGGAGCTATACAAGCCATATTTTTAATGAGGTTCTATCGTCATCTGCCTGCTGCTGAAAACTGTTCAAATAGAACTCTCAGTATTCTGGAATATTTATTAGATATGACTTAGCTTGTACAATGGAGCTGGGTTAATCATAAAGTCAAGATTAAGGCAACATGCTACAACACCAAGCGCTACTTAAAATTACATCGTGATAAGGGAAGGAACCTTGGTTTAAATTGCAAGGTCACTTTCTATAACATCATAGAATGATTCTGATGGTTCAAAACTCAGGTCTTCAAAATCAAATGCACAGCCTGAGGGCAGGATTTCCTGCAGATTTCAGGATCCCTCTGTTCGTTTTACATGGTGGGATGGAGAGGTGTCTAAAGTCTGTGCAATAGTCACTCACCTGTGATTTTCCTGCATATGCCAAATAAGCGCTAGCAGAGAAGAGGCTCACCAGCCACTTAAGAGTAAGGTATAGAGGTGCAGGGTCTTAGAGCAGAGGCTCAATAGGAAGACCCCAGGATTAAATCAACAGCAGCAAGCCATGTTTAAGCGATGAAGAATGTGGTCAAAATTGGTTGTGCTCTCTCTCCAGATTCTTCAAACGTAAGGCAAGGAATGGCCCCTGGAGCTCAAGTATCACTCTTCTATAGTCAGGACTTGCTGCTGAACCTACAAATGCAGGAAAAACCTTTACTACTTTTTGGATTTCTCCTCCCAGCCTCCCAACCCACTCCATACCACTGCCAACTGGTTTGTCACCAGGAGATTAACTCTAGGCAATTGCACCCTCTCCAATATCTGCAGGGAATGAGAAGGATTCAAGCTGTCCACTGACAAAAGACATGTATCGAGTTGAATTGTCTACTGTTAAGATCATAGATCCTAGATCCTAGAATCCCTACAGTGTGGAAACAGGCCTTTCAGCCCAAAAAGTCCACAGCACATCCTACCCAGACCCATCTAATCCACACATCCCTGAACACTACAGGGAATTTAGCATGGCCAATCCACCTAGCCTACACATCTTTGGACTGTTGGAGGAATCTGGAGTACCCAGAGAAAACCCACGCAGACATGGGGAGAATATACAAACTCCACACAGACAGTCACCTGAGTGTGGAATTGAACCCAGGTCCCTGGTGCCATGAGGCAGCAGTGCTAACCACTGAGCCACTGTGCCACCCTAAATATACATTAACATACTGGCTGATAGTCCTTCCACACAACATGCCCCAGCATCATGCATCCAAACTCTGTCAACATGGCCCAAGAGAGGGACAGAACTAAGGAATCAGAGCGCAGGCTATAGGTGCTATTTTCAGCATGCAATCAACTTTGCAAACACCTCTGCTTAGGATCTTAAAATCCTGCCCTGAGTGTTATTACAAGTTAGTGCAGGCAGCAACTTGGCTGTGACCATTGAGTTTCTTTCCTTCTTTCTAAAAGGGCGAGCTGTTCTTCAACAACAGTTTATCAAATTTGTCTCCAGTTTCTGTCACACTTGGTCTTAAAACACTGAGCTTTATTTAAGAATATCTCCAGTCTGGCCTGATGAATCTTCTTGCATAACTTTGAACTGTAAAGCTGAGGCAACCAGGCGCAGAGAGTTAAAATAAAATCTTCCATTTACAACTGATCTTACTATCACCATAATTGCAGAAGAGGTGCTCATTGCCTCTGCTGGCAGATCTGGGACAGCATGACCAAGCAGAGGAGGAGAGCAGAGATGGAATTGGATGGGGGTGGGGGATTGTGAGGGCCAAGTGGAACAGGGAGTTGGGACAGTTGGAGGGGTGGTCAATTGAAGAGTGTAGGGAATCGAGTATATCAGGAAGAGGAGAGCCAGATGCCAAGGATACCTGAGCTGACAGCCGAGTGAGCGTGGTAAAGTTTTCTTGGGCCCCAGTGGTATCATCCACATGTACACAACCGCATCCTCTCTGATGCGGTGTAACCAACACCATCTTCATATCCGCTGATGACAGCCAGCCATCTTGTCATTGGCAATAGACACTCCATACAATTGTACTCTAACTTACACAGCTAGAGACAATGAAATACTTTTAAAATATAGCATGGAATGTAGAAGGCAACAAGGGATGAGAAGTGATAGCTAAAAACCATAACTCTAATTCTGGCACCTTCGTGCCAAAACAATTGCTCCCATTAGCTTTATCTGCTATTTTCTGCTTCTGCATCTTGTTCAGCTCATTTAGAAATGGGTACCATTTGAACTTTGAGCAATTTCTTCAGGAAATCCATTAGCCCCCTCTTTGCAGACAGTAAATCGGCATGATTTAAATGTTTTATTCTGAATGTTCTGTTTCTTCACAGCTTTAAACTTGCCTTATTTCTTTCTAAGGCATTACTCTTCATGTGTAGCAATCCACAGTGAAACATTTGTATCAGCACCTTCTAATCCCATTATCTTAAATTAGTGTTCTGCAACTAAGTCTCTAAATCACTGTTTCTTTCAAAGTTTTTACAAGCCTTCTATTTTTTTCCATTGCCTATTTGACTGATCCATTAGTCGTCCAAATTTAGGAAGGTGAGTTCTGGCAACTTGATCATCGCTGCTTTTGACACACATTTTCTATGATTATAAGGTGCAATCTAACTTATTGCACATGCTTGTAAATGTTAATCTGCTATAACAGACAAGGCAAATATGGGGGCAATACTTGCATAATATAATGGCAACGATTTCCAGAATCGAAACAAATAATGCTTTGTCGAAATTCATTTGGAATACCAGTAAGGTGCCAGTGAGTTTAACAAAATCTTGTCCACACTGTACAATTAACATTTCAACCCTTGATCATTTCTTTAACCTATTCCACAACCAACAGATCAGATCTAAACTCTGCAGTTCTGTCATATTCAGTGATGAATGGTGATGGACATTAAAACAACTCAATGGAGGAGGAGGCTCCACAGATATTCCTCTCCTCAAAAGATAGTGGAGCACACGTATCATTGCAAAAGGAAAAGCTGAAGCAATTGCGAAAATCCTCAGCCAGAATTGCCAAGTGGCTGATTCATCTTGGCCTACTCCAGAGGTCTGCAATGAGACAGATACCAGTCTTTAGCCCATTTTATTCACTCTATCGAATATCAAGAGATAGCTGAAGGTACTGGATGTCAAAGTTCTATCAAGGAGCACTTGCTGAGCAATAACCTGCTCACTGATGTTCAGTTTGGGTTCCATCAGGGCCATTCCAATCCTGACTCATTACAACCTTACTTCAAATATGGACAAAGGAGCTGAATTCATTGAGTGAGGTGAGAGAGACTGTCTGTGACACCAAGGCAGAATTTCTCATCGAGAGCCCGAGCAAAATGAGTCAATGGCAATTAGGGGAATAACTTTCCGCTGGTTGGAGTCTAACCTGACATGAAGGAAGATGGTTGTGGTGGTTGGAAATCAGTCACCTCAGCTCCACAACTCTCTGTATGGTAGTTGTTTTACGTCCAACCATTTTCAGCTACCTCATCAATGACCTTCCGTCAATCATAAAATTAGGAGTGAGAATGCTTGCCGATGATTGTGCATTCTTCAGAACAATGTTCTGCTCCTCGGATACAGGTACGGTCCACGGCCAAATACAGCAATAGCTGGATAATATCCAGGTTTGTGATAAGTTTCAATAACATTTGTGTCACAAAGTGAAAGGCGTGACCATCTCCAACAAGAGAGAATCTAAGCACTGCTCCTTAAAATTTGATGCCACTCCTATTGCTGAATGCCATGCTGTTGGTGGTTACCATTGACCAGAAACTGAACTGGACTAGCCATATCAAAGCTGTGGTTACAAGACTAA
>NC_063334.1:110487385-110543837 GCF_021869965.1 Rhincodon typus
GTCCAGACGCGAAACGTCAGCTTTCCTGCTCCTCTGATGCTGCTTGGCCTGCTGTGTTCATCCAGCTGTACATCTTGTCATCTCAGATTCTCCAGCATCAGCAGTTCCTACTATCTCTGCAATGGGAGTAACTCATTTCTTGACTCCCCAATGCCTGTCCACCATCTCCAAGGCATAAACCAGGAGTGTGGTTTTTGGTAAAATGATTCAAAAATGTGTGCTTTGTTGCTTAGGTTGCCATTTGTAAACTATCAGACTTGACTTTGAGAAGGTGTTGGTCAGCTGCCTTCTTGAACTGCTGTAGTCAGTTTCATGTAGTGCTGGAGCGAGTTTCAGGAGTTAAATCCTGCAACAGGGAAGGAACAGCTATAGGATGGTGACTGATGGAATACTTTCCATTTGTATGGGTGTAATCATCTCCATAATCACTGAAGAAGCTTGATATCACAACCAAAGCAGCCAGATTGATCGGCACAATATCCACAAATATTCACCAGCTCGATCAGTGATTTACAGCAGCAGCAGTATGTATCATCTATGAGATGTACATCAGATGTTCATCAAGGTTCCCCAGAAAACATCTTCCAAACGCATGACTACTACCATCTAGAAGGACAAGGGCAATGGATATATGGGAACTCTAACACCTGCAAGATCCCCGACAAGCCACACACCATCCTGACTTGGAAATATATCTTTCACTGTCACTGGGGCAAAATTCAGCGAGTCTTCCCTTATGACATTGTGAGTCTACATACAGCAAACGGACTACAGATCGAGAAGGCAGCTCATCCCCACCATCAAGGGCAACTGGAATGAGCAATAAACACAGGCCTAACCAGTGAAGCTCACATCTTCAAAATGAGTTTTTAAAAAGTGATATTGTATGTCCAGAATCTCCAACATTACTGATGCTACAGGACACTCTTTTACAGTTTTTTTGAAAGATGCTTCAAGAGTCATTGTAACTCCAAAAAATAATGTTAATTTGGAATGTTGAGGAATGTGCAAGTTGGTTGAGTCCTATTATTGTTACTGGAGTGTGTGCACTATAGAACTCTGACATTAGTGGATCGCTGCTTTGGAAATGTTGAAAAGCAGTTGCACAAGTTATTTGCTAAAAATACAGGTCAGTAATGAACTCTCGGAAAACAGTTTAAGCTTCCATTAAGTATTTAGCTGAGGGTTATTAGTTACACAATATGCATTAACTTTTCAATTACTGTTAGATGGAAGTTGGCACCCACTGTTCTGCTTCTATGATCAGTCTCCGAGACATTTTCAGTAATAGAGTATTTAATCGATGTTTCACAAGAGTTTTAGTTAAGAATATTGCAATTAATTTTAGAAATGAACTATTATTTGCCTTCTGATTGCATTTGAGATTTTTATCTGAGTATTTTATTGTTGGAATTTCACAGCAGCTCAAAATTATTGAAACTCAAAGCAGGCTGCAAGCACATGGAGAACTTCAATAGAGAAGGGAATAATACCAAAGGACTGACAGACGTTAATGCATTCCCATATTTAAAGCAGAAAAAGAGATCATCTCCTGAGAACTATGGACCAGTGGGCCTGCCAAGAAATAATGGGATCCTTAGGAATACAGGCTTCAATCATGGCTGATTTTCTGCAATTTTAATGCACTATTTCTATATCTCACAACATTAGTGCTCAAAGACAAAAAACTAACACAAATTATGTAGCGTAATCAACAGAATTTCAAAAGAGAAACTGATGCTTGCGTAACCTTCTTGAAGAGTAACAAAAAAGCAAACACAGGTAATGTTTCAATGCAATAAATTTGAATTCTTGACAGGCATTTAAGATACTACAGAATAGATACATGATAGTACACAATGCTGAGAGCATGTAACTTCAGAGGACAGATGGCTGTATGGGTGGAAAGCTGGCTGCAAAAACAAAAAAAAAGCAGAGAGCAGGGGTTAAAGTACTGAATCAAACTGTGAAAATCTGGGAAGTAGTATTCCACTGAGACCAGTGCTGGAACCAGTGCTGTTCACAATTTAAATTAATGATTTAGACTTGAAAATCAATGTACATTTAGGAAAATTGCAGAGCAGACAAAAATGAGAAGCAAAGTTAATGCAAAGCAAAAATATAGCAAAACGCTGAAGAACGTTTAACATGTTTTCAGAATAGGTATATAATTGAGAAATATATTTCAGTGAAGCTAAGTGTTACTTCTTATTCATTCATGAGACGTGGGTGGCACAGGTTCGGCAGCATTGATTGTACATCCCAAATTGCCTGAGGGCAGAGAAAGGTCAACCACATTGCTGTGGGTCTGGAGTCAAAGACAGCCAGCAGATACTCTTCCATAAAGGGCATTAGTGAACAATTAACTCAATGGTCAATTAGACTAGCTCTTTATTCCAAAATTTTACCACCTGCCATTGGCACCATTTCAGAAGTAAGAAGATGACAATATTGAACCTATGCTCCAAAAGCATTAACCTAGGGTTCTGGATTTTTAGTTCAGTGATTCAACACTTTACCACCAATGACCCCAAACATTGTGACTAAAAAGGAGGTCGCATACTGTTTGGATAATAACAATTTAAATGTGAAATGGAAGCAAAGAGGTGTAAGGCTCCAGATCAGTAAAATTAGCAAAGCAGGGAAATAAGATGATGACAAAAAGCGACTCAGTGCTGATGTTCATTTCTGAAAGGGTAATTTTGAAAAGCAAGCTGTTATGTTAGACATGTATCAAACCTTGATGATATGACTCATGAAGCATTTTGGTCCAGATTTTGTGGCTCGTGACAGAGCAAAGACACTCACCATTAAGCTCAAAGAAAGCTGTCCAAAAAGATTTCATCAATCTCTATTGTGTTTATGTTACGTTTCCGATATTACCGACATTCTGGTATTTATTTCGCATAGCCTGCAACAGTGCTGTCTTCAGGCACCTTAAGCAGCCTGTCACGTTGACAAGAAGCCATCAAGTAAAAAAACATGGATTATCCTTTACTTTTAAAATATATTATGCAGACAGCAAAATAAAGATGGGGATATAAACATGGGATTAATGTTGGTGGCGTGATAAATGATTTCTGAAAAGTATATTTTATAACATTTCAAATCCTTGTTTCTTTTACGGAAATGGGAAAAAAAATGATCAGAGAGGTCACTCAAGAATAACTATGAATCAATATGCCATTATAAGCTCAATTGCACCTCATTCAGCCAGGAATAACTTTTTAAAGGGATTTCACAACAGTTTTAATGACATAACAGTGGAAGCTCATGGAAATAATTTCAGAAAGGCAGGTATATGTCATCAAGTCACCCTTTATTTACATGTGGAAAGTCCTTGGCACTGGTCCAGTCCCTCAAAGCCAGCGGTCAGAGTTTCAGAATGTCTGACACTGTTCTTTTTAACCGTCAGCCAGGGCTCCCTGGTTGGACCCTGTTAACAGCCCCAATCAGAGAACTCCTATTCTGTGAGATCCACCTGGTTGACCTCATTACAATCACTACACTCATATCCAGTTAAACTATTGCTCGAATAACCATAGCCTTTGAAGAACCTGATGATGGAGATGTCTGCTATCAACTTTTGGGTTTCTCAGAAGTTTCTGTCAACTTAACTGTAGCAATGATGGCAAGAGTTTATTGTTTCACCAACTACATAATGGGGGAAAGAAAAGGACACCATTAAATGCATGTTGAGCAGAGGACAGAATAAAAAACAAAATATGACACAGCAGGTACCAGAACTGAGAGGATAAGTTGATAAGGAAAGGGTAAACATTGAGCTCAGTCACAGCATAGCAGGCAGTCATACTGACAAGGGGACCCAAGGGAACCTGGACTAAGGTAGGTCCAGAGTATTGGATCAGGGCGGGATGAAAAGTTTAGCGGGGTGGTTGAGGGGAGGTTTATGGGCCTTAAATTAATCCTTTTTTCAGAGCAGGCAGGTGTAAAAGAATTGGAGGTGTACAGTCTTTGGCGGGTTAGTTCCTTAGCACGAACGATACCCATTGAAGACAATAACCTCCTTCATTCCTGCAGTTTTATATACCCTTTACAAAAAAGGAAGCTTATTTATAACAGCTTGCTCATGCCAATTGTAATTTGGCATGGCAGCATAGTATTAGGGTCAACTGGCTTTTTAACACGCTCAATTGACACTTAGTGATGTATATATATTTGGTGAGCTGCTGCCAATTTAAGTGTACTTTTCACTGTATAATGGGGGTGAGTGCAGGGGTGGATGCAGAGGTGATGACTGGGCACATTTTAAATGCCCCTCTCCCTCCTTCTGACTTCCAAAAGCACCCACAGTGGGGTATTTAACATTCAGCACAAAATGTTTATTTATCAGTACACATTTATTATGGATTGGATAAAACTTGGACATCAATTTAACTGCAAGTAACCTAATACTTTGGCTGCGGGGGAAACCTAAATCTGGAAATTGTCTGAACAGTGTCCACTCAGTGAAGTCATTTAACAAAGCATTCTGTCACATTTACAAAAGTCTTTCATAAAAGAAAAAAAAAATCCTTCATTCTGAGAATGAAATACTTAATTGATGTACAGTTGACAGATTCTTTCAGGGCAAATTTTAGCAGGAGGACAACTGAGCAAGGTCATTTATCTTGCTATTTCCAGACAATTGGATGGAATATATATCAAAAGTCATTCTACCTAACCAAGCCATGGCAGTGTTTATGTTACTTTCAAATCTTCTCTCTGCATTCTTTTTCTAACTTTATTTGTATAACTCTCTATTCCATTTTATGTTTATCTTGACTCCCATTCAAGGCATCCATACTGTTCACCTCGAGTACTTGTTTTGATAGATTCCATGATTGCATCACTCTCTGTGTGATGAAGTTTCCTCTGAATTTCCATTTGATTCCTCTGTAACTTTTATATTGATGATCTCCAGCTTCACTCTTCTCTATATATGGCAGTATTCTCCTTCTGTCTGCTCTATTGAAACTTGTTGTAATTTTCTAAACCTCTGTTGGGATACTTATGAACCTCCTCTTATTAAGTTAAGTGAGAAATGGCCTTTTCATCCTTTTTTTTCTGGTAAGTTTATCTTTTTATTTGTAGTATCATCCTTGTAAATGACTTCTGTACCATCTCCATAACCCTTTTACAAGATAGTAATCATAAATGTATGCAATACTTCAAATATAACTTAATTAATGTCTGATAATGTTCACTTTTCTACTTTTCCATTGTAGTCCTTGAAAAACAAACGCTATTGTTTGCTTTGTAGCTGTTCTAACCTTATTGACTTCAGTTGCTACTTTTAGTGATTTATGCATTTGCATTCCAGATTGCTTTAATCCTCTACTCCATTTACATTCTTTTTTTTTGCTAAATGTCATGGACTTTCTCCAGTAACTGAAAAAAGATAACAAGGTAGTGCCAAATTCAATCAGAAAACAGGCCTAAAAGTACTGGATAAACTCCAAAAGAGCAGCTGAAACCTTTCTCTACTATTCAACACATTATGTTGTCACTCATGTCAGCGGCTGTTTAATAAGGTGGGTTATGAAGCCATTGGGGAATGTTTCCAATACTTGGACCTGCTCCTCAAGCATTAATTAAGTCTCACATATTTGAAAGTCTTGATGCCAGAACATCTAGCTCATTGCTACCACCAAAATTTTGGTGTTCTCAGCTTGAAATAATTCAACATGTTAAACAGTATCTTTTTGTGCAGTAGCCTAAGAAAGCAATTTTAGAACAAGTCTCAGGGACCCCAAACTCAGGGGGAAAGTATGAATTGCAATTTCATATTTACCAGCTGTGTGTCTTGTCCAGTGATTTTACCCCATCAAACTTTTTGATTAGCCTCCTGCAGATGTACAGTCCAATTAAAGGTGAGGAGCAAAGTTTAACATTGTCTAAAAGGGTCAGTAGCTCTGAATGTCAGAATCAAGGAGCAGGAGTAGGTTATTTAGTCCCGCTAGTCTGCTCCTTAATTCAAGTCATGGCTGATCATCAACACCAAAGTCATATTCATTCACTATCCTCATATCCTTTGAGGCCACTAGTAACTAGAAATCTATCCATCTCTGTCTTGAACTTAGTTAATGCTTCAAGTTCCACAGACCTCTCAGACAAAGAAATTCAAAGATTCACAACCCTCCAAGTGTGACTGTTCTGATTGATCTCAGTTCTAAATAGCTTTCTTTTTATTCTAAGACTGTATCCCCTCGTTCCAGACTTCACAACCAGGGGAAAGATCCTTGCTGCATCTATTTTGTCTATCCCTTTAAGAATTTTGTAAGTTTCAATGTGATCAGCGGTCATTCTTCTAAAATTTAGACGTTACTGGATCTTTTTCTTTATACAGTCCCTCCACCCCAGGTGAACTTCTTGTACACTTGCATCATGGTAAGTACATCCATCCTGAGATGATGGGACCAGAACTGCACACAATGCTCCAGATGTGATGTAACCAATGTTTTATACAATCTGTAGTTAATAGTCAAAGCTGCTTTCAATAAAGATTAACATTCTCTTTATCTTCTGAATTTATTGCTGCACCAGCAAGCTCACTTTCAATGAATTTTAATCAAGGACTTTAAGTCCCTTTGGACAACAACACTTTCCAATCTCCCACGATTTTAAAAAGTGCTCTGCAACATTGTACCTTGCATGAAAGTGGATAACCTCATACAGATTCGCATTGTTTTCCATCCGCTATGTTCTTGCAAACTCATTCAGCCTGTCTAAATCCCTTTGAAGTCGATGTGCAGCACAATGGAAATCACATTCTCACAAAGTCATCTGCACACCTGGGAATATTACATTGAAAAACATTGTGGATGCTGGGTCTCAAGAACTGATCCTTGATTTACCCCGCTGATCACATCTTACCAACTTGAGAACGACCTATTTGTTCAAACTATCTGCTTTTTGCCTGTTATCCAATTCTCAAACTATGCTGTTTAATTATCACCCCCCAACACACACACACTTAGGTATCTTTGCTGCCATTTCATAATTAAAGTATTATTATTTGAGCATTAAGTGATCTCCTTATTGGGCTGCCATACAACTTAAAGGAAATATTGGACCAGCATGTAGTCAGTGCAAATATTCTATCGGTCTCCTGTCTTTGTTATCCATCTTCCTGCACACCCTGTAACCCCCACCTTGAATAAAATCTCCTGCCATGACTTAACTCTTCTTAATAATGGGCCTCTCATTGTTGTTGTTCCCATTGCAACCGTCCGTCTCATCTGATGACACTGCTGAGAAGGAGTACTGCTGTCTTCTGATTGCTTGGTAGTTCTCATGAGGAAGGGCGCCTAAGAAAATGCTGTAAATCATTGCCAATGTGCAGCAGAAATAAACAGGCAATTTTTGGAATGAATTACAATTCTCAAAACTTGACATGTCTTGCAAAAGCTATCTTTCCACAGCGTGTTTTTGTTTTCAAACAATCTTGGATATAGCAACGTTTCATGAATTGGGCAGTGAAACCACTACCTGGAAGACATTACAACTTTGAAATGAGTAGGCTTCCTTGGTTGACTCTGGGATTGAGAGAGTTGGCTTATGAGAAGACATTGAATTGATTGGAACTATACTCAGTGGAATTTAGAAGAATGGGGGGAGTCGTATAGAAATATATAAAATAATGAAGGGAATAGGTAAGATAGAAGCAGAGAGGTTGTTTCCACTGGTGCGTGAAACTAGAACTGCAGGCATAGCTTCAAAATAAAGGGGAGCAGATTTAGGACTGAGTTGAGGAGGAATGTCTCACCTAAAGGGTTGTGAATCTGTGGAATTCCCTGCCAGTGAACTAATTGAATGTTTTTAAGGCAACAATAGATTTTCGAATAGTAAACAAATTCAGGATTATGGTGAGCAGTGGAGCTGAGTCCATGGAGAGATCAGCCATGATCTTATTGAATGGTGGAACAGGCTCGAAGGGTCGGACAGTCTACTGCTGCTCCTATTTCTTATGTTCTTACATTCTCATCAAACAGATAAAAAAGACAAGTACACCAGTCACCTGAGATCAAATGGCTCTGTGCACAGGACAAACAGATACGGGGAAAACCAACTACATGTGACATTTTGGACAAAGACCAGATCAATATGGACCCCTCAAAGATTGATCATGTGCTACAAAACCAATTCAAGCCACAGAAAGATCGCAGATGAGGACAATTGTTTTGCAGTCAAAAGATCAAAAGGAGGCAAAGAACATTCATTGGCATGATGCTATCAGAACACGACCATCAAGAGCAGAGAAGACCTCACATCAGATCCAATCGGGTTGCTGTCGATCTAGATTGACTAACTAGTGGGGAGCTCTATGTGTTTTATTAATTGTTTTGTAACTCTTAGTTTTAAGGTTTTTGGTCATGAAAAGCTGTCACTTTTCAGTGAAATTAAGGAACTTCTAATTTTTCCATCTGTTAGTTTTACAAAGTAAATTAGAATCATTATCACTGACAGCCATCAATTTAAATGATTTTAACTGCATATAATCATTATTACAAAAACTAAGCCAAATGTAAAGAATTCATATTAAGTACTATTTTTGGCCAGTAACTCAGCATTTGAAGCACAATGTCCAGAAACCAATTGTAAAAATGACATGAGCCCTTTACTCTTTTCAAAATAAAACAAGAAACAAATTATAACTCAATCCATTAAAGTTCAATGTGTATGTGTCTTCCTGGATCCAGTACTATTAAATATTAATTTGAGCAAAGTGAGTAACTTTGACCGTCTGCAATCACTTTTATGATGATATAGCCAAGGAGTGCAATTGGGATATTTCATTGTGGTCTGGATCAGACCACTTACAAAGCCCTGATTTTCAGGTTTGAGGCAGGAGTTGGAAGATGAAACTAATCTTGCCATTGCAATCCTGGCTCTGTCTTGAAACTGCCAGAAGGCAAAATATTACATGAGCTGAAACCCAAAGCAGCTTGAAGACACCAGAGGTAGCAATGAAGTGAGCCAGGTCCACAATGGGCAGTTTTACGGACCTGTAACCAGCCTCAAAATATCCCATTTTAGTGGATCACCTTGCCGAACTCAAACCTAATTATGTTACTCTTCTCTCCAGCATTACAGCCTCCCCAATGCCTTTGGCTTCCCTGTTCAGCATTATTTCTTCCAAAAACCACACTGCCCATCTTGTTAGTATTTGTGCTTTGTTTTGGAGTGAAAATGGTGAGGATATAGAGAGAGCAAATGTCTTCCAAATGCAAAGTAGGTCTTCTGTCCTATGGAGACATGATCAAAAGATACAAATGCACCATTCTAAATCAATATGCTTCAAGCTAAACTTTTCTTATTCTGTATTCAAAAATATAATCACATTCTGGAATACCCAAATGCAAGAAATTGAGGAAGTACCTTACATTATTTTTTACCGATGGGGTAAGGCTGCAATTATGGATCAAATATCCTTTATGAATATGACCAATTTTCCCCTTAGCATCCATATGAAATTCACTGAGTTTCTCTAATGGTTGATTGTTCCGCAATGTCAGTTTTGCTTGAAACAGCTCCTACTCAATGTCATTAAATAATTTGTGGGTATATTTAGAATGTATGCAGGATTGCCAATATTTTCTCACCTCACCTATCGCTAATCACCAAAGATCCTCAGACAGCACCTTCCAAACCCATGACCACTTCCATCTTGAATGACAAGGGCAGCAGACATATGCAAACACCACCACCTCCGAGTTCCCATCCAAGCCACTTACCATCCTGACTTGGAAGCATATCACAGTTCCTTTACTGTCTCTGGGTCAAAATCCTGAAATTCCCTCCTTAATGGCATTGTTGGTCAACCTACAGCTGGTGGACTGCTGCAGTTCAAGGAGGCAGCTCACCATCAACTTCTCAAGGGCAACTAGGGATGGGCAAGAAATTCTGGCCGGCCAGCCAGCGATGCCTACATCCCATAAATGAATAGAAAAATCACTGATCCCATCCCCAACACTCCCCAATCCCCACCGCCAAATTCTTCTAGTTTGGCTTAGCAATGAGGCCATGTTCTACAGGGAACTGATTCAGAGCAATATGCTACATTCATCAGAACTCTCCCATGGCTCCTTTTTGGGAAAAAGAACAAACCTGACTTCAAAGCTCTGCACACAGATAAGTTTAGAATCTGCACAGCAGACCATAGTGGAAATTCAACCAAGAAGCACATTGTTCATTATAGGTGGAAAATTATGTGCCCTGTGAAACAGGGTAGTGTCTCTCATGCTGAGATTCCCAATTTGCACACTTTGCACATACCAATACATAGCTCACTCTATAATTTAAAGTGCCTCTCTCGTATAAATTGTAAAGTGAAGCCCCCTGTGGTAACTCCTGAGACTCACTTCTAAAAATTATCTGTGCAAAGGATTTTTGAAAAAATTAAAATTCTGGCAATGTAGATTATTTCTGTAACTTACCACTCTTCACTTCTCAGATTTCTGCTGGTATTCACCTGTAAGTACAGAGCAAATCAATGTGTAAGATTGATAAAGTTAACATATATCTCCAATATTTAAGGAACTAGAATTGAGAAGTTAACTAGAATGTACTTCATTTCAGCAAGAGAAATATCTACTTAAATTCTGATTTCAACAGTGTAATATTTTGACATCATTGAATAAGTGACTTTATAATTTATGTATTTTATGTAATTTATGTATACGTAATATAAAAACCAACGTTCGGTATTTTGCTTGCAATCAATTCTAAAACAAAACTGCCTGCACAGTTAAAAACTCTGTAGATAAGCTTAGAAGATAAATGTTGCTGAGGAGTCCAGCAACAGATGACCATGTTTGTGTATCTATATTCTGAATGCAGACTCATGGATCATCAGAAGCTGCAAAGAATCCATTCATGGTCACAATGACATCACCAAATGTCCAGACTAGCAATGCAATAAGAGCATTTGTCAGTTTCAAACCAAGGAGCTCGTTGCATGATCAGCTCTTCTCTGTGATTGATTATTCTCTCAGTCTCATGCATTAAAAAAACATGAGATCATATTTTTTACATTGGGAAAGGCAAAGAAACACTTGGACAATGATTCAAATCACATGCATTTCAGCCCAAGTGCTCAATATAAGCATTTTCAACATTCACAGCCATCTATTCACTTGTCCTAGAATCCAGTAGGATTGCAATTAGAGAAGATTTATTCTACTTAAGATAGCTAAAGAACACTGATCCAGTCATTGTACATATTTTAACACTAGACATCAAACAGGATGCCTCTTAAGCTGTTGCATTCGTGATAACTTCACTAACAAATTACACAAAGCAACAAGATGTGAAGATTAAACTTTGCCTTTCCTTCACTGAAACCGGTCTCTCAGGTAACCTATCTCCATAACTCTTGATTCCCTCGATGATTAAAACTTTATTTATCAACCTTGAATACAATGACCCAGCTCTGCAGTCCTCTTTGGTAAAGAATTCCTCAGATTCATTACCCTTCGAGAGAAGAAAATCCTCCTTATCACTATCTTAAATGGGTAACCCCTTACTCTGAGATTGTGCCCTCTGATCCAATACATTCCATGAAGGGAAACACCCTCTTTGCATTAACCTATCCATTCCCTTTGAAATAAAGTCTAACACTCCATTTGCCTTTCCTATTTCCAGTTGAATTTGAATGTTAGCTTTTTGTGATTTGTGTGCAAGGTCTCCGAATTCCTCTGTGCTGCATCTTTCTACAGTCTCTTTCCATTGTTTTTAGTCTCCTTTTCTCCATTACTATCCAACTAGTTGGATTCTGCTCTCTCTGGAAATTTGTTAAAACAAACTGTGCCACATTCATTGGCCATTGACAATTAGACAACAAGAGGGAATCACTACCAATGTCCCTATGCTCAACAGTGCCAGGATCCAACAATTATGCATGAAATATAAAGCTGAAACAATTGAAATCATTTTTCATTCAATTTTCCTGGAAAATGATTCTTCTTGATCCCCTCCTGCGGAGTGTAGCATCAAGGATATCATATACCAATAAGAGAAAAAGCTGTGTGAACTGATCACAAAGGATCGCAACAACACTGCACTGTTCTGTTGACAGCTAATACACTAGAACTGGCAAATATAACATGAGTAGCCGATTTCACAAGTAATATTGACAATCGGAAAAAAAATGCATGAATATATCTTATGCAACATCAACAATGTTCAAAAAGCTCCAATCAGGACAAAGTATTGCACTCTCCAAACTAAATAACCACTCAATGACAGGCAATAAAGTACAGACACTGGGTTAAAATCCTGGACCCCTGTCCATGGCAAGACATCTCTACTCCATAGAGGTTCAAGAAAGCTGAACGTCAACACCTTTTTCAGAGCAAATAAAGATTTGCAACAAATGCTGGCCAAGTTGTGATGTCCATGTCCCATGAACAAATAAAGGAGGTCATGGAAAGCTGCAGCACAGAATAAGATCATGCCCGTGGCTTGCTCTTTGAAAGAATTGTTTAAATAGTCTCACTCACTGAGTTGTTCTTTCCAGATAGCCGCGCAACAATTTTCCCACTTCAAGTATTTATCCAATACACTTTTGGAAGTTGCTATTGAATCTGCCTCCACGATACTACATTCTCAATCATAAAAACTTGCTCTGAATTTTAAAGCTTGCTTGCCTATTGTTGTCCTGGTTCTTTTGTCAATTACCTTAAATCTGTGTTTTCTGGTTTGTGATCCTCTGCCACTGCAAACGTATGTTCTCCTTATATTCCACATTGAACATCCCACATAAAGTCTCTTTAATTTCCTCTAAAGAAGAACTAACTCTCCAGGTGACTGCACTCTTTCAGACCTGCTACCCATTTTGATAAAAGTACTTTGTATCAATGACTTAGCAAACTTCCCTGCTTTGTTATAACAAGGTGTTGAACTGGAGGAACACAGCAGGCCAGGCAGCATCAGAGGAGCAGGAAAGCCGACGTTTCGGGTCGGGACCCTTCTTCAGAAATGGGGGAGGGGAAGGGGGCTCTGAAATAAATAGGGAGAAAGGGGGATGTGATAGCAGGGAGATAGTGGAGGCTCCATTCCCTTTTGTTTTATGTCATCCTTTTCAACTTATCCAACAGGGGCAACTAAACAATTGGGACTCTAAATATTTGGAGATGTAACAGAGGTAGGGGGAGAAACAAGAAGCTTGGCTGACTGAGAAGGTGGTCCAGAGAAAGCAGTGAATCAGTCACCTTCTCAGTCCACTGCCTTAATATGCAACGAGTACAGCATATGAAAATGTGGGACTCCTGAGCCAAACCTGGCAATGTTTAACACAGAGTGGATCACCAAGATGCAAATCACTGAGTTATATACATCCAGTCCATGATTGCTTTGTTCCTGAACTCCTTTGAACATGTTCAATTTAGTTCATAAAAACCAAAAGAACTGTGGATGCTGTAAGTCAGGAACAAAAACAAAGTTGCTGGAAAAGCTCAGCAGGAAGTTCTGAGGAAGGGTTACCGGACCCGAAACGTTAACTCTGCTTTCCCCTTCACAGATGCTGCCAGACCTGCTGAGCTTTTCCAGCAACTTTGTTTTTGTTCAATTTAGTTCATGTTGCCTCATCTTATTCTATCAAAATCTATAACTTTCTCTGCATTAAATTTCCATCAGCTTTACTTTAATCTAACCTGCTTATGTTCTCCTATCGTCTGGACTGTTCACCACAGTTTCATGTTTTAGATTATCCACTGCTTTTCAAAAATCCCTCTGTACCCGAGACCAGGTCATTAATATACAATATACCTCTTCATTGAGTTGACATGGAAGGATGTCGGGAAAAATTATTGAATGGGGGATATGGGTTGGTGTGAGCTGGTGCTAAATTGGCAGCGGAAATGAGAACAGGCCATGAGGATGAGTGGAAGGCCATTTTTTGGGTAGGAAAGGTATGAGCAGCGAATGGGAGTAGCTGAAGGATATAGGTTGGAATGGGTTGTCATGGATGGAGAATGAATAGTTGGATGCTAAGAGTTAGACAACCTAAAAACAAATGGGGACAAAAATCCAGAAATGATGATGGGCCTTTTAACTAGCCAGCCTTGGCAATTGGTAGCCCTTGTGTCCATCTTCTACCTGTGTCCAGGGCAGTGGGTCTGACTCCATGCTGTGTTCACACTCACCCCAAAATGAAAACCACAGCAGGTGAGGCACTTTCAGGTGTGCCAAGCTGGAAAATTCCAACTCCTGCTCCCATCTTGAAGATGAAAGTGCAACATTATAAAGCTATATCACAGAGCAAGAGTCCACTTTGGTAAGTTCAGATTCTGTTGAAGATTGTGAGAGTTTCTCCAAAATTAGACTTTGACAAAAATATTAAATGCTCCAAACAGCAGCTATTGATCAGAAGTTGTTGGAAAGCTCAGCAGGTCTGGCAGTACCTGTGAAGATAAATCAGAGTTTCGGGTCTGGCAACTGGTTCTGAAGAGGGTCACCGGACCTAAAACATTAACCCTGATTTCTCTTCACAGATGCTGCTAGACCTGCTGAGCTTTTCCAGCAACTTCTGTTTTTGTTTCTGATTTACAGCATCTGCAGTTCTTTCAGCTTTTATTTATATATTCGTCAGCTTCCTGACAATGCACATTGCTCAATAGTATGGCATTTATACTTACATTCTGTTATTATAATCTTACAATTAGGTATGGCTATTTCCCAAAAAGCACATTTCAATTATTTTTCCATCATAGATATTTAATTATTTATAAATGAATATAATCTGATAATATAATAGATATTATATATCCTATTTCCTCATAATCAACTGATGATTGTCACTGAATAAATTTGCAATATGCATGCGAGAACATTTAAATCGGCCTGAAATTGACAGACAAAAAAAAAGACTGCTTTAATAACAATATTGTAGACTACTGAAAACAAAGATAACTTGGAATAACTTCAAACGTGCTATCACTGCCAGGTACTCATTATTCTTCACATAATTACCTAAACACAATTTAATACAAGTTGCTTATCCAGTATTTTATGCTGTTCAGACACCATCTGCACCTCATCACTGGCTTTTAGTTTAATTCTAAACATAATCCAACAGGCAGAAGAAGCTAGTGAAGTGACAATCAAATATATAACAGGTATATTTATGGAATTATCCAAATTAGATAGAAAAAATATGCCAATTGTGCAGTAACATTTAAGGTAGGGGAGAAAACCAATCAAATAGCAATCAAAGCTGCAGCATCGATAGAATTTCCTAAAATTAAATTAAAAAAAAAACGTCAATTATCCAGGAACAATTAAGGTGGAGGGAGAAGACACACACTCATTTTCACTGAACTGTGAGTCACCTCTCCCTATTCAAACACTTGCTCAGTTAATTGATATAATGCAGTGCCATCAACTCCACAGCCAACAGTAATTAGCAACCACGGTGGGAGTAAGTAACCACAAGGATTGATTGATGCGTTCACCGGGCCATTAATTCTTATTGCACACCCTGGTAATTATATTTATAAAAAGTTAATACTTGGAGGCCATAGTAAATGCATTAAGGAAAAGGTTGAATTGCTGCTAAATCCATTTGAAGAACAAAAGCAAAAAGTTCAATGGGTTTCTCAAGAGCCCTGTAGTTTTCATAGAGATTGTTGGCTTTATGATGGTAGTCTCAAAGAAAAGGTCATTTCATTACAACATCATAAAATAATATTAAGGGAAATCAAATGAGGTTTCTAAGGTGGCAGTGCAGGAAAGTGAATTGATCATCCCCAGAAGTATGGCCTTAGCAAGTAATATTTCTGATTTATGACTCACATTGCAGCAGTGGGTAAAGACAGTACAGCAAAATAATATTACATTTTAATTATTTCTATTGAAAGCTGAGTGGAAACTTCTGGATAAAACTTCACTTCCATTAGCTTTATTGAGCTAATACTTTTTGCTGTGTTTCAAGTACGTTGGCAACAACTCTGGGGAATGCATGCATTCGTTTCTGGAAATTCACTCATGGGATGTGGGCATTGCTGGCAGGGCTAGCACTTATTGCCTCTTTCTAGTCACCTTTGAGAAGGCGGTGGTGAGCTGTCTTCTTGAACTGCTGTAGAACATGCACTTCAGATATAGCCACAGTGCTATTGGGGATGAAGTTCCATTAATTTGTTCCCAGTGAAGGCACAATATATTTCCATGTCAAGATGGTGAGTGACTTGAAGGGGAATGTGCATTTGGTGGTGTTCACATTTATGTGACACCCCTGTTCTTCGAGATGGGAGTGGCCGTGTATTTAGAAGGTGCTATCCAAGGATCTTTGGTGAATTTCTGCGGTACTTCTTGTAAATGATTCACACTGCTGTTACTGTGCATCAGGGTGGAAGGTCTGAATGTTTCTGGATGTGGTGCTAATGTCTTGGATGATGCCAAGCTTCTTAAATGTTGGTGGAGCTGCACTTATCCAGGCAAGTGAGGAATAATCCATCACATTCCTGACTTGTGTCCTGTAGATGGCGGACAGGATTTGCAGAGTCCGGAAGTGAGTTATTCACTGCAGAATTCCTAACTCCTGACCTGCTTTTGTAGTCACAGTAATTATATGGTGAGGCCAGTTCACTTTGTGATCAATGGTAACCCCCAGGGTGTTTATAGTGGCAGATTCATCAATGGTAATACTATTGAATAACAAGAGGTGGTGGTTAGGTTCTCTCCTGTTGGAGATGTTTATTATCTGGCACTCGTGTGGCATGCCCTTGTCAACCAGTACTTGGATATTGCCCAGATCCTGCTACACTTAGACATAGGCTGCTTCATTACCTGAGGATAGCATGTTGCTGAGACCACTACTTCTGACCATATGATCGAGGAAAATCATTGATGAAGCAGATGAAGATGCTTGGGCCCAGGACACTACACTGAGAAATGCCTGCAGAGATATCCTGGAGCTGAGGTGACTGATGCCCAGCAACCACAACCATCTTCTTTGTGCCAGGAATAGCTCCAGCTGGCAAAAGGTTTTCTCTGATAGCCATTGATTCCAGTTTTGCTCAGGCTCCTTGATGCCAAACTTGGTCAAACGTAGCCTTGATATCAAGAGAAGTCACTGCCACCTCATACAACTGATTATCCCTGAACAGCATTAAAACAATAGTAACTTATTGTGTGCAAATTAGCTGTGTATTGCTTGTAATAATGAAAGTGATTACAATTTAAAAGTACTTTATTAGCTGCAAAACTCTTGCAAATCCTGAGCTTGTGAAGCCTCTGTATAAATGCAAGTACTTTTGTTTTGCATTGAGCAATACCAAGTCAAATACACATTTACCATGGTCATAATTAAGTTCTATCCACTGGAGGATAAGACCCAAGCTGAGGTAGGGGCATGGGCAGGGAGTGGAGGTGGTGGTGGTGGTATGGGGAGGACTGGGGGGGCAACATATTTTTAACTGCTGCCCAAAACAGTATGAGTCAGCATAGTTGACCCCAGACACCAGCACTGAGTCACAGTGCAACATACACTTTGTTGCAGCTCCTCTGCTTTCTTTTTGATCTGGCAAGAGGCTTGAAGTCCTTATGCAGAGAGATCAGCAGCAATTCAATGCGATCAAGCAGCTTACTATCTGGTGGTAAAGGGCAGAGTATGTACAGGGAGTGTTTCCCTCGTTAGCTTTGGACTTGGAACACAACAATGGCATCAGAGACTGAGTTGTGTCTTTAAGCAGCTTACCACACACATCAGGTGGGCATAGTGTACATGTTGGAAATGCTGTGTGCAAACTGCTTCAGGCATGCCTTAGGGCACCAAAGAGTAGCCAAGGTTCCCTCTACTCACTGCCCTGAAAGTCTTCTCAACGCACATTTATTTAGGTGAAAAACAAGACAGCTGAAATTGAAAATTCACTCAGTGTGAATTTAAGGGACAGAGAACATGTTGATGGCACACACCTTTAAGGAGAGAGCACCTTAAGCTACTGTCAATCATTATCCACCTCAACAGTGTGTGATGCATTAATCCCATGACTTCAGAACAGTGTGAAACAGCAGTGACAGAGATCGGATGCATCCCAGAAGGAATAACTAGTAAATCTTGCAAAGGAGGCTTACAGCACTGGCTTGTTATTAATGTCTCAGAACAGTGCTCCAGCACAATGAGTACATTCATTTCGAAGCACTATTATTTTTTAAAATTTGAAACGTAAAAAATCCCCCCAGTTAATCCATGACTATCTTCAGATAAAACAAAATTTTGTTTCACCAATCCCTGTGCTCGATGATACATTGAAATTTGAAAGAAGAATGCAAGAATTATTTGCTCAAAGGACTGGACAAACAAATCTATCAACTAATGGTCCAATAGCCCATCCACTCAAAACAGCAGGTCAGGCACAGATTTTCAACTTGCATTTCAAGTGAATCCAAGTCACAGCTCTCTCTCCATCCCTACTCTCCTCTTCCAATTGAAAACCACACTCGTGGTGATGCTTATGGATTTGCCATTTTACACTGCAGTTAATGCAGATTTACACTAAGTCCATATCAATTTAAAATTATTTAACTTCTAGATATCCTACAATTTGTAGAGAGTGGAATCTTACACCAAGTCACTCCCAACTGGTTTCAGAGTTGAATGACTAAACTTTTCAATCTTTTTAAGTCTTTTACATTACTGTGCTTTTTGTTCCATACCTCTTGCATTATCATTTCTTCTAGGTTCTGATTGGGGATGGCATGGTGGCTCAGCGGTTAACACTACTGCCTCACAGCACCACAGACCAGGGTTTAATTCCACCCTCAGGCAACTATACATGTGGAACAAAGAACAAAGAACAAAGAAAATTACAGCACAGGAACAGGCCCTTTGGCCCACCAAGCCTGCGCCAATCCAGATTCTCTATCTAAACCCGTTGCCTATTTTGCAAGGATCTGTATCCCTCTGCTCCCTGCTTATTCATGTATCTGTCTAGATACATCTTAAATGGCGCTATCATGCCCGCCTCTACCACCTCCACTGGCAACACATTCCAGGCACCCACCCTCTGCGTAAAGAACTTTCCACACATATCTCCCTTAAACTTATCCCCTCTCACCTTGAAATTGTGACCCCTAGTAATTGAATCCCTCACTCTGGGAAAAAGCTTCTTGCTATCCACCCTGTCTATACCTTTCATGATTTTGTAAACCTCAATCAGGTCCCCCCTCAACCTCCATCTTTCTAATGTAAATAATCCTAATCTACTCAACCTGTCTTCATAGCTAGCGCCCTCCGTACCAGGCAACATCCTGGTGAACCTCCTCTGCACCCTCTCCAAAGCATCCACATCCTTTTGGTAATGTGGCGACCAGAACTGTACGCAGTATTCCAAATGTGGTCGAACTAAAGCCCTATACAACTGTAACATGACCTGCCAACTCTTGTACTCAATACCCCGTCCGATGAATGTAAGCATGCCGTATGCCTTCTTGACCACTCTATCCACCTCCGTTGCCACCTTCAGGGTACAATGGACCTGAACACCCAGATCTCTCTGTGCATCAATTTTCCCCAGGGCTTTTCCATTTACCATATAGTTCGCTCTTGAATTGGATCTTCCAAAATGCATCACCTCACATTTGCCTGGATTGAACTCCATCTGCCATTTCTCTGCCCAACTCTCCAATCTATCTATATTCTGCTGCATTCTCCGACAGTCCCCTCACTATCTGCTACTCCACCAATCTTAGTGTCATCTGCAAACTTGCTAATCAGACCATCTATACCTTCCTCCAGATCATTTATGTATATCACAAACAATAGTGGTCCCAACACGGATCCCTGTGGAACACCACTGGTCACAGTTCTCCATTTTGAGAAACTCCCTTCCACTACAACCCTCTGTCTCCTGTTGCCCAGCCAGTTCTCTATCCATCTAGCTAGTACACCCTGGACCCCATGCGACCTCAATCTGGAGTTTGCAGATTCCCCCTGTGTCTGCATGGGTTTTCTCCAGGCGCTCTGCTTTCCTCCCACAGTCCAAAAATGTGCAGGTTAGTTGGTTTGGCCATGTTAAATTGCTCATAGTGTCCAGGGATGTGTAGGTTAGGTGAGTTAACCATGGGAAATGCAGGGTTATGGGGATAGGATAGGGGTGTTGGTCTGGGTGGAATGCTCTTTGGAGGTCAGTGTGGACTGAATGGCCTGCTTCCATGCTGTAGGCCATCTATGATTCTTGGCAGCTCATAAGAAGATCTCATGTCGTTTGATGCAATTGTGGCTCAATGCTTCCTTCTCTAACTGGATCCATTGAGATTTATGGAGTTACTTCACAAAACTTCAAAGGGATGGCACTGAAGATCGGAGACATTTTGCAATGTAGAAGTGCAAGTTACTGAACTGTTCAACATCCAATTCCAATCATTTTAGTTATGTTTTCGCAGGTATTCATCAGACTGCCAGATTAATTTTGTAGCATATGGAGGGAAATAATGCCTTGTTTACTCCATCTGTCTGTTCATTGTCCAGTCACTCTAATAACATTCATGCAGAAGGACTACAATGGATCATACTACGACATAACAGAAAAAGATCAGCATGCAGGGAAATGACTGACAGTTCAGTAAAAACACAAGCAAATAAACTGGGGTGCCATATATCGAACAAATAAAGTACAAAATTTAAAAGGGGCATCTTTCGAAAAGGGAAGCATTTCATTTCTGACAAGTGAAAATTCAGTCAAGTTTCTATCTTTAAAAAAAAAGCAAATTTCATTTCTAAGATCAAATTCAATGGTCCTTTGTGAGGAAAAATAACAGACAAGAAGTAACCTGATACTGTCATTTTAAACTCACAATACTTCAAATTAAAACAGTATCAACCCGACTTTCACTACAAAGTATGCAAAGAATGTGTTTCTGACTAAATTGCTGAAATCCAAAGATGTGTGATCTCAAATGTCAAATGCAATAATAAAGTTATGTGGGACTCAATCTTACTTTCATTGGTTAAGTATCAAATTTGTTGAGCTTTACAGAAGGTTTCTCTCCGTGAGGCTGAGCAGATTTTCTCCTTTATTAACTACCTCGCCCATGCCTATAATGCTCCTCATCTCCAATGCTATAATACTATGATCTGTTCATGTCCAATGTGTCCGATACTCATCAGAGCCAGACAAGCTAGCCACTTGTATGGATGTCTCAGAAAAGACCAGCATCACTGGCATCTGCACCATTTTTAAAAGGCTGTTGTGCACCCAAATAAGCCCGCTCAGTCCAGAATTATTCTGCACAGATTTTCTCCAGATGCCTGATTTGATTTTGATTTATTATTGGCACATATACCGAGATATAGTGAAAAGTATTGTTTTGCATGCTAGCCAGACAAATCAAATCTTACTTAAGTCCATCAGGGTAATAGAACAGAATGCAGAATGTAGTATTCCAGCGACAGAGAAGGTGCAGAGAAAGATCAACTCCAATATATGAGAAGTCCATTGATAACTCTGATAACAGTGGGGAAGAAGCTGTTCTTAAATCTGTTGATATGTGTTTTCAAACTTTTGCACCTTCTGCTCAATGGAGTATGATGGCAGCGGCTTTTGATTATGTTGGCTGCTTTTCTGAGGCAGCCGGAAGTGTTGACAGAGTCAATGGAAGGAAGGCTAGTCTTTGTGATGAGCTGGGCTGCATTCACAACTTTCTGTAATTTCTTGCGGTCTTGGGCAAAGCAGGAATTTGGTGCCCCACTTTGCAGACAGGTGTCTTGAGGTCTTTGCGCATAAGTTAAAGCAGAGGACGACTGTTCACTTCACTCCAGATTGGCAGAAGACACCATGACACCAGACCTTGCCAGCTTCATCTGAGGTTGCGCAGTCTCAGCTGTCTAGAGGAATACCCAAAGAGTGCCACAATCTTCTCACAGTTACCTGACTCTCTGCTATGGCACCCACCTCCCACCAAAGCTGACGTTCTATCTCTCCCACAATTACAAGCAACATCTTCCCCCAGTTGCTCTCATACACTGCCGCCTTCCCATCACTTTTCGTAGCCTCTGCATTGCTTGCTCACCTACTTAGGGCACTTCACCACCTTTCCTCCAACAGCACTAACATTGTCAGCTGTGCCACCAAGTTTCATCTAAATCAGCCCTGCCTTTTTCTCTCATTCCGGGAGAAAACAGTCCATACGAGGCCAGAAAGAGACAAAACAGATGATGGCCGGCCAACATTTGGCTCCTAATCCCCTAATGAGGAGACGATAAGACCATAAGATATAGGAGGAGAATTAGGCCATTCGGTCCGTTGAGTCTGCTCCACCATTCATTCATTGCCAATATGTTTCTCAATCCCATTCTCCTGCCTTCTCCCCATGATCTTTGAGCCCCTTCCAAATCCTGACTCTGGCTGTCCCAAGTGGCTGAATGACTGTGCCCAAGCATCAGGGCTAATATCGCAGGCTGCTGTTGACTTAATGTGCCAGGACTCCCTGACTAAAGACAGTCTCCTTTGACTTGACTGAGGACTGCTGACGGCCATGACTAGCTTCTTAACCTTGTGTCGGTTCGAAACAGCAAGACTAGACAGAAGTAGTGTGTGCCTGGTATCTCAAGTTGGTTGTGGGATGCAAAGTGAGAAAATTGCAAAGCAAGGCAAGGCCGGGATGCTGTCAGCATCCAGGTAGGCTCAAGGTGAGTGAGCACTAAGAGAGGGAGTAAGCAGCCCTGAGATGTGGCCTGGTCCTGGTGCCTATCCTTGTGTGGAATGTATCTTTGCAGAAACATTTCAATGCAACTTGTTGGCGCACCTCAAAATGCAGCTTAGATGTTCAGAGGCGTTCGTTAGAGAGATGTTTTGAGCGTGCTTAAAGGGTGGTAGGTGTGGGAGCCAGCGTCCATGGAAAGGAGTGAGTGCCACCAATGCCCTGGAACATGCCCTATAGCGTCGCCATGTGTTCAAGAAGGCAGTTTGGAGCAGCAGGCTGCAATGGCCAGGTACCCACTGTGTTGGGAATTCTTGGCATTTATTTTTCTTGTGTCAGAAAGAAGGACCGGATGCGGCATATTAATGAGGTTAGACATGCAGTTAATGAGGCTGACAAGAGCAATAATCCTGTTTAATAGGCATCTTGTTGGTGCCTGGTTAGTATCTGATCTGAAAGCTCAAAACATTACTGGAAAAGTTGTATCACTTGGTTCCTCATACAATTCTCCCAAAAATCTCTCCAAAGTCCATGCCATTCAGGCCCTTCTCATATTCTGCCCACATGCCATTCAACTGAAAGTTACTAAGTCTTTAGTATTAAGATATGAACAACACCCAGAATGAAGATGGAGTCAGCGATAAAGTCCACACCAGCCAGTTAAACATGGCAATCAGGAAGTTGCTCTACTCCACCAAACTGTGGATGGGAGACCTTTTGTATGATCTAGCATGGACTGTGCAAAAGGTGGGGAAAGGAAAGTGACACACATTCAGTGGATCAAATGGACCACGTCTGAGCTGCAAATATACCATAATATATTTGAGGAAGGGAGGTGATGGCTGAGTGGTAATATCACGGGACGATTAATCCAGAGACCCAGATAATTGTCTTGAAACCTGCCATGGCAGATGGTGGAATTTGACTTCAATAAAAAATAATCCCAAATGAAGAGTCTAAAAATGACCATGAATCCATTGTCAGTTGTTTGAAAAACCCTTCTGGCTCATTCATGTCCTCTACGAAAGGAAACTTCCACCTTTACCTGCTCTGGCCTATATGTGACCCCGGATTCTCAGTGAAGTGGTTGACTCTTAAACTGACAGTTAGGGATAGGCAATAAATGGTGGCCTGGCCAGCGAAACCCTCATCCTGTGAATGAATTTAAAAAAAATTCTATGATTTACTTTTTAATAATCAAATTTATGCAAAATAATGACTTACATTAAATGCTTCTGGTTTTTTTTAAAGACTGTTCCTATAATTTTAAAACTGCAAGACTCATCATGTATCTGTAAAGAAGGTATTCCCAAAGGCCACTAACATTATCTAGACGTGGATTCACCTCATTGTTTTGAACTTGAGGGTCAGTACTGAGGCTTCAGTACATGGTTTGTTTTCAAAAGCTGGCTGTGAAGTTGATTTTATTTTTTACGCAGCTCAAAATAATAAAACCTCAAGTGCAGATGGAATACGGGGAACAGGTGGGTGCCAAAATGCTGGCTGAATTCATTTGACTGCAGCGGAAATATTTTAAGTGGCAAAGTTTCTTTTGTTATCTCGGCATTCATCATCAGCAGCATATCAAAATTCAGCTGTCTCCGCATCAACAGCTATAATATAAGATGGTACACGTCAAATGCAGGGATGATGGAATTATCAAGCATGAAAATAACATTTTCTGAAATGTCTCAAAATCCATCAGTCGTAATGAGTTAATTTGAAATGCACTGACCTAACAATGATGCAAGATAACAAAGTAAACAACTTTATGTCCTGAAAACTAGAATAAGGTAACTACCCAGTTCATCTGTTTTTGGTGACAACATTTGTGGAGGAAATAATGGCCACAGAATCATTACTTCTGGAAGGGTAATGGGTTTGATTCTAAGCTAGCCTAGTCAAATATTGAATAATGACAATAAATAACAATGTCTACACATTTACAGTGTGCTATATTTTCTTAAAGTCCATTGCAGTTGACCAGAGTCCAAGGAGGTCAATAAACATGTCTCCTCATCAGGGAGGGACCATTGTTTACATTGCTACAGGGGCACCACTTACCATTAAATATGGGGCAAGGCATGAGAACATAGAAGCATCAAAAGAAAGAAGCAGCCAGCACTGAAGTCAAAGCAGTGCTGTTGGCATAATTTTGCACCACACTCTAGCCATCAAGCCTGTTGTATAAGGCAATTAGTATCTGAAAGTGTTAACTGATTTTGCAAGACAACTCCTGAGAGGAGCTCGTCAAGTGTTCAGTGTGTTCATGTGTATTTACCAATGCTGCAGGACCAGTTGTTCTAGTGCTAATTAAATATGTGCTTACTCTTAAGCAGAGCCTGATGTCTCACAGGAGATAATCATGTTCTTTTAACCTGTTTATGGGATTGGCATTTCTGGCTAGGCGAGCATTCATTGCCCATTTCTAATTGTCCAGAGGATGGTTGAGAGTCAATCAGATTGCCTATGGGTCTGGAGTCAATTTAGGCCAGACCAGGTAAGGTTGGCAGATTTCCTTCTGTAAAGGATGGAAATGTTTTAAAGTCAACCAATCATTCGTGATTCACATGGGTTTTTTTTTTCAGTTGATGGGCACTATCATGATTAAACTAGTTTTATCTAGTTAAATCATATCTTTCAGAATCACCTCCAACAACATACACATCATCAATGTCAGATTCACAAGTCTACAGCTCCCAGGCTTCTCCTTACAGTCTTTCTTAAATAAAGGCACATTAGCCATCTTCCAGTCCTCTGGCATCTAATCAGTGGTTATACATGATACAAGTATCTCTGCAAGGGGCTCCACAATTTCTTCCCTAACTTCCCACAATGTCCTAGGATATCCTTGAACAGATCCTGGAGTTTTATGTTTTCTAAGACATCCAGCACTTCCTATTCTGTAATGTGAACTGTTTTCAAAACATCAGCATTTATTTTCTTGAGTTCTTTAGCGTCCATTTCTTTGCCCACAGTAAAAACTGATGCAAAGTATTCATTTACTATCTCTCCCATCTATCCAGGTTCAACACACAGACGACCTCGTTGATCATTAAGGGGCCCTATTCTCTCCTCAGTTTCTCTTCTGCTCTTAATCTACTTGTAGAACCTCTTTGGATTATCCTTAACCTTATCTGCCAAGGCCATCTCATATCCCCTTTCTGACCTCCTGATTTCCCTCTTAAGAATACCCTACACACTTTATATGCTTCAAGAAATTCATTTGATCCCAGTTGTCTATTTCTAGTATATGATTCTTTCTTATTCTTGACAAGAACCTCAATATCTTTATTCATCCATTGTTCCCTACTCTTAGCAGCCTTACCCTTCACTCTAACAGGAGCATAATGCCTCTAAACACTCGTTATCACACTTCTGAAAGCCTTCGACTTGTCAATTGTTCCTTTACTTACAAACAGTCTGCTCGACACAACTTTTGAATGTTCCTGTCTCATACCATGAAAATTTTCCTCACTCCAATTAAGGACTCTAACTTTTTTGGATGACCTATCCTTTTCCATAATTATTTTAAAAACTAACAAAATTATGATCACTAGTCCCAAAGTGTTCCCCTATTATCACTTCAGCCATTTTCCCTGCCTTATTTCTCAAGAGGTGGCCAAGTTTTGCTCTTTTTCTAGTCAGTACATTTATGTATTGATGAAAAAAATGATCTTGAACACATTTAACAAATTCATCACCGTCCAAGCCCTTAACACTATGGCAGCCCCAGTCAATGTTTGGAAAATGTTATTCCCCAATTACAACGTTATTATTCTTACATATGTCTGAGATCTCTACATACTTGCTCTTCAATTTCCCTCTGACTATTGGGTGGTCTCCAGTATAATCATATCAAGGTGCTCATCCCTTTCTTATTTCTAATTTCTACCCATGTAACTGCACTGTACAGTTCCTCAAAAATATTCCAAGTACAGTAGTGATGTGTTCCTTAAACAAAAACACCACTCCTGCTCCTCTCTTACCTGCCTTTTGATCCTTCCTATTGCTTCTAAATCCCAGAACATTGAACTGCTAGTCCTGTCCTTCCCTCAGCCAAGTTTTTGTAATAGCCATGATGTCCCAGTCCCATGTTCCCATACATTGCCTGAGTTCATCAGTCTTACCTGTAAAACCCTTACAATGAGATAAACACAGTTTAAATCTTGAGAGTTACCTCATTCTCTGACTTGTTCTTGTCTGTCTTTTCTAATTGTTTTGTTTTGATTCAGAACCATCCTCATCTGCCTTTCTGTTTTCACCGCTACTTAGAAAGACCCAAATCCCACTTCCTTATAGTTTAAAGGCTCCCAAAATTGACCTCGCAAGTTTCCCTGCTAGGATATTAGTCCCTTTCCATTTCAGGTGAAACTCATCCCCCTTGAACAAGTCTTTTCTGGCCCAGAAGATTAATGATCCAAAAATCTGAAACCTTGCACGTTGCACCATTTCTTCAACCATTGATTTATCTGCCCTACCTGTTCATTACCACTCTCACCAGAACGGGGCACTGGGAGTAAACTTTGAAGTTCTGCTTTTTAGCCTTCTACCTAACCTCCTATATTTACTCTGCAAAGCATTAATCCTTTCCCTAGCTATGCCTTTCTTAACAATGTGTACAACAACGTCCATCTTCTTAGTCTTCCCTTTGACAATATACTTCAACTGTTTTGAGACATCCTTAACACTGGCACCAGGAAGACAATATACTATCCCAGATTCATTGTCACGGCTGCAGAATCGCCTGTCTGTGCCCCTGGCAGGAGAGAGCCCTATAACAATTATTCTTCTAAATCTTGACAAACGCCGCTTCACATAAGATTCATTCTTAGTGCCCAAAAGCTGACTGCCACTTCTATTTTCCTCTGAGAGACCAACCCATTCAACAGTACCCATAACTGAACATCTGTTTGAGAGAGGAATTGCCACAAGAGACTTCTGCAAAACCTCTTGCCTTTCCTGACAGTAACCCATCTATCTGACTGATCCTGCTGTGTAAACACCTCTCTACATCCACTGATCATCACACTCTGTGTCTCCTGTACGCCCTCAGGGATATTAAACCTAAAAAGGAGCACTTAAAAGATCCTTAGATATTACAAAAAAAAAGCCTACCCTTCCTTACTCACACATTTTAATCCTAAGCATGCAATAGAGAAAAACATAAACATTTAAAATCTTTAAAAAAAAATCAGGCACTTAGTTCAAATTCCCATAAACCGAATAAAGCCTCCTCTTCAAATCCTCTATCAATCAGCTTTCAAATCGTCGGGTCTGAGCAAAGAAATGCTAATCCCTGATCCCTGTAATTATTTAAACAGCTATAATAAACAAGTTGAAAAGGAAAATCACCAGAGTTCTGTCCATGCAAACAGAAAAATAAAAGCCCTCTCTCCAGAGTCATTGACACTTGACAAACACGAGGACAGGCTTCTCTCACAAACTCCATCTGAAAAACAATCTCTCCTTCACCTCGTATTTTGTTCCCTTTGTAAAACATTTTTTGCACTATAAAAGTTCCAAAAATAACTTCAACTAAAAATTTAAAAATTGACTTGACATTATGTGAAGGTGCCAGAGGTGATTGTCTGAAGTTCGAGTTTAACCATACCATATTACAAGATAACCCCAACTGAGTTAACCAACCATGGCTTTCTTGTATTTGTTTTCAAACTAATTAATACTGCAATGTTGATCATTTCAGCAGCTCAGTTATATTTCAATGAGCTATTTCTTGTGAAGTTCACAGTATTAAGTGAGAATCTCTCTCGCTATTGGCAGTGAATTATAAACCAAGAGCAAAGTTTACAATTTTGTCACACATTGTACGCAATACTCCACATAACCAATGTCAGCTTTGGTAGAGACGTCTACTGTTAGTCTTTCTGAAAGAAACACTTACTGGGTACTAAATATGGCTACTGAGACAGCTAATAACTGTGAGAATTTGTGATAATGGATTTTTTTTTTGCTAGGCGAGTATGTATTCTCGAAGAAAGAATAATTAAGACTCAATATTCTTCACAGTCTTTTGCTATAAAATGGGACTAAAGATACAAAGGGTTAGCCATTATATTAACAAGGGAAAATAAATTGAATAAAATATATTGAATGGAGCCTCATTTAGCCAGTTACAAACAGTCAAAGAAATCTTCTCTAATTATTTCTAGTTATGATACTGGATGATGCCCACATTCATGCTAACCTCAATTTTAGCAATACCCCCATCCTTTAACAATGTACAATCTAGTCGTGCACCAATAGGAAAAGATCAACACAAAAAAACACAGGCAAACTATGAGTATTATTACACTTGATAATGTTATGAGATACTGACAGAGGAAAACAAGACAATATTGAAGGTAAGTTGGAGGACCGACGTATAAACATAATTGTCAGCATAACTATACAGCACTGGAGAACACCTGATGGTCTACACATTTGACGTGGCTTCAATGTGAGCCTGAAATTTGGAATTCAGAACAGAAAATGCCACAAAATATTCATCAGATCGGAAAGTGTCTGTGGAGAGAGAGACAGAGTGAACAATTCAGGCATGAAACAGAGTGAAACATTTCAGACAATCACCTTTTGTTAGTACTGCTCTTTTCAGAAAGGCACTAAACTGAAATGTTCTGATGATGGCAATGTTGATCAAAATAAATTGTCTGAATTGCTCAGTGCTTCATGCTCCGCCGATGCTGTCTGCCCTGATGTTTGTCTTCTAGCACTTTTACCGTTATACAAATGTAAGGAGGATCAATGAGGGTAGTGCAGGGGATGTTGTCTATATGGATTTTAGTAAGGCATTTGACAAAGTCCCAAATGGCACACTGGTCAAAAAAGTAAAAGCCCATGTATTGAACTTGATCCAAAGTTGACTTACTAACTGGAAACAAAGGGTCATGATCAATAGCTGCCCTTGCAAATGGAAAGATGTTTTGTGTGGTTTTCCTCAGGGCTGAGTGTGGGGACCGCTACTGTTTGTTTTATGCATTAATGATTTGGATTTGAATGTCAGTGCACAATTAGGAAATTTGGACATAACACAAAAATTGGCCATGTAGTGGATAGTGTACAGGATAGCTGTAAGATCCAAAATGATATAGATGGGTTGGTAGAGTGGGCAGGAAGTGGCAGAAGGAGTTCAACTCTGATAAGTGTGAGGTAATGCACCTCGGGAGGTCAAACAGTTAAAAGGAAAACACTGTAAATAGGAATATACTGACAGGGATAGATGAAGTGAGAGATCTTGGTGCCCAAGTGTATAGGTCCCTAAAGGTAATAATACAGATGTATAAGGTTATAAAGAAGGGATTTAGAATGTTCTCTCTCATTGGCAGAAGTGTAGAGTACAAAAGTAGGGATATAATGATGAAGCTGTATAAGACACTGGTAAAGCCACAACTAGAATATTGTGTGCAGTTCTGGTCACCACAGAGACAGTGCAGTGAAGATTTACTTAATTATTGCCAGGATTGGAGAATTGTAGCTATGAGGAGATATTGGAGAGGTTACGGTTATTTTCCTTGGAACGGAGAAGGTTGAAACGTGACAATGTTGAAGTATACAAAATTGTGAGGGGTGGAGATAAAGTAGAAAGGAGGAACCCATTTCCTCTTGTAAGACTGTTCAAAAGCCAGGGGCCATAAATTCAAGCTAAGTGGCAGGACGATTAGAACAGACAAGAGGAAAAATTGTTTTACACAGAGGGTGGTAAGTGTCTGGAATTCACTAATTGGTGGTGGAGGCAGAGAACCTGAACTCTTTTCTTTGAAATAAAGTACTAGGATCTGCACCTTAACTGTAAGCTGCAGGGCTATGGGCCATGCACAGGAAGATGGGATTAGAAAGGGCATCTGGATGTCTTTAGCTCAGCATGATCAAGATGGGCCAAATGGTTCCCTTCCGTGCTGTATCATTTCTATGGTTCTATGGTAAATGTTGCTAGATAGTCAGTGCTGTCACTAATTTTATGATGAGTGAGCCCTGAATATTAAGTAATTGATGTAAGTGTCATGATGCTGGAATATAACCCTGGATCACCAATTGACATGTGAAACTTTTAATTCAAACATGAGCTTTTTTTTTTAACAAAATAAGAAAGAGGACTACCACATTCAAAATGTGAATTCAGTGGATGGCTGGAGAGAGACACCCCGGAATGTCACACCTGGTGAGATTTCAAGGCAGAATATAGAGAGAATGTGAAAGACTGAGAATAGCACAGTGAAAGAACAGCAGGTTGTCTTCCCCTTTTAATAGTACACAAGAACAAAGGTTAAAAATCAATTCACCTCTAATTCATGCATACAAGTGGAAGGTGTGCTATTTATTTGAGAGGCTAACATTTGCCAGTGGGCTGAGGTACTCATGTTTATTAGCTAAGGTTTGAACCCTGGTGTCCTCTGAATATCACAGGTGAAGAACCACCCATTAGTCACTCCTCTATTTCAGGTAAAAGATTTTCTCACTTGGGTGCTAGAGGCCAGCTAAACAGAAAGCCAGGAAATAGAGCAAAAACTTGCTAACATTTGCAAAGCCAAGAATCTCAAAATCAACTGCTCAACTTGTAGATGATACAAAGACAGATGCAGGGACAAGTAGTATTGAGGAGGTGGGAAGGCTGCAGAAGGACTTAGACGAGTTAGGACAAATAAGTGGCAATGGAATACAACTTGGGGAAGTTTGAGGTCATGCACTTCGGTAGGAAGAATAAAGGCATAGACAATTTTCTAAATGAGGAGAAAATTCAGAAGTCTGAAGTGCAAAAGGACTTGGGAGTCCAAATCCAGGATTCTCTTATGGTAAACTTGGTGGTTGAGTCAATGGTTAGGTAGGCAAATACAATGTTGGCATTTATTTTGAGAGGACTAGAAAACGAAAGCACGAATGTACTTCCGAAGTTTTATAAAGTTCTGGTCAGACCACATTTAGAGTATTGTGAGCAATTTTTGGCTTCATACTCAGCAAGGATGTACTGACCCTGGACTGGGTCCAGAGGAGTATCATGAGAATGATCCTAAGAATGAAAGGCTTAACATAAGAGGAATGTTTGAGGACTCTGGGTCTGTACTCAATGGAGTTTAGAAGGATGAGGGGGGATCTAATTGAAACTTACAGAATACTGAACAGCCTGGACAAAGTGGACATAGGTAAGATGTTTCCATTGGCAGGAGAGATTAGGACCCAAGGGTACAGCCTTAAAGTAAATGGAAGACCCTTTAAACTGGAGATAAAGAGAAACTTCTTTGGCCAGATAGTGGTGGATCTATGGAATTCACTTCCACGGAAAGCTATGGAGGCCTGGTCATTGAATATATTTAAGACAGAGATATATAGATTCTTGATTGTCAATGGGATCAAAGGTTATGGGAAGAAAGTGGGAGAATAAGGTTGAGAAACTTATCAGCCATGATTGAATGGTGGAGAAGACTTGATGGGCTGAATAGCCTAATTTCTGCTCCAATGTCTTACGGTGTTATGGACGATCACTGCTCCACTATCTAGACTTCACAAATGAACCAGAGAGTTAATCATCTAATGTCAGTAGTCATCATTTTTGAACTCACTTTTAATATTTGAACTGTTCCTGTGTGTTGCATTATTTCTTCTTGCATTTTGAAACTAAAAAACTCACTGTTCAAAAAAAAAGTAAGAAAGCCTGGTAACATCCTTTTAAAAAATGAATCAATTTGG
Source organism: Rhincodon typus (assembly GCF_021869965.1). Taxonomy (NCBI): domain Eukaryota; kingdom Metazoa; phylum Chordata; class Chondrichthyes; order Orectolobiformes; family Rhincodontidae; genus Rhincodon; species Rhincodon typus. Next base: position 110,519,729 of record NC_063334.1, read on the forward strand.
ACAGGGAAAAGGGGATCACAAGGGAGGGAGGGACCTTTTTAAAATTAACCTCATTGTTATAAACCAAGGAGTCAGCTGGTAAAAGAAGGGGAACCAGTTCATCCCACCTGATCTGGAAGCTTGACAGTCTGGATTACTTTGCTTGGAACATTAATAACTTGGGGTTATCACCTTGGATCAGATTGTAACAGGAATAATTTAAAACAGTGGACTAAAAATAATTTCCTGTACCTTGGTAGATAAATATTCATCTAAAAGCATGCATAAAATTTATTTACAGGCTATTTGCACTTCTAGAATTAAATATTTTGTTAAGGTCATCAACCAATCTTATCCATCCTTTCAATTAACTTTGTTTGACTTTTCTGAATTTTAAAAAGATGTATCATCTGCTGTTATCAAGAAAAGGAAAACTATTTGTAGCTCAGCCAAGTTGTCCAAGCCATGCCTAAAATGGCTACATAGATTTCTGCTAATCAGACACTTCTAAATTTACTTGTGTGATCGATGAGAGGTATCAATAAGAAGGAGGTTACATTCTCGTGACATATATTTCAGGGTGATATATGTTATTGAAGCAGACAGCCAAACTTTGTGGGTTAAAATGTGAACAAATTTAGCTTCTTTATGTCCTTGTCCTTCATAGTCTTTCAGTTGTTAGTGCTGACTTCATTCTTTGCTCAACTGGGAAATAAATCCAAGCAACCAAAGTAAGTGAGGTTATTCATAATGACATGGGGTTTAAGGCATGCAGAAATCGAGGCGAGAGACTTCACAAGCAACACTTCCCCATGAATAATTCTTGAATCAGGCTAATTTCTGCATTGCAGGCGCATCAAGCTATTGGACCTGTTCCCAGCTGCTAGTCTGTCAAACTGTGAGTATGACAGCATGATGGCAGCTCAGAGCTGCCAACAAGTGACAGCCATATCACATCAGTGTCCAACCGATGATGAGGAAAGGAAAAGTGAGACTGGGCCTCCAGTGGCTTCTCCAGAGACAATTTGCAACCAGGCAGCCTCCGCTTTTGGAACATTTGATAACATATCAATCTATCACAAAGTATCTGCACCATAGACAAAACGCTGAAACTCAGTAAGATCCTGTGCTTATTTGTCAGCTGCATCAGCACAGTGACTTAACAATGAAGAAACATGGGCTTAACTCTGAAAATGAAGGAGCTTCTGAAAGGACTAGTGGGATATGTCTATTCAACTGCATTTAAGAAAGAATACATTTATAATGGAACTGCTTTAGATTTGCAATTTATCACTGAAAGAATCTGGCTGTGCAGGTAGTCTCTGCAGGGCATTCAAGGAGATTTTTTTAAAAATTTAGATCATATTATGCATTTGTGCAAGGTTAAAGGGAATTTGCAGAAATGATATTTAAAGGAAGTAACTTGATTCTATTTTATTCAATAACTCTGAAATGTTCCTAATGAAAGCCATTACTAGTCCAGGGAATTAGGTGTTATGACAACAAAATGGCACAAATTCCTCTAAGTCTGATTTCATTTAAAATGAGTTGCTCAATTAGCTCAGAGATAATCAAAATCTTTCAGGGGGGTCAGATAAACAAACTTACTGTTTGCAACCTGAACATTATTTTGCCCTTACATGAAGTCATTAATTAGGACATGGCAATGGCTCCAAAATAGCCAAGTTTGTCAAATCATCTCTTTTCAGAAATGTCAGCAGTCAATATTGAATTAAATTTATTGTTAGCCAAAAGATAGCTGTGGAACAATAACTTCTAAATTGTATCTTATTTAAGAACATTCCATTGTACTTACATCATCTGCAATTGAGCTCCATTTTCAAATGGTGCACTTACTGTTGGATTGAGGGTGTTTTGCCTTGAACTAATCAATTAAATGTTCATGACGTATAAATATTAGAGTAAATTATTCAAGTTTAAAACAGAATTACATTCCAATGATCACCATGCTGACTGCTGATTCTGAATATTGCAAGTTAACATCCTTAATGCACAAATTCCGGCATGGCACTGAAATCTTCAAATCTTATCGTGACAGTGGAAGATATTAAATACCAATCCCTAGGGAATGTTTGGAGATTGGAGCAATTTATTTTTCTTTATTCATTCACAGGCTGAGGGCATCGCTGGCCAGGCAGCATTTACTACCCATCCCTAATTATCCAGAGGGCATTTAAGAGTCAATCATTGTTTGGACAGAAGAGTAACAGGTAGGACCCTGCCTCTTTCCCACTTCTGTACTGTTATAGGGAATGAAAGCTCCTGGATGATGGTTAATGTCCACTTACGCCAAACCATCCTGCTGCTGTTTGTATTCAACGAGTGATGCAGTGGCCACACTGAAAGCCTGAAAAGCAAACAGCCTCATGATTTCTTGTAGGATGCTGCTGGGGTGTCCCTGACCATCCTGATATCCGGAAGCAGCGTAGCCTTCCTGGGAGGCACTCCTCTGCCCTTGCTGCTGACACCACTTGCTTGCAACCTCCCACGCCAGATGTCTATTCCACCCTCATTCAGCTGTATCCCTTGTTGGTCCCAATTCCACGGTCTGCAATATAGGGCTGTCAGCCACTGACTGAGCTGCAGTTCTTGGGTACAGGGAGCTGGGGGGCGCGGGGGGGTGGATGGGGGTGGTTTCAATGCAGCAATAATTGTTCCTGAAAAGAAGGTGACATGAGCTTTCCTCTGGCTTTCCACCTGGTAGGTGATACTCCCTTCACCCAGATAAAATACTGCCCTAGGGTTTGAATGAAAGCTTCGGCAGAAGCCAAAGTGACACAGAGGTAGCTATTATGATACTAGTCAGCAGTATTTCTTTTGGTGATGAAGAAAATTTGGAGTTGGACATTCAGATCATGGTTAAACAGCATTCTGAGCCTGAAAGTATCTGGTATGGTCCAAACAGTGACTGCGGATTGGGGTGAAATTGGTGACAAGGTTTTTTTTCAAAAAATATCATAGAATCATAGGATCCCTACAGTGTGGAAGCAGATCATTTGGCCCATCAAATCTGTACTGGCGTTAATAAGAGCATCCCATCAAGACCCACCCCCTACCCTATCCGTGTTACCCTGCATTTCCCATGGCTAATCCATCCAGCCCGAATATCCCTGGACACTATGGGAAATTTAGCATGGCCAATCAATGTAACCTGCACTTCTTCAGATTGCGGGAGCACCCGAAGGAAACTCACGCAGATGCAGGGAGATTGTGCAAACTCCACACGCGTAGGTGTCTGAGGCTGGTATCAAATCGGGCTCCCTGGTGCTGTGAGACGCGGTGTTAACTGCTGAGCCACCGTGATGCCCCAATATGATAAGTAACAAAGATGATGGTTTAGAATTCTCAATATTTTCGTGCACATTTACTGTTAACAAATCACTTCTAATATTTTGTTATGGTTCACTAAAAATCATCAAAAGTAAGCACCTCTTCACAATCCAATTTCCACTAAATAATACTATCACAAAACAATTGCAGATATTTAAGCTAATGTAAAAAGCTGTGACCTTTCATTTAAACAAGATGGGCCATAATAGCATGGTATTTCTCCTTTAAACCCTTTCTTCTAATCAAGGATTATGATGACCACAAATGGCTTGAGCTTGACATTTACAGTTGATTCCATGACAGGAACCCCTTGACTATGTCTGTAAATATGCTCCCTATTACTTAATAGCAGTGAGGCCATGTTTTAATCTTCTCAAGAGAATGTCCGATTACAACATATACTTCACAACAGCTGCTAGGATTGCAGCAATGTGAATTTTAATGTTTGATGATTCATTTGCTCGGGTCACCAACAACTGCAGAAGTGATGACGCACAATGCTATGATGTAGAATTGAGAGTGCATGCCAGTGAGGTAGTAGTGAACATTAATGAGTTAATGATAATTTACAAATTATGAAGGGCCAAACAAGCATATAATAAGTTGGGCTTGAGAGCTACTTAAGACAGAAGGATGGGCAGGTAGATTCTGGAAGTTAAAGATAATACTGCTGGTTTTGATGGCATCAGGGTCTTCAGAAATCGATATTGGAATTAATGTTGGTACATATCGTGAGTAGTATTAGCTATAAACTGTATAATACTTGCTGTGATATAGCCTTTGGTTCACTTACAGCAGAAACACTTCATCAATTCTAGAAATCTTTACTGTGAGACATTGATGTTGTCCCTGAGAGTCATTTCATGGTGTAAGACTGAATGTTGAAGATACTATTGATTTGGATCGAGAAATCTCTGAAGTGCAGAGAAGCTGATTGAATCTCATATCTGATTGGATATTGGAGAATATCCTGAAATTGAATTGTTGAGTGAGCTCCAATATACACAGGAGAAAAGTGACAATTGTTACCCAAGAGAGTCTCTGGAATTTTTTAATCTAACTTTTGAAAACAATCCACAATGTTCTCCACGACCCAGAACCAAATGAGTTAAAAAGAGATATTTTTGTGCAGTTGAAAAGCAGTCTGTTAAAAACCTTAATGGCTGATACTTGTATCAGCAAGGTCTCTGTAGAAATTCAAGGACATAGAAATATAGAATATATGAACAGGAGCAGGCCATTTCAACCCTTAAGCCTGCTCCACCATTCAGTATGATCATGATTGATCATCCAACTCAGTATCCAGTTCCTGCTTTCTCCTCATATTGTTTGATCCCTCAGATTGTAAGACCTATAGCTGCACCTTTCTTGAAAATCTTTCATGTTTTGGCCTCAACAGTTTCCTGTGGCAGAAAATTCAACTGGACAACACTGACTGCTGCTATTATGTTACACTTTAAAGTCAGTTTCCTCTCCTTTGGTTAGTTGATGGGTCTTCCCTCATGGTCTCCCCATTTCCACATCCCAGGCCCAGAACCAAGAGTAAAACTTAGCAAAATGCCAGTGAGCTCTGAATAGTAGATGGCTGATCAAGACTGCATGGCCGATGGCACCAATTTGTGATTGGCAACTGAGAGCCAAGAAATAGAACTGAGATGGCTGTCACTGAATCCCCTCCCAGTGGTTACAATGCATCACCTTTCAGATAACCTTTCCAGACAGGGCCCCATTTCAATATGAAAATGAATGACAATGATATTTAAATTAGACACATTGGCCCAAATTTCTCTAAGTTCAGTCATCTATGTAAGATAGCTTTACAGGATGCAAGAAAACTCATTCCACTGGCTTAAATTGTCCATCTATTTCCTATACTGAAATACTGGCTAGCCTTAACTTGACACATTACCTCAGGTGATTAATTCTCTCAGCAGGTCTCTTTTCTTTTGAATGCTAAATTTAGCACCTTGAAGACAAGCAGGAGTGGATGATGATCTGAGATAACAAGGTGTAGAGTATCCTGGGACTCCGTATCTGTAGTTTCCTTTGTCTGTACTTCCCCACCCTAGCAAAAGCAAAGCATCAGCAGAAAAATGGAGAAGCTCTTTGTCTGAAACCAACCATTGCAGTTTACTGTTCTTCAAGAATATACAGCCACTTTAAGATAAACAGCCATGCACTATCATGCACTTTTGCCCATGAATGCACTATTATAGATAGGTCTAATGCAGCAATGTAGACTCTCTAATGTATAGCTAATAAGGAGAACCACACTGCCCACCACTCTTGTTACTTCATTGAAAAATCTTAAGTGAAAGTTTCTGAAGTGAAAAGTAGTGCTACAATCACACTTTTCATGTCCACAATCTGTTCTCTTGTTTATTTTGTAATTGTATATGGGAATAGGGAAAAATCATTTGATCTCTTAACCCTGTTCAGCCAATCAATTAGATCATAGTTTATCTGCACTTTGTCTCTGTTTATCCATCTATACTATATTTTCGCTCAAAATATTATGACACATGTTCTACCTTCCTCAGGCTTGAAAGCTCCAATTGTCTTAACATAGTTCCAAGTGTTCACTATCTGGTCCTGATTTGACTCCAGAACAATTTCACTCTAACTTTTAAGATTCTGCACTTTTGTCCTTGATTCCACCAGAGGAAATAATTTCTCCACATCTACTCCATCAAATAACCAGAAAGGTGGTTTGTTGACATTGACAGCATCATGTTCTATTTTCCAAAAATAAAAGTAGTTAAAAAGCTTTCCAAAGTGCTCTTTTGTTGTCTTTTGTATGATTGTATTGAGCCAATATTACAATTGCAAGCTTCGGGGCAGGAGGATCACTTATCAAAATGTTGTAAGTTTGCTTTCCATGACCTTCCATTAATGGGATAAAAATACTTTTCCAACAAAACTGTAGAATGCACAATCTGAAGATATGTACTACGAACCTATTCAAAAAATGCTGTGGAAAATTATTAGAAGAAAAATTGGAGATATTTGGTGATTCATTGCAAAACTGGATGGATTTAGCTTCAGTGTTGTTATTCTGTTGCAAAATACAATGCTATTGAAATTGAAGAATTTCATATTTCCTGCTGCTTACAAATTTGACATGGTTATTTGTCATTGTTATCAAAACAGAAACATTTAATTCTTCTGTACAAGTGTGTTAGTGGGAATTTTATTAAAGCGGGTTAAAAACCTATTTGTATCCAGTATTGAATTCACTTGAGGACTTTTTAAGGTGTCACACAATATTGGTCATCAATCAGACCCACGTTCAAATCCTGGAATGCGGCCGAATAATTGTTAGCTTTAATAGGTTTGGAATAGAGTGGACATATAAAGCAGCTCCTGAAGACTTAAAGAGTATAAGAAGAGATACTGGTGTAAACTTTCATTAGAATATTGACCCGTGTCTTTAAAGCTTTTATTTCATGTTCTCTTCCAATATTTCTCACTTTTAGATGTTAGTTTGGATTTAACAGAGCTGAAAATACAAGTTTACCAAGTTTAAAAAATGGCAATTTGACAAACAATGTAAGTGAGCTCCAAGGAAAACAAGAAAACCCAGTTACAAGTCAAAGTGACTGGATGTCAAGAGTTAAATAAGCACAGAAGTAGTCAACAGCCTACTAAAAGGAAATTTGAAAGAATGAGAGTCATTTCACATTTAGGTTCTCTGCGGACACATAGTCCTTCAACTGGCTCCAAAGGAAGAAAGCACAATGACTGGGATAGCCAATTTACATAGACCCACAGATATTCATATTGTTTACCTCTGGGGAACCTTTCCTGAAACTGTCCAAGTACAACTGCATTGCTTGTGAGACATAACTCCATCTTGTTACAAAGGCAATGGTGTCAACATCAGCTCCCCTCAAATCTCTTTGCGACAGGATGAGGAATCAAGTGTGACAATCCTGCTTTCAAGCAGCTGTCACATTCAGTTCGACAATTGTTTACTTTTTGCAATGTGGGAGCTCAAGTAACAAGTAAGGCAGTATTATTCTTTTATGGAACTTGCTTCCTTGAATAAAGCACGAATAATGACTAGAATAATAATTCACTTGTTTGATGCTGATTATGCTTTGAAGCATCTGGATAAATTGACAATTTTGTTGCAAAGATTCACTCAACATTTTCCATTCCTGATAAAAGCAAATTTTGGATTACCTGATTTTAGCCATCTCATATACCTTTCATGTTCATGGAAAGCTACTTAAATGATGTATAAATCCTACTTGCGAGTAGTGATAAAGCAAAAGAAATTTATGACCTTTTAGGAATACACTCAATGTGGGCCTATTAAATCCTGTAGATGTTCAGAGTGGCATAATCATTTAGAATAAATACATTATTAGGAACAAAATCTTAAAAGGAAGTAATAAATTGAAATTCTACAGACAGTGTTAGAAGGCTCATCTCCTCACACGGGTAACAAATTTGCTTGTAAAGCACTTACAGACACATAGAAAGAAAACCTAAATGCCACCCATTTGAATTTGTAATTTGAATATATATTTGTTGACCCGTATACACATCTGCTGCAGGCCTGTCTTATCAGCAAATGTTCTAAGAATAATAGCATGTCAAACCTGTCAAAGTGCAGAATGACAATACTTAGCATTTTGTAATGAATTACTGTTTTGTATGTGTGAGATGGATACATGTTGTTCTCACTGAAACACAATACAACAAGTGGATCGCACACGAGACAGTCAGTATCCCTTATTGATTAATGTGTAAAATAATATTTTCCTTAGCTGCCAAGACAATCAATACCATGAAAGTAATATTGCCTTGAACTGTGTCAATAAACACTGCATGATATCTCGTGTTAAATATGTGAAAACAGGGGTGGTGAAATGCATTACTGCTGATGTAACTAAACAGCAGACAAAATGAAACACTCTGCTTCACAACAATGGTGTTCTTGCTGAGTCAGACAGGACGGATTTCATGCCAAATGCTTTGAGTTACTGGGACCACTGAAAGAAAATGTATTTAGGAAATATTGATGGGCTTCCAGCTAAGAGAAGTGGTTAATCTATTAAGATCAGATCTAAGCTCTGTAGTCCTGCCACCTCCAGTCATGAATGGTGGTGAGCATTTAAACAGGTCAATGGAGGAGGCAGCTCCACAAATGTCACCACAGTCAATAACAGGAGGGAACAGCGCAAAAGATAAGACTGAAGAATTTTCAACAATCTTCAGCCAGAAATGCTGAGTGGTTAATCCATCTTAGCCTCTTCTATGTTCCAGTCTTCAACCTGTTTGATTCAATTCATATGAAATCTGGAAATGACTGGAAGTACTGGATACTGCAAAGGCTATGGGCCCTGACAACATTTTGGCACAAGTGCTGAGTGGGGAAATGTGAGATTTTCCTTTTTGGAATGAGGGATAGAAGAGTTGAATATTATTTAGATGCGGGAAAAAAATGCAGAAAGCTACAAAGCAGAGGGATTTGGGAGTGATTATCAACGAATCACAACAGACAAACATCGAAGTTAAGTGGGTAAGAAGGAAGGCAAATGAAATATTGGCTTTTATTTCAAAAGGAATGAAATACAAAAATAGGGAGACGATTGACAAATATATAAGGCACAAGACAGACCACAGCACATTATTGTGAGTAGTTTTGGACCCCTTATCTGAAAGAATATATCCTGGCATTGGATGCAATTCAAAGACCACTATCATCCCAGTGCCAAAGAAAAATCAGGCAGTGTGCCTTAATGACTAATACCCAGTGGCTCTGATATCCATCATTATGAAGTGCTTCAACAGGTTAGTAGTGGCACACCTCAACTCCAGCCTCCCAGATTACCTCGATCTTCTACAATTCACCTACTGCCACAACAGGTCCACTGCAGACACCATCTCCCTAAACCTACACTCATCCCTTGAACATCTATATAACAAGGACATTGATGTCAGACTCAATTTTGTTGACTTTAACTCTGCCTTCAACACCATGATTCCAACAAAACTCATCTCTGAACTCTAAGAACTAAGATTGTCTCCCCCATCTGCGACTGGGTCTTTGACTTCCTGACCCGCAGACTGCAATCAGTAAGGGTAGGCAACAACAACTCCTTCACACCAATACTCAACACCAGTGCTGCATACTCAGCCCTTTACTATGCTCTTTATACACTCGTGACTGAGGCCAACTTCAGCTCTAACCCCTTTTAGAAATTTGTGGATGACACCACCATAATGGGTTGGATCTCAAACAACGAAGAGACAGAGTATAGGAAGGAGACAGACAGCTTAGCGGCATGGTGTAAAGACAACAATCTCTCCCTCAATGTCAGCAAAATGAAGGCACCAGTCATGAAGGAGATTTCAGGAAGCAGAGTGGAGGACACACCCTTGTCTGTATCAATGGCACTGATGTGAAGGTGGTCTGGAGCTTCAAATTCCTAAGAGTAAATATCACCGACGATTTATCCTAGTCCATCCACCTGAACACTACAGTCAAGAAAGCACACCAATACCTCTACTTCCTTAGAAGGTTAATGAAATTCAGCAGGTCCACAATGAATCTTATCAATTTTTATAGATGTTCAACAGAAAGCATCCGAGCTGGATACATCACAGTGCGATATGGCATCTGCTCTGCCCAAGACCGCAAAAAAATTAGAGTTGTTAATGCAGCCCAGTTCATCATGCAAACCCAGTTTTTCTTCCATTGACAGAGAGATAGTAAGAGTCAGTTATAACACAGTGTGGAGCTAGAGGAACACAGCAGACCAGGTAGCTTCCGAGGAGTAGTAAAGCTGACGTTTTGGGTCAGGACCCTTCTTCAGAAAAATCCCTGCCTGGCCTGCTGTGTTCCTCCAGCTCCACACTGTATTATCTTTTTCTTCCATTTATGCTGTCTATACTTCCTGCTGCCTTGGGAAAGCAGACAACATCATTAAAGACCCTCCTACCCAATTGTACTCTCCTCCATCCTCTTCCATTGGACAGAAGATACAAAAGTTCGGAAACACATACCAACAGATTTAAGAACAGTTTCTTCCCTGCTGTTATCAGAGTTATGAATGAACCTCTCATATATTAGAGTTGATCTTTCTCTGCACCTTTTCTGTAGCTATAACACAAAATTCTTCATTCTGTTCTATTACCCAGATTTACTTATAGAAGGTATGCTTTGTCTGGTTAGCATGCAATACAAGACTTTTCACTGTATCTTGGTACGTGTGACAGTAATAAATCAAATCATATTCAAGGCTCAGATGGACAGATTTATCATCAGTAAGGGAAATGAGGTTTATGGGGAAAAGGCAGGAAAGTTGAATTGAGTATTACCAGCCATTATCTCATTGAATGGCAGAGGAGATTCAATGGGCTGAATGGCCAACTTCTGCTTCTGTGTATTTTGTATGCTCCAGCACTGCCCATGTCTCTAGCCAAGCTGTTTCAGCACATCAGCAACACTGCATCCACCTTACAATGTAGAAAACTGTCTTGGTATGTCCTGTACCGATAAAGCAGGGCCAAATTCAACCTGGCCAATCACCGCCCCATCAGTCTACACTCAATCATCAGTGAAGTGATGTCATCAACAGGGCTATGAAGTAGCACATGCTTAGAACACCCTGCTCACTGATGTTCAGTTTGGGTTCCACCAAGGCCAGTCAGCCCTTGACTTCATTACAGCCTTGGATCAAACACAGACCAAAGAGCTGAATTCCAGAAGTGAGCTGATAGTGACTGCCCTTGACCTCAAGGCTGCATTTGACTGAGTATGACATCAAGCATATTAGTTCACTCATAAGGTAGTGAATCTCTGGAATTCTCTGCCCCGAACACAGTGAAAGCTCAAACCTGGAGTATGCACAACTCCATACAACAAAAGCATCAAACGATATGTGAAAGTGCAGGAAAATGGTGTTGAAGTTGACAATCAGCCATGATCACATCGAACGGCAGAATAGAATCAAAGGGTGAATGGCCTTTTCTAGCTCTTCTCCCTTACATTGTCACATATCATGATTTCACAAACAGAGAATGTTCTGTTCATCTTTGTTAGCTGTGAGATACATTTTGGACATGACATGAAGAAAATAGTCAACTATTTGTCACATAATTGCTTAAATACAGTTGAAAGAAATGGAAGGACCACAATGTCAAATAAAAGGTGGCACCTCCAACAATGCTAACAAATGGCACTGAAGTCACAAGCATAGTGCACAAACCTGTGATCAATTGAGAAGAGCTTCCAAGCGAAACAGTTAGCTCTGGTCCTGAAAATATTATCGGAAAAAATCTTTCTTCTAATGGTCAACATTTCAAAGCAACCCTTTTGGCACAATGTGGCACTAGTTTAAAACAAAATTATAAATATTTGAGAAATCTTTCCAACAATAAAAAAGGTCATTGTCATGAGCAAGCTGTACAAAAGTGCTGAAACACAGGTTTTATATTGTTTGCTGATATGAAAAATGCGAACAGTAAGAAATATGTGAACACAATACAAAATAACTTGACTTTGGAGATAAATTAGTAGCAATATCATTTTGATTGAAACTTTTTGAGATTCCGAAGATCTGCTTTATAAGTCATTCCATACTGCTGGGTAAAATATTTGCTGTAACTTAGAAAATGTTCCTTGGCCACAGAATATAGTTAAACTGGCGAACATTCTACTGCACATGCAACAATTAGGTCAGGTGCAATTTAAGATATTGAAAGTGGTCAAATATTTGGAATTTTTGTTAAATATATTGAATTGAAAATAATCTTGTTGTGGATCCATGCTGTTTCAGGTGAATGTTCAAATTCTTCAATTTGAGTGTGAGCTCACATTCACATTTTGCACGGTGAATAGCAGACTTGCTGCACTTATTTCTCGATTTCTCTTGCTTGCTTGCATTCTTGCAGACTGACACCTTTGTGACATTTAGTGATATATTTAGGAAAATCTTAGCCTGATCACAAGGATTCTTCCCCTCTCAAAGCCCATCTCCACAGCAGTGATTATCACAAGGATCCTGGATGCATGTAAAATGCGCTAATTAGTGATCCTTAATATTGCAATACACCGTCAATCCCCACCACCACCAACTCCCCCAACTACCCCCCCACCCCCCAATCCCCACTTGCCTATCTCCCAGCTCTTACCTATCTTGGAAATAAATAGATTCTATCATAACCTTTAATGAAGTCAGATATTTCTAACACCTCCATGGTACCTGTAGGCTAACAATTTATCTACCATTAAATCAGTTGTACCAGTTATCAACAGGAGAATGAGATCATCAAGCTTGGCAGTCATGTGGGAAGAGGTCAGGAATTTTAACCGAGGTTGAGGCCACTTTTGACATAATGTGGTAATGCATCGGAAGAGTTGGAGGATTGCCCCAGGAAACTGTAAGGCAGGATATGGGGCAATGTAAGAGAGGAACATGATATTTTCCCTGTTTGCCTTGCATGCTCAGTTTGAAGATGGTACCATCTGCCACTGATGCCCAACAAATAAAACTCTCCTCACACAAGGCAAGCAAGAAAACAGTGGCTGAAGAACCTGAATTATCCCACTGAGATAATGATTGTTGTTGCACTGAATCTGGTGTATAGACCACCAAGACTGGCAGACTACTTAGTCGATGAATGCCGTTTTTCAGGCAATTTGTGGGCAATATTTGCTTCAGCCCCAGTGTGTTGCACCTCAGTCTGGGAAAAAAGTCACATGATCCCTTTCATTCTTCCATTTTAGCCTATGTTACACAGAAAGTTTAAAAGAGAACAAACCTATGAGATTTCTTCAATTGTAAAACTTTTAATGTGCTCTGACACTTGTGTTACACAAATCTTGTTTCCCACTTTTCAGCCCAAGTTATATATATATTGGCCACATCTTGCTATATACAATTTCAGATATGCCTTCAGAGATGTTATGTTCAGTGCAACATGTTGCTGTTGTACCCAAGTCCATTAATTAGAATAATTTTAGTAGCAGTTGAAACAACAGTGTTGAGTGATGGAAACAAAACTTTGTACAGGCAAACGAATGCAATAAACTAAATACTGATCAGTGGTCTTGAGAGCAATGTGAAAATTTTATGGAAATGACAGGACAACAACAGCTTGTATTTATCTGACAAACTTAACATTGCAAAACATTCCAAGGTGCTTCACAAGAGTGTAATTAGACAGTCAAACATGGGAGACTTGAAGACATTGTTTTAAAATGCTTGGTCAATGATGTACATTCCATGCAAAGTCTTCAAACCTATCTCATTATTATTGAGGAAGGTTAGGCAGACAATGGATAGGAGTCAGACAAAGCTGAGAAAAGAATACATTTATCAGAGCAAAATAATTATCATCTTTTGAAAAGTATTGGGATCTGAGGGATAAATCAAAGCAATTAAACGAATAGGGAATGGAATTTATTCCAATCTGATCTAAAGTTTGGAAAAGAGTAGATTCTCTGGAATGTAAAAAAAAAGATAAATAATTCAAACGCTGGGGTATAATGATTGTCAGGTATTCTAACTATGATAGATTTGACACTACTCTTCAAAGATGCCTCACTGGCTGCAAAATACTTTGGGGTGCCCTGAGGTCATGAAAGGCACTATATAAATGCAAGTTCTTTCTTTGAATAGCTACTGATGGTGGAATATCATTATTGGAGGAAGATACTGGCGTATGAACTGGTGACATATTCATAATGTCAGAACACTTGTTTGAAATTATTATAGCTATTCCATTTTTATTTAAAACTCAGAAACCAACCTGTTGTAGAAGAAATTCAAGCAGTCAGTCACAAATTTAAATACTTGTGTGAAGTTGAAGGAGTTGAAACTTTGAAGAGGTACACTACCTACCAAATCAGACTTGCTTTCAGTGAAGCATCAAGATTCTCAGTACTCAAGTGCACAAAGGTTTGGATTCAAATCTTACTAATTGCAAATTATATTCAAGAAGACCAGGACAATTCATAGATTATTCATATGGCATCAAACTATCTGGCTAAAAGACCAGTATGCCTGAGGCAGAGTTTGTCAGTGACAGGATCTCACATAATGTGATACAATGTTCATAGTGTGCCCACTGAAGTTATTTTCGTTTTCAGAAAAAGAACAGTATTTTGTATTCTTTGTTAAAGTTTTGTTAAATTCAGAATAGTTTCTCTGCAGTTTTCAGCATAATGACTTGAGGAAACTGACTACATCAGTTTCCTCTATATATACTGCCTATATATGTATCCAGAGACCGGTTGATTAGCACATGAACAGATATCCTCATTAATGTCCAGAGCATGCACAGACAATATATTACGAGCAATAACAAAGTTGCTGGAAAAGCCCAGCAAGTCTGGCAGCATCTGTGAAGTAAAAAACAGAGTTAACATTTCAGGTCCGGTGACCCTTCCAAACCAGAAGGCTCTGAGGAAGGGTCACCAGACCTGAAACGTTAACTCTGTTTTTTTCTTCACAGATGCTGCCAGACTTCCTGAGCTTTTCCAGCAACTTTGTTTTTGATCCTCATTTACAGCAACCACAGTTCTTTTGGTTTTTATGCAATATATTAAGAGGTCAGACTTGCACCTCTTTAGGTTAAAGGCTAATTTCAATCAGTATTATCTCACGAAGCATAGACATCAACAGTATTTTACAAGTGACAGCATAACATGCTTTAAAACTTTTCCTTCTGTCTCTAGCAATCAGGACTCCCACAACAGTTTAACAATGAAATTTTCTTGCAATGTGATTGTAAACCAAGTGGGTTAGTAAAACAAATAAATGCAATGCATTAAGGACCTCAACAAGATATGCTTGCCTAATTGGTTATACTGAAGAAAGTCTTACAGAGCTGGCTTTACTTCCGAGTGCAAAGATCAAGATCTGAAGGATTAAGTTGAGTAGATGCCTGTCAGATTCAGAAACAAAGTGGCCAGCACCCTTTTGAGATATGAGTTTCATTTAAATGCGATCCGTGAGCTGAGGTTAGCAACCTGTTTAGTAAACAGCATGCAAGTGAATTTAAAATAAGCCACCAGCATTAAAGAGGTTATATAAATGTGCATTATTTGTTAACTCTTTAATATAGATTAATCAAAGTTTGTGGTTTTGATAAAAAGTCAACAGACGCCATAACCATTAGACATTAAAATCGTCCATCCATGTGATGAAGAGTGGCAGAATGAAAACCAGGAACTGATCAGGACTACACTTGTAGAATATTTATAAGTGGGAGAAAAAGGACACGTTAATGGTGAAGATTTCTTTTTCAAAATGAAAAATGACAGTTTGCAGATGCTGTTTTATGCACCTAATATTATGATAATACAAATAGAAAAAAACTCACAGGCAGGAATAGACAGCCAGTCCATCAAAGTTGCCCCACACCATGATAAGCAACATGACTAAATGTTTTTTTCCTGCCCTTAATTCTACAGCCATAAATCTGAAAGAGCCAGAAGAGGGAAAGGCCACGGTCCAGCAAAGTTCTCACTGTGCCAAACCTCTCTCCAAGCAATTAAAACCCAATGCAGAATATCACAGACACCAACTGCTGTCTATAAAAGATATTTAACTTTGATGGGATGCCACCTCTGCCTGAGCAAGAACCATTCTATCTCCACCTGATGCATGCATCCAGAGGTATTGCACTCCAGAGATATTGTTCTCCAATGTGAACAAAATATTTTCACAATGAACATCTCAGCTGCCCGCAATCACTTCATCTTTCTCGAAAGTCTATTTTTTTTTTCTTGTTCTAAATGGAATTGGCTGGAAAGCAATGAATATAAAATTTTGTACAAACTCCCACGTAGCAAGTCAAGCCTTTTGTGTCCTATCAATGAATTATTGAGCCACATGAACATATGACCATTTTCTCCCAAAGTAAGAACTGAAAAATAACATGCGTATCAGGAACTGAACTACCAAGTGATAAAATCCTCCAAAGTGCTTCCCTATAAATCACAAAAAAAACATTAAATTACAATGTGCATAGAACCAAGGTCAATCCTTGCAGTTGCATTCCTCCACGGAATTGTTCTATTTTCTGGTCCACTTGAGTACATTTTTTATGACTAAAGCATTGCAGAAATCATAGTGATTTTTGAAACATCTGAAGTACCTCTGGGAATATGTGCACATAATATAATGTATCCAACAATTCTTATGTTACAAAGATAATAGGTTCAGGAAGCCCAGATTGTATGCATAGATACTTTTCTAGCCACATATCATGATCAGAAGTAGGCTATTCAGTCCCTTGAGCCTGCTCTGTCATTCTAGCTCATGGCTCATTATGTACTTAAACACCATGTTCCTGTGCTATCCTGATAGTCTTTGATGTCATTAGCACAGGAAATATCTTAACTGTCCCTTAAACTTAATTAATGATCCAGCTTCCACATCACACAGAGATGGAGATGTCCAAGGGTTCACCACCTTCTGAGTGATGGAGTTCCTCCTCATATCAGTCCTCAAGGCTTGCCCTTTATTCTTTGTGACACTGGCTGCAGACTCCTTACACCTCTTCTCCCCCCAGCCCCCACCCTCAACAAATCCCAACACCAGGAGAGGTATCCTTTCTGCCTCTACTTTATCTATCACTTAAAGAATTTTGTATAATACTATTAGATTGTCTCTCATTATCCTAAAGCCTAGACAAGAGATGGAGTATAATGTGGAAAGGTGTTAGGTTATGCAGTTTGGCAGGAAGAATAGAGGAGCTGAATATTATTTAAGTAGAGAAAGACTGCAGGAATCCATGTGCATGAGTATCAAAAAGCTAACATACAAGTTCAGCTTATAATAGGGAAGGCAAATGGAATGTTGACCTTTCTTTCAAAGGAAATGGATTCAAGGGTTCTGGGAAAAACACAGGAAAGTAGAGTTGTGGATTATCAGATCAGCTGTGACCTCATTGAATGGTACAGTAGATTTGATGGGCTGAATAGCCTACTTCTGTTACTTTGTCTTTTGGTGTTAGGTTCAATACAAGCCCAGGCTTCTCAAACTGTCCTCATGAGACAGTTGCATCTTTCAAGGAATCAATGTGTTGAACCTCCACTGCACTCCCTCTCTGTCAAATATATCTTTATGTAGGGACTGGAACCAGAACTGCACACAATACCCCAGGTACTTTCTCACCAGTGTTTTATACCATTGAAGAAGGACTGCTTTGCACTTGTACTGAAATACTCTTGAATAAAGGTTCATATACCATTTGCTTTTCAAATTGCGCACTGCAACTGTATGCTACTCATCAGGCAATTTTGGACAACGAGACCTCAGTCCCTTTGGAAATCATCACTTTCCATTCTTTCAGGCTTTAAGAAATACTCAACATCTCCATTCCTTGTTATTCATTCAAGGGATGAGGGTGTAACTAGTTGGGCCAGCATATGTTACAATACTGGTCAGCCTTGAGAAAATGGCTGTGAACTGCTTTCTTGAATTGCTATGATCGATTTGTTAGCATACACCTGCAATACTGTTAGAGAAGGAGGCCCAGGATTTTGATGAACACTAGTGAAACTGTAGGAACAGTAATATATTTTCGCTGGTGAGTGGCTTGGAGATGAATATGCACATGGTGGTTTCTTGATGGATCTGTTGCCCTTATCCATCTCGATGTTGCTGTAGTGAATTTCTGCAGAGCATATCGTAGAATTTACTGAATTATTGCTGCTGTTGAACATCACTGGTGGGGGAGGCTGCTTTGTCCTGGATGGTGTTAAACTTCTTCTGTGTTGTTGGATCAGCTGTCCTCTCGGCAAATACAGAATCATATTCCTCACCTTTGTCTTGTAGCTAATGGATGGTCTTAGGGGAATTAGGAGGTAAGTTACTCACAGCGTGATTCCGAGCATCTGCGTTGCTCTTGGAGCCACTCTATTTATATGACTAGTCCACTTTAGTTTCTGGTCAGTGACAAACTCCCAGGTTGTTGATAATGTGGTATGCAGTAATAGCAATGTTATTTAATAACAAAGGAAAATGGTTAGATTCTCACACCATCATTGCTGACACACTTTTTTTTACTTACTTGGACCTTACTGAGGTTTATAAAATCATGAGAGGCATAGATAAGGTGAATAGCAAGGGTTTTTTCCCTATGGGTGGGGAGATCAAAACTAGAGGGCAAAATTTTAAGGTGAGAGGAGAAAATTAAAAAAGGGACCTGAGGAGCAACATTTTTTGCACACAGCATGGCTCATATATTGAATGAACTGACAGGGGAAGTGGTAGACACAGATACAGTTACAACATTTAAAAGACATTTGGACAGATATATGAATAAGAAAGGTTTAGAGGAATATGGGCCAAATGCAGGCAAATGGGTCTAGCTTAGTTTGGGAAGCTTGATCATCATGGACGAGTTGTACAAAAGGGTCTGTTTCTGTGCCGTGTGACTATGACTCGTTGGGGCATTGGTGTTGCTGGCTGGGCCAATATTTATTGTCCGTCCTAAGGTGCCCTTGAGAAAGGCAACTGTGTGGTCTGAATGTAATTTCCCATCTATCAGTCCAAGTTTGAATTTTGTACACGCCTTATTGCATTTAGATAGATGTTGCCGCTGAGGAGTCATGAATGGCACTGAACATTCTCCAATCATCGGGAAACATTCCCACTTCTGACTGTATGATGGAGGGAGGGTCATTGATGCAGCTGCTGAAGATGGCTGGACCTAGAACACAACCCCGAAGAACTCCTGCAGTGATGTCCTGGAACTGAGGTGATTGGCTTTTAATCCCATGTTTTTTTCCTAATTTATCTCCTGTGTAATTTTTTTATTCATTCAAGGGATGTGGGCTTTGCTGGCTAGGCCAGACTTGATTGCCCATCCCTTATTGCCCATCCCTAATTGCCCAGAGAGCAGTTTAAGAGTCAACCACATTGCTGTGTGTCTGGAGTCACATGTAGGCCAGACCAGGTAAGGACAGCAAGTTCTTTCCCTAAAGGAAATTAGTGAATCTAGATGGGTTCTTCCGACAATTGGCGATGGATTCATGGTCATCAGTAGTCTCTTCATTCCAGATTTTTTTTATATATTGAATTCAAATTCCACCATCTGCCATGGTGGGATTGAAACCCAGGTCCTGAGTACATTACCTGGGTCTCTGGATTAACAGTCCAGCAAGAATACCACTAGGTCATTGCTTCCCTGTGTGGAACTTATCAAAAGCCTTCTGAGAGTTCAAGTACACAACATCCCTGGCTTCCCCTATCAACTCTGCTAGGTGTTGTGCAGAGGCTTTAGAACCCTAGAGCAACCTTGCATGAAAATGAAGTAGTTCCTCACTGGGCATAGCTTTGGTGGGGTGAGGAAGAATGGTAGTGCAGATAGAGAGCTAAGCAAAAACTGAAGGCTAGCCCACAGAATATCAGGGAGCCATGTGGAGTACTGCCAGCTAGCATTAGGTTGTCGAATGTATGGAAGAGCCTATCAATGAAGTGCAATATTACAGCCTGGTATATCTCTGAATAACTTTTATTACAGTATTGAGTTTTCATATGAAATAAACTGCTTTAAAGAAGCCCAAGCCCAAAGGCCTTTACTTTCGCTTCAGTCAATCTGTTTTAAGCCAAACTCATGAATATGGGAATAAAACTACACAACAAAAGATGGTGGCAGTGATAGAAAACATTCCCTGGAAAATTATGGCAGCAGTGAAGATCAAGAAACAGAACTGAAATTGTTTGGAAAAGAGAAGAACTATAAAAATCACTTATTTCAAAACAAAAAATGTCAGAACAGCTTTAAAATCAGCAGGCAGTCAGAAAAACCACAGAGCTCATAAGCTGCAGTGAAAAAAAAGCTAAAACAAAACAACTGTAACTCTGAATAAAAGCCTTTTGCAGCCATTAATAGGAGGAACAGGTTTAGCAGTGATTGAGCACTTGTGAAAAGAGTTAGATTACCTGGCACACAAAGCAGATTCTATCCCTTAGAGGGGAAAAAAAAACCTTTTGTTTTCACCAGAAAGAACTATGCTGGTCAACAGCGTTAACAGTTCTAACAGTTTCTGACCTATTATTTTGAGGACAAAGTTAATAACAAGCCAGTTCACAAAATTCTTCAGAAACAGGCTTAAAGTAAATCGATTGAAAAAAAAGAATAAAAATTGTCAATGGGAATGTGAAGTCTCAGGAGCCTAATATGAAATTCATTAAACCTTGATCATCATGACAATTTGAGTAAGAAACATGATTTAGTCAGAAGCCAAGAATTTTTAACAATTATAATCAATAAAATTCTACAAATTGGTGATAAGGAAAATGATTACAAATCTGACCATGTGGTGTTTGATTCCTTGCAAAGATACCTCAGACACAAAAAGAATTAATGGAGCCAACATCACATCAGCATTCTATGACATAGTGAAAAATCATTGAACCTTATTGATTGAAGCAACTTTCAGAAGGTTTTTACCCACAGATTTTTAGAAGACTTTTAGCCATCTTAGAAAAGGAATATCTTCATTCTTCTCTATGAAAGTACGATTTTGGTGAAGGGAAACTGTATTTAGAAACTTTAACAGTTTTCAGTTTTCAAACAGCAAGAACATTTTTTTGCGAGAACACAGCTTCAACATTAACTTTAATAAACTAAGAATACAAGAGGGAAAATGAAAGATGAATGTCGGACAAAAGGATCAAAATCCTAACAATGATCATCCAGATCAAGAAAATAATCAACAACTTCAAGTGCTTATCAGTTATCAGCCAATGCAACAAAATTTACCTGTACTGATCTTGCCACCAGAAAAGAAAATCCAACCTGTCAGATTCATACGATCAAACAACAAATTGGCAAATCTGGAAAGCACTATTTCGAATATTTCAAGCAGCTTTAGGACTGGACATCAAATCAAATACAGAGCAGGTTAGCATACTTCTTCACTACATGTGAAGATTATCAGATCATATCACATATTGGCCATAGATCAATGAGAGACAAAATTGTTTTTGGCAACCTCTGGAAAGTTTTGATTGATATTTGAGTTCAAGAACAAATAGGACACTTGTGAGATCATGTTTCAACAGCCAGAGAAACTGTACATAACTTAAATAACCGATGATTGGTCCGTGAAGACAAAGATAAAGTACTCATTTAGCTTCTCTGCAAATTCTCTGTTCCCTATCATAAATTCTACTGCAACTAACCCAAGTTTGTCTTTGCTAATCTTTTTATTTTGCAGATCTATAGAAGCTTTACAATTCTTTTCTTAATGTTCTTGCTATTTTATACTTCTCAGGTTTTTATGAGCAATGTTCCAAGCATCTTTCTTTGATCTAATTCCAGTTTTAACTGTCCTTGTTAGCCATGACTTTCTGGCTTTTTGATTCAGGTAGTTTTGAATTAAAGGAATGGATGTTTTTGAAAACATAGCATTAATTTTAACATACCAGCCATTGCCTATTTAATGGCAAATCTTTTAATGTATTCTCTCATATCTTTATAACTAATTGTCCTGGTTTAGATTTTATACCCAAGTTTCAAATTAAATAACACTTTATGCCTACTGGAAGCCTACTGGAAAATTCAGTCACAATATGGTCTAATTTCATAAAGGTTCTTTTGTAACAGATTATTGAGCACTTTCTCATCTCATAATACTCAATCAAAAATCATTGGTCCATCAGTGGTTTTCTCCAGACAGCTACCTCAAACACAATCCAGGAAATTTTCCTCCCAGTCTTGGTGTTCATTACATCTACCCAGTATGTCTGTATACTGAAGTGACCCACAAATAATGCAGTCACATAGCTACATGCATCTAATTTCCTGATTTACACCATGCTAAACATAACCACTGCAATTTGGAGGCCATTACTACCTTTATCGTGACTCCTTGCTGTTTCTTTGCTCCACTCAGATAGATTCCACAACATGTTTTTCAAACTGGGGGCCATCTCTTGCTAATACAACAGTCCCTTACCATCAGTACAATGCATCCTCCCTTCCTTTTTAGTTTATTGTTTCTAGATGTCATATTTTAAAAATTCAGTCACCAGGCTTGGTCATCCTGCAGCAACATCTCTAGAATGACACTTCAATCATATCCCTTTACTTCTACCACCTCTATCCATTCACCTATTTTGTTGTAAGTGCTGCATGCATTCAGACAGAGTACGTTTAAATCTGCATTTTAATTCTATTCAGCAATTTGCCCCTCGTTCATTCTTGTATTTGCTTCTGCTGCTTTCCATTTTCATTTACCGCTCTTAAACTTCCCTTAACCAGCTTAGATTTAATTCGATCAAAATTTCTTCTCAGATTTCCACTCCACCACACCACCACACCCCCACCTGACTAGCTCATTTAAACCTTCTCCAAGAGTACCAGCAATCCCATGAATGAATTTTTTAAAATTCCCAATGAGAATATTAATCCCAATTCTGCTAAAATATAACCCATCCATCCTGTACAGATACCACCTGTCCCAGAACCAATGCCCTAGAAATCTCAAACCCTCCCACCAGTAACATTTTTTCCAGCCATTTCACTCAGTCTTACTATTTCTGCATGTGTTAGCATGTGGTACTGGGAATAGTCCTGAGCTCATTGCTCTAGAGATCTTGCTTTGCAGTTTCATACCTAGCTCCTTAAAATCTACGATCAGGAGATCATTCCTCCCTACCTATGTTGTTGGTGCTAATGTTGACCACAACCTTTTGACTCTTCACCCCGTCCTCCTCAAAGAAATGCCCCTCATTGTGTAACATAGTTGACCTTGGCACCAGGAAGGAAAATATGTCCTGAAGTCATATTTGTAGCCATAGAATCACTTTCCTGTTCTCCTAAGTATCAGATTGCCTGTCATTACTTCCCCTTCTCTCTTCTGCTATTTCATCTTGCAGCTGAATTATGAATGATACCACAACTTGGATCTTGCTACATTCCTCTGATCAACCATTGTCCTTCTCAGTATCTCAGGCAGGAAACACTGGACACTCCTGCACAGAAATGACTTCTCAAAAATTAGGTGTCAAAATCTTCCAACATATCACTCAGCACAACAGCTTCAGGTAGACTGCTAAATCTTTCCAGCGTGTCCTATTTCCTCCACTTTCAAGCAGGAATTGCATTATTCAGTTCACAGTCCTTACAGCAACATTGAACATTTCTAAGGTGTTCTTCTTATATAAGGAAACTTCTTGAGAGTGCTTTCCACTGTTTTTAAATTGGGAGAAGGATGAGGATTAAGAAACAAAACACAACATGGTCAAGAGGAGATCTGAAGGAGGTTTTTGAGGGCAGGGTGGGACATGGTAAGGTTGAAACATAGAAAATAATTGCAGGAATAGGCCATTCGGCCATTCAAGCCTGCACCACCATTCATTATGACCATGGCTGATCATGCAATTTCGGTATCCCACTCCCGTTTTCTCTCCATACACTTTGATCCCTATCACTACAAGGGCCACATCCAGCTCCCTCTTGAATATATCTCATGAAACATTCCCACAAAACTTTCTGTGAAAGAGAATTCACAACTCTGAGTGAAGAAATTCTTGCTTATCTCAGTCCTGAATGGCTTACCCCTTATTCTGAGACTGTGACCCCTAGTTCTGGACTTCTCCAACATCGAGAACATTCTTCCTGCATCTAGCTTGTCCAATCCCATCATAGTTTCTATGAGATCCAATCTCATTATTCTAAATTAAAATAAAGAAATTGTCATGAGATAGTAGGAACTGCAGATGCCGGAGAATCTGAGATAACAAGGTGTAGAGCTGGATGAACTCAGCAGGCCAAGCAGCATCAGAGGAGCAGGAAG
>NC_063334.1:110544237-110645888 GCF_021869965.1 Rhincodon typus
CTTTATCAAAGAAATAGTCATCATTGGATTTCCAGGTTGTGTGGTTGAAGGGACAGTCTTCCTGGCAATAGGAAATAGCCCAGTCGATACCAAAAGGTTACATTTTGAGACATTAGGTGAACAAGTTCAAGCATAAGTGATAAGGGAACAGAAAAAAGGGACTTAAAGTAAGAGTTAAAATCTCAAAAGGTTGAGAGGAATGTAGTGTACCATTCAGAACATTGAGCAATTAATATAATTTTGAAGTTTTTTATATCATATGGAAATAAGATCGTTGTTCTGATTTTTTTTAATTGGGATAATTGGGATCAATAAGGAACAAAGAACAAAGAACAGTTCAGCACAGCAACAGGTCCTTCAGCCCGTTAAGACTATGCCAACACATGATGCCTTACCAAACTAAAAACTTTTTGCCTCCATGTGTTCCATATTCCTCTATTCCCTGTCTATTCAAGTATCTGTTAAGGTGCCTCTGAAACAGTGCTGTTGTATCCAACTCCACCACCTTCTCTGGAAGCGTATTCCAGGCACTTACCACCCTCTCTGTATTGAACATGCCTCTCAAATCTCGTTTAAACTTACCTTTTTTTACCTAAAACCGAAGTCCCCTAGTAATTGACATTATTACACTGAGAAAGAAAAAGAGACTCTGACTATACATTCTATCCATATTTAGGGTATATTACATTTCAGAAACTGTTTCTACATTTTTATTGGCAGCTCAGATTAATCTATGATCAGTTAGTATTGGAAAGCAATTATTTCTTTCAGTTTCATTATGCAAGGAACATTATTTTCAGTTTACAGGAGAGCTGAACTATTTTTGCATGTGATCCCACAAATTAAAAACATTTTATATTTGCATCGTGCCTTGTGTTCTGACACTCAGGAATATGATTTAGAATTCCCACAACAATGCATTAAATGCAGACTTGCTTTGTTTTGGAGGTTAATGGGCCCTTACTGAAAAAAATTCTCTGCCTCTAATGGCCACATTTGCTTATCATAGAAAGGTAGGTTGCAAAAGGGATACACACATTTTAGAGAGAGATATTGATATGTTAAGTGAGTGGGCAAAAAAATTGGCAAATGCAATATAATGTGGAAAAATGTGAAATTGTTCATTTTGGAATGGAGAACAAAAGAATAGAATATTATTTCAATAGAGAGAAACTGCAGAAAGCTGCAACACAAAGGGACTTATGCATGAAACACAGGAAGCTAGCACACAAGTTAAGCAGGAAATCAGGAAGGCGAATGGAATGTCGCCCTTATTTGAAGGCAGTTGGAATATAAGAATAGTGAAGTCTTAGTGCACATGTACAAAGTACTGGTGAGGCCACATTGGAGTACTGCAAGCTGTTTTGATCCCCTTATTTAAGGAAAGATATCATTTCATTGGAGGAAGTTCAGAGAAGATTTACTACGGATTGTCTAATGAGCAAAGATTGGCTGTCAACCCACTGGGGTTCTGAAGAATGAGAGGAGATCACATTGAGACAAATAGGATTCTTAATTGATTTGAAAGGGTAAATTCTAGGACGATACTGCCTCTAATGGGAGAGTCTAGGACTTGAGGGCATAATCTCAGAATAAAGGGGCACCAATTTTAGACTGTGATGAGGAGGAATTTCTTATTCCAGAGGGTTGAGTGTCTTTAGAACTCCTTGCCACAGAGAGTTACGGGGGAAGGGTCCTTGTGTATATCCAAGGGTGAGATAGATCCTTGATTGTTAGAGGAATCAAGAGTTATGCGGAAAGGGCAGCAAAGTGTGCATTAGTAGTGTCAGATCAGTCATGATCCTATTGAATGGTAGAGCAGGCTTGAGGGGCTGAATAGCCTACCCTTTCATATTTCTTGGGGTCTTTTGTCTTTTGGCTTCTTACACCCTAATGATCTGTACTATATGAGCAGAAATCAGGACGTAATCAGTTTGCAGAAGCTCCTTGCCCACATAGGAAAACTGGACATGTTGAACCTCCTTTACTAAATTGTCACTTTCATAAGCAACTTAAACCTCAATCTAATCGACCAGGAAGACGAACATTCATTGTTCCTATTCATTGCTTTTCTTGCAAGTTTCCACTTGTACAGAACTTCTACAGGATGACATTGAAAGCAGCATTAATGCCTCATTTAGTTGCTCAGTTCTGAAACATTAGTTGAGGGACCTGAGTTATGTGGAAAGGTTGAAAATGTCAGGGCTGTTCTCTTCATAACAAATATTAAGTTGTGGCCGAATTGCTGCTCGCAGGACAATGAAAGGTTTCGATAGAGTCGAAAGAGGAAACTATATCTTCGGGTGAATGGGTCCATAACTGAGATCATAGATTCAACAAAAGATCTACAGGAGGGAAAATGTTTCACTCAAAGACTCATTGGGTTCTGTCTCCAACTGAAAAGGTAATGGACACTGATTCCAACAATAATTTTAAAAGGCAGTTGAGGATAAGGAACATATAGGGTTTGGACATAACACAGAGATATAGGGATTAAGTGCAATTATTCTTTCAAAGAACTGTTGCAGGCATTTTACATTATAAGTTTCTATGAATTCAATGGAAAAGGGATAGGGCATTCAGCCCCTCAAGGGGAAATGTTAACATTTTCTTCAACTGGATCGTTGAAAGCATGTAGATAGATTTTTGTTTACTGGTATAGTCAGCTTGGGGAACCAAAAGACCTGGAGATTAAATCTTTTGCTTTGATATGACTTCTTCTTTCATAGGTATCTCTCACACCCAGTCTACTTTCATTTCATTCCTCTTCATTACTTCCCACTTGCAGGAGGTTCTCAGAGGGTTCCTCTACTACGTGCAGTCTGTGTGAGTCATGGACTTAAGAAAGACATCTTGTTTCTATGACCCATTGACTGAAAAGCCAAAGTTGTACATTCATGGATAAAGAGAAATAATCCAGAGAAAATTATAATAATGCTTCGCTCATTGATTGTGTTCTACTCATTGTTCAGAACTGAATGGAATTAAAACATTGTGTGGGTTGTAAACCATCAAGCATTCTAAAACAACACAATTTTATGTTGACCACTAAAAATTACTTCAGTTGTAAAGATTGAATTTTGAATTGTTTTGTAAATTGGGAAGTACCACATACATACAAGAGGCACAAAAAGACAATGGCTCTTACCAAATTACAACTATTGATGCTACATTTGTGGAAGATTCTTTTCGATATTTCTTATTAACTTACAAAAACAGTATGCTGGCAAGAAGTGAAGATTTGCTACTACTGAGTAGGAGATGCGACCAAAACACACCGTAGTGAGCCATTCTATAAATGGATGACTTAGCTATGTTAGATTTTATTTTGACAACCTGCCCCCAAAGAGTTTGGTGTTTCGCGTTACTTGAGTCCGCCTGTCACTTTTGACACATGACGAATCTACCGTTTTGATTGAATGGTGAGATGAAACAACTTGTGACGGCAATGTTACAAAATTTGATAAAGACGTATGCACTCCTCCACTGCTACAAAAATAGATTCTGTGGCCTGATCATGAAAAAAAATAGGTAACTGAGTTCTGTCACTGGAAAGTGCCCCAATCATAGCAGTTGAAGGGATAAAAAATAGCCTCTTGAACTAAGCCATTGAAATAATTCAAATATCTGATCAGCAAGTCCAATTAAGCAAATATCAAAAAGCTAGAATTAAATATTTCATACCCCATGACTGGTTGCTGTCGCTAGTTTCAAATATTTCCTTCTCAGATTTTCTGGTGTCCAGTTCTTCCAACAGAAGCGGACAATGATCCCGTGTACTTACTGACATGAACAGATGGTAGTTGTCCTCTTCAGAACAGAGCTGAAGCAATTAATATTACAGGCTGCTTTCAGGTTGCATTTTAAGTAGCAAATTGTCAACCATGACTAGGGTGTTTATATCATAGTGACAGTCACAGGTTGCATGGGAAAATTGAACTTTTTAGCCCTATTATAATTATTGTTCGAATTGTGTGCAATCCCATTAAGTGAGCAACCTGCTTTTACGTGGCCTTCTAAAAGCAAGGAGAATAATACCTCTTAATTGTTTATAATTTTCAGTTTTGCAAACCAGATGTGATTATATTATTAAGCGAAGTACTGGAGCAAACAAAATATATTATTGGCTTAATGTTAGTTCGCACACTTCCATATAAAATTCATACAACTACAACCATAATTAATTGCTTTGTTTGTTGAATGTTAAATTCCTGTGAATTCACTGTTATACCAAGCACATAAAACAATTACAATTTTTCAAAAACTCAATGCCGAGACAAACATTCATATTTGTTCAGGGACATCTCAGTAAACTTTTATGAGCCCATTTTAATTGGAAATTGTCGTAATTTATAATTTTCAAAACAAAAACAATGCATTACTCCCAATGAATATCTGGCTTCAAAATTTTTATTTTTTAAAAAAGGCCCATTATTGTCTGATGTTTATGTCTGGCAACTGTTTGTTACATTTAACCACAAATTTATTTAAAAGGGTTTGAAAGTGGGAAAGTGAGAGTTTGAGACTGCCGAGCTGAAATCAATAATTGAAGATGAAAGCCAGGATTTTCCTTTTCTGCACTGATCATTTTTTGGCATTAACTTTTTGCAGTGTATTACGGCCCACAGTAGCATATAACATATTGTTCGTTGCAAGAAATATTGGATGCTGAAACCACCTACTCCAATTCAGAAGGGTCAACTTAAATTATAATGATGGAATGATGCTAAGCAGCACTGAACTTAGAGATCACAAGAACCAGACAGAAGGTCTGCTGTGCCCCAAAAGCACAGTATGTTTAAACGTTGCAATACCTAGCCAAGTCAGTTAAGCTTGCAAGAGACAATCACTGAAATTTTGTAGGTTGGTAAATCTTGAAGAGTTCTCAGTGTCACCAACACTACTCTTTGAGACTGCATTCCTCTTTAAGCTAAAGCAGGTATACACAGGACTCACTGTTGCTCCTATTGTCATTTAGAATTTCCATGAGCAAGTGAATAAAATGCGGAGAGTCTGATTAAATGCTGCAAATTGCTCTGACCTGGAAAATTGACAAGGTTCAGTGCCAATTTAAAGGGTGGATGAATCATATCCATGTTAGTAAATGGACTGATCTTACTGAAGTCTAAATCATTGCTTTGAAACAACACATTTAGTGTGAAATCTATTGTTTTTCTTCATTAAAAAATGAAAAAGAAAAGTAATCCTTATTACCAAAGTTATCCATTGCACTATATTAAGCTGTAAGATATCTGAGATATGTAGAAATATTATATATTGATGCAAGATATTTCTGCCAGTTGTAGTGACATGCGTATAATTTTATTATTGATATCTTATAAGAAAAAGTCTGTAAATATTTGAATGGAATTTTGACATCATTGGACACCTGGAAGTGGGAAATCCAGGAAAATAGGGGGAGCCAAAATTGGGGTGGCTCTCTGCCTCACTCCATATGTTGGAGAATTTTGCTATTTTTTATATCCAGAAGTGAACTTGCACACAATTAAATGTTTTCTTTACTCCATCACTGAATGATCCATGGTATCTTTTCACTGATTAACCACGATCAGTAAATTACCCATGTTCTCCAATTGACGAGTTTACATGCAAAGCCTGTTAAGGCAATGTAGACTATCAAAGGTGGTGGAGACTAGAAAGGGACCTTACAAAAATCTCCTGGAGGTGGCCTGGGAATCAGATCAACTGCCAATTAGACATATTTAAGTCCCAATAATGTTGGAATGATGCCACTAAGGAAAAGGAAACAAAACTGCTATCCTTACTTGGTCTGGCCTACATGTGACTCCAGTCCCACAGCAAATGGGTGACCCTGGAAGTTAGGGATGAACAATAAATGCTGACATTGTGTGAATGAATTTTTACAAAATGCATGCTGCCTGGGTAAAGATCATTGAAAGCTGTGGCCCATAAACATAAAACATGCAATCCCAGGTGCAGCCAATGCGGCTTTGGTGCTGAACCATTTTGTGTTTCATCAATTTTCCTTCTGGTCACAATTTGTCTCAACAGCACCCAACATTCCTGGTGGGATTGCCAATGCTTTAGAGCTGTTGATCCTCTGAAGTAGGAACTCAATAGCACCAAGAGGTTGTTTTCGAAATAATGCTAAGAGTGGAAACAGAAGACCACCACTTTCCAGTGTTCCATTTGGTCCTGACATCTGGATGTGAAACCTTAAGGAAAGTCCAGCCGATGTTCTAAGCCTCTAAGAAATGGTGCAGTCAATGAAGAAGGTACTAATGGATATAGCTGCATTAAGCTGGATTGCTTATCCTCCCGATGACCATCAACTGATACAGACCTTGTAGCCTGTAATATAAATGGATTCTATTTTAAAACATCATTACAGTAAGTTGGATATTGCTCAACTGGATATTATTCTGTTAAACTGCTTCATTCTTACACTGGGGATAATATTGTATGAAGTTGCTCATGGGAGAACATGTCAAGCAGTCAGCCCATATGTGCCTTTGAAAATCAGAGGTCCCTGTGGAATGGAATTGCTTATTAATGTGGCACAGAAGCCTCTTCAAACATAGAAAATAGATCATTTAGTCTTTTGAGCCTACTCCACCATTCATTTTGATCATGGTTCATCATCCAACTTAGTCTCCTGTTCTCACATTCTCGCTATAACTTTTTATCCCTTTAGCCACAAGAGCTATGTTTATTTCCTTGAAAACATGCATTGTTTTGGCCTCAACCGCTTTCTATGGCAACTTTGGTTTTCAGAAAGGCTGTCATTACATAAGAGGAAATAAAAACTAAAATCATTTTATAACTCTCAAAAAACATCTTCGAGATTTATGATGCATGATTAAACTATACCTGTTACTTCCATTGCAGGAAGCACACAAAAACTTTATATTACTTAATTTAAAAACTGCAGCTTTTTTTTATTTTTTGCTGATAAGATATGTACATTGTTGGCTAGTCCAGCACTTATTGTCCATTTTTAATTTCCCTCGAGAATGTGGTGATTAGTTGTCTTCTTTAACTACTGCAGTCCTTCGGGTGTGGGTCACTCACATTACTGTTAGGAAAGGGATTCCAAAATTTTGTCCTAGTGACAATGAAGGAACGACCATGTATTTCTGAATCGGGATGGTGTGCAACTTGGAGGAGGACTTACAGCTGGTGGCCTTTCCGTGCATCTGCTGCTGTTGACCTTCCAGGTGGAAGAAATCGTAGGGTCAGAAGGTGCAGTTGAAGGAGCCTTGTTGAGTTACTGAAGTGCATCTTGCAGATAGTACACACGGCTGCTGGGTGCATTTGAATAGTGGAGCAAGTGAACTTTGATGGTCGTGGATGGAGTGTCAATTAAGAAGGTAGGTGGTGTTAAGCTTCTTAAGTATTGTTGGACTGATCCAAGCAAGTGGAAAGTATTCTATCACATTCTTAACTTGTGCATAGCCAGCAGATGGTTTTGTGGAGTCAGGCGGTGAGTCAAATGTAGCAGAATTCCAAGCTGTTGTAGGCAAAGTACATATATCCATCTCACTTTTGTGCATGCAATCAGGGTGAAGTATGCATTTCAGGGTAAGTATCAGTAATATATGACTAAGATGAGTAGTACACTTTTAAAAAAATTGCTCCTCCGAGCAAGGGGTTACAAGATTGTCAGTGGCAAGTATATGTTCAAATTATTTAAAAGGGAACAAAAACAAAAATTGCTAGAAAAGCTCAGCAGGTCTGGCAGCATCTGAAGAAAGAAAGCAGGGTTAACATTTTGAGATCAGTGATCTTTCTTAAGAACTGACAGTAACTGACTGTTTTACACGGCCAAAGGCAAATGCCAAAAAATGATCAGGACAGGGAATGAAAATTTTGGCTTTCATCGTTACTTATTGAAAAATACAAGCATTGTGAAGATTTCAGCTTGACAATCTCAATAGCACTTTCAAACTCCTTTAAGTAAATCTGTGGTTACATGCAACGAACAATTGGAAGTCAAATTACGTCTGACAATAATGATCCTTTTCTAAAAAAATAAAAGTTGTATTTAAGCCAGATATTCAATGTGACTAATCCCATAGTTTTTTTTTGAAAATGATAAATTATAAACAATTTTTGATTGAAATGGACTCATAAATGTTTGCTGTGAGATGATCCTGAACAAATATGAATGCTTGTTACCACATTGAGTTTATGAGGAATTGTAATTGTTTTATGTGCTTGGTATAACACTGAATTCACAGGGAAAAGTGATATTCATTCGGAAGCCAGAGGGAATGGTGGTGGGATAGCAAGCAGATAGGTAGAGATGGATCCCAGAGACACACAGAGAGAGAAAACAACAATTAGAGAGACAAAACAATAGATGGTAGCATGCTCAAGAGAAAGCAAAGCTGGTAATGGGGATTATAAGTAAGGGTGAAATGGGTTGGCTGTGCTGAAAGCAATCCATTTAAAAAGGAAGCTCACTTCCTCTGGAAGAGCTGCTGCAAGTCATTGTGAAAGTGACCTCGATCTGGAAAAGCCACAAGAATAGCACAACATGGTGGAAAGTTGCCTCCAAACGTTTCTGTGCAGGAAACCTTGATGCAGTGGGGTCGAAAGAAGGAGCTCAATCCTCCAGCCATGGGATGAAGGGATGGGGAAATGGCAGGGGAAACGTGGGAGGGGATAGAGGAAAGTCAGTATTGACAAAGGGATGAAACAGGCTACAGTGATTAGAAATTCACTGGCACTGATTCTAATGGTTTCCTGCACATTGACGTAGCCTGGATTTGATTGGTCTGCTCATTGGGTTAGACTTTGGGGTCGGTATGGTGTGAAAATTGTGTGCATTCACCATCACATTTCTTTAGAACTGACTGAAATTTTAAGGGCTGAAGCTAATAAAACAGAACTGCTCACATCAGAAGTGGAGCCAGCACAGGGAGAGTCCATTTGTCATGGGCTTTGCCATGTCTTTATGTGTCAATGATGAAATTAGGAATTATCTGACCAAGGAATGGGCACAATTAGGTAGAGGCATGAGGCATAGGGAGATTTCTAGTCAAAGAGATCTCAGCAAGGTTCACAGCGACTTAATTTCGCTTTGCATTCTATGGATTTCATATGAGAAAGAGACAAAGGAAAGCCATCCCCAGTGTGTCTGACTCTTCATAAGAACTAGGAGCAGGAGTAGGCCATCTAGCCCCTCGAGCCTGCCCCGCCATTTAATAAGATCATGGCTGATCTTTTTGACACTCAGCTCCACTTACCTGCCCACTCACCATAACCCTTAATTCCTTTACTGTTCAAAAATTTATCTAGCCTTGCCTTAAAAACATTCAGTGACGTAGCTTCAACCGCTTCACTGGGCAGGAAATTCCACAGATTCACAATCCTTTGGGTGAAGAAATTCCTCCTGACCTCAGTCCTACATCTGCTTCCCTTTATTTTGAGGCGATGCCCTCTAGTCCTAGTTTCACCTGCCAGTGGAAACAACCTCCTTGCCTCCACTTTATCTATTCCCTTCATAATCTTATATGTTTCTATAAGATCTCCCCTCATTCTTCTGAATTCCAATGAGTATAATCCCAGTCTACTCAGTCTCTCCTCATAATCCAACCCTCTCAACTCTGGAATCAACCGAGTGAATCTCCTCTGCACCCCCTCCAGTGCTAGTATATCCCTTCTCAAGTAAGGAGACCAAAACTGCACACAATACTCCAGGTGTGGCCTCACCAGGACCCTATACAGCTGCAGCATAGCCTCCCTGTTTTTAAACTCCATTCCTCAAGCAATGGCAGACAAAATTCCATTTGCCTTTTTAATCACCTGCTGCACCTGCAGTCCTACCTTTAGCGATTCATGCACAAGGATACCCAAGTCCCTCTGCACAGCAGCGTGCTACAATTTTTTACCATTTAAAACATAGTCCATTTTGCTGTTATTCCTACCAAAATGGATGACCTCACACTTATCAACATTGTACTCCATCTGCCAGACCTTTGCCCACTCACTTAGACTATCTATATCCCTCTGTAGACTTTCAGTGTCTTCTGCACACTTTGCTCTACCACTCACCTTAGTGTCATCTGCAAATTTTGACACACCACACTTAGTCCCCAACTCCAAATCATCTATGTAAATTGTAAACAATTGAGGTCCCAACACTGATCCCTGAGGCACACCACTAGCCACTGACCGCCAACCAGAAAAACACCCATTTACCCCTACTCTTTGCTTTCTACAGGTCAACCAATCCTCTATCCATGCCAATACATTACCTGTAATACCATGCAAATTTATCTTATGTAGCAGCCTTTGGTGTGGCACCTTGTCAAATGCCTTCTGGAAATCCAGATACACCACATCCACAGGTTCCCCATTGTCCACCATGCAAGTAATGTCCTCAAAGAATGCCACCAAATTCCTTGGAAGTCCATCTGCAGGATCTGAAGGATTGCTATGAACTGCTATTTTTTCATAGATGAGAAAAAAAAAACCAACTAAGTAAATAGAAATGGAAATGGCTGAGAAAATAAGCAGGCTGATGTAATCCCTCTGATCGCGATACAGTTCTTTGAGAGTTAGGAGGGAATGATCCTACGTTCAAACCCAGCTTCTAAATTTTCCAGCATTTTACTGAACAGTGCTCCCTCAGATCAATATTCTTTGCAGGTCTCGTTTCTCTCTTTCTCAAGACACCTTCTCAAATCCAATACTCACAGTCACTGTCACTGTCACCTAACCCAAACCCTATTGCCACCTGACACTCATGCCTCACAGTCACCCTTCATAATTGATGAATTGCCTGCTCTCTAAAGTACCTATTTCTCACAAATCTTAACTCTTGGTTTTCTCTCCTTGCAAGAGAAGAAAACACAACTCGAAGGGGAGATGGATCACCTTGATTGCCTGGCAGTGCATGCCCATCTGATACGTTGTGATGGAGCTCTTGTATCAAGAGACTCAGACTAAGCTGAAGTCCTGGGCAGTTGAAATTACCTCCAAAACTTTGAAAACCCCCTGCAGAACAGTGAAGTCGGGCCATCAAAACTTCTAACTTTGAAATAGGCTGTCCAGCAGAAATGCAGTTAGATTGCCATTTAAAAGCTTTCCAGCCTGTGGATTTTGTTCAACAGCTGTTCCCATTGTTCTTTCACCTTGGTGATCCTTGTGAGTTCTACGTAGGAAATCCTCGCACTGCCTGTTAATTTCAGATTCAATGATAATTAATTATTAATCGGGCAGTCCCCGAACTGCACGCAACATGTAAGTGCAACAAGCAATTTTAAAAAATAGCATGTTGGCCATTATTGTAAGGGGATTCGAGCACAAGAATAAAGTCATCTTACTACAACGTATGGGAATTTAGGGAGAGTACACCATTGTGTGCAGTGTTAGTCTCCAAAATTAAGGAAGAATGTGCTTGCATTGAAGATAGCAAAGAGAAAATTCATTGGGTAGACCAACCTTCTCAACCCTGGAAACAATAATGAGAGACCAAATGCATTGGGTATATGTTCTCTGCAGTTTAGAAGAATTAGAGGTGATCTCATTAAAATATTAAAGATTATAAAGGTTTTGACAGGGTATACGATGGGAAATCATTTCCCTTGGCTGGTGAATCTACACCCCGGGAGCACAGTCTCCGGAGAAGGGGTCAGTCACTTTTGATAAAGACGAGGAGAAATTTCTTTACTCAGAGGATTTGAATGTTTGGAATTGTCTACTCCAGTAAACTGTGAATGCTCCTTCATTGCATGTATTAAAAGCTGAGATGCAATCAACAAATCAAAGGATAAGGGGAGGAGGCTGGAAAGGAGGAGTGAATCCCAAGATCAACAACAATCACAATGAATGGCAGATCAGTCTCAACAAGCCCTGTGTTCTCCTGTTTTTATTTTTTTTTAAATTGCTGCATTCTTAGATGTTGACCCACCAACTATTGTTGGCACTGTTTATAAATGAACACCCAACCTACTTGTAGCATTACTTTGTCCATTACTTAGCCAGAGGCATGAATGTCATCGAAATGTGTCCAGTGCCTGACCTTACAAGCAATCATTTCTAGCCTGTCATCAGTTCTGACAATGGGAGATGCATTATCTGGAGAGTGGGAGGAGGGGTAAATAATTAAGTAGCATGGCAGTTTTTCAGCTTTCATGCTGTGAAGCCCAAGTCGATTAAACTATAATTGCTCAGCTCTTCAGTATGCCTAATTATCTTTTTCCACTAGATAAAAGGGTGAATCCAGAAACTGCAAAGGAGAAATTATGATTGCTAATCGCAACACATCTGCTGTTGCTGAAGGCACAAATGAAAATAAAATAGAATGAATTCAATCCAAAAAGCAGGTAATAGAAATTACATACTTAACTGTAATCTACATAAAGTATTCTCAATCACATTTGGGAATGTGTATTAAAAAAGTACAAATGAAGAATGTGTAATTAATATGCATAAGTTAGACTGCTTAGAAAATCCTTCTATATTCTTTCCATTAAGTCCGCTCAAGTTTGTTTTTAAGAAATGCAATTGCCCTGTACCATAAATTTCATTCATTGCAGCAATGTACATCATTTAGACCTTTCTCAGCAGTTTGAAAAAAAAGCACATCTATGTCCTCCAAATGTACCCCAAATTGGATCATGCGTTTGTTCATTGTCCCCAAGTGCAGTTTTCAGAGAATCTCATATAGTATGAATTGTCTGGCAAGGACGAGATTCCCAAGCGGTTTACTATAATACATGGCAATCCAAGCTAAAAGGTACTTATAATCGCAAAACAGGTCAGGCTTTACAAATTATGGATAACATTGCTTGGATTGCATTGAGTGGTGTGCGTTCTTTGATTATCTTACAACAAATAGGCTTTGTTTTGTTTCTAATGAAATGTTTTCTTTCCATTGTCTTGTGAATGGAGTCAAAGGAAAAGTTATAATGTCTCACTACCTGCTTGTTAGCAGACTGAATCTCTGCATAAAATCTGAAACATGGTAGACATACTCTCCAGTCATGGCTACACTACATTATGTCCCTCATCTGAGAAGAAGAATGCATCTCAGGGACATTTTCTGAACAGGGGGATTTGGGAGTTTTCATTCATGAAACACAAAAATGCAGGCAGCTGAGTTTAGCAGATAATAGAAAGACGATGGAATTGGCCTTTATTTCAAAGGAGATAGGGTATGAAAGTAGGGAGGTTTTGCTAAAACGATACAAGTCACTGGTCAGATTGCAGACAGAACATTGTGAACAGTTTTGAGCCTCTTCTTGTAGCGAAGATATACTGGCATTGGAGGAAACCCAGAGAAGGCTCACTAGGTTTATCCCAAGTATGGCGGGACTGTCATATATGGAGAGGTTGAGTAGGTTGGGTCTGTACTTATTGGAAGAAAGACAAATGAGCATTGACCTTGTTGAAATATACAATAAACTTTGGAGAATTGACAGGATTGATGTGGAATGGTTGTTTCACTTTGTGGAAGAGTCTAGGGCCAGAGGGAATAATCTCAGAATAAGGCATTGCACATATAAAACAAAGATGAGGAGAAATTTCTTCTCTCTGGTGGTAGCGAACCTGTGGAATTCTTTGCTGCAGAGGGTTGTTGAGGCTGGGTCATTAAGTTTAATCAAGGCTGAGGTCATCTGATTTTTAATCAGTAAGAGAATCAACAATTATGGGGCAAAGTCAGAAAAGTGGAGCTGAGAATTACTGATTATAGAATATAAAAAATAGAAAGGGAAACGGAACTAGTTCAACAAATCTCTTTTCAAAGAACTTGTACAATGCAGTTTAGTACTGGTAATTTGCTAAGTAATTAATCTTTGGAGAGAAGAAAAATCAGCAAAGTTTCTCCCTTGTGCTCAGAAATAGCAGAACAGCACGATAGAAGATCACTCTATTCCTTCAATTGTATAGAACCTTGATTAGACCTGGAGTTGTGCGTGCATCTCCAGGACCCTTACTTTAGGAGACATTTTATTGCTTGACAGGGAATGCAACAAATGCATATTTCTGGGATGGTGGGACTGTGTTCTGAAGAGAGATCAAGGAAACTGAGCCTATATTGTCTACAGTTTTGAGGATTGAGAGGTGATCTCATTGAAACCTACAAAATATTTGAGGAGATAGAAGGGTAAATGCAGGTAAAATGTTTCTTCTGACTGGGGAAACCAGGACTAGGAAAGTACAATTTTAAAATAAGGACAAAGCCACTGAGGACCAAGATGAGGAGAACTATTTCTTTCTTCAGCGGGTTGCAAATATCTGAAATTCTCTACCGTTGAGCTCTGTAGAAGCTCAGCCAATGAGTATGTTTAAAGTAGAGAGTAGCAGATTGCCAAATACAAGTGATGTAAGTGAATATGGAGGTAGAATGGGCAAAAAGGCATTGAAGTGGATGATCAACATGATGGTTATGAATGGGAGAGCAAGCCTAATGGACTGAATACTCTACTCCTCGTCCTGTGTTCCTCCACAACTCAATCTGTCTCCTGTTTACCTAGTAAATTGCTTTGAAGAGATATTTCCCTAGTTCCAGTCAGTTTAAACACTCAGCCACACTCCTTTATGAGATAGTTATTACCTTGTTTTGTCCCACTTTAGGTGTTAATATCATTTGATTGGAACCTGCCTTGTATATTTATGTTGTGTCAGGCGCATAGGACAAAAGCAGGGAAGTGAATTTCCAATCTCTGCACTTACTTCCGTCTTGATAATTTTATTACGCAATTTCATGGAAACAAGTACCTAAGATAACATACAGCCATCCTGTTCCTTATCCCAAATCACTGCCTCCCAATGGTGCTTTTGAACACAGGTACAGAAGTAAGCTATTTAGCCTCCTGAACCTGCATCTCTATTCGATTAGCTCATGGTTGATCCATACATCATTCCCAGTAATCTACTTTTGCTGTGCATCCCTTGATACCTGTATTTAACAAAATGAATAGCTCTCTGTCTTGAAAATTTCAAGTGACTCCACATCCATAGTCCACTGGGGACCGTATTTCAGATTTTCACTGCTCTCTGTGTGAAAAAGTGCCTCCTGATTTCATTCCTTAAAAGTCCAGCTTGAACTTTAAAATGATGACCCCTTGTTCTATCTTCCCCCAACCAGAGAAAACATTGTTTTTTCTCCCAAATACTTTATGGAGTTCCTTTATCATTCTAAAGGCCTTGATTAGATCACCCCTTCAACCTTCCGCCTCTCAAGGGGATTCAAACAAAATTATGAATCCTGTGCTCACAAGATAGTTTGCAGTTTATTAATGAGAGACAAGAGTCTGAAATGCAATCTCTACTTATGTTTGCCCTTGGCCTTTAATCAGGTTTGGGGGGAGCGGTGGTGGCTGGGGGGAGGGGGTGGAAAATGACACGTTGTCTATCTTTTCTCAATTGGCAACAAATACTGAAGACTCAAAAATGCAAGAGAACGATGAAATCTACATGCAAGGCCATAGCATCTCCGAGTGGCTGAGTTCGGAATAGCATGGTCAACAAATTCAATGGCTAACCTGTCTTATCCTCTCAATCAGCAAAGATTGCTGACATGTGAAAAGAATAAATCAAGGAAGGAGGGAAGAGTTAGTGAGTGAATGAAAGAGGGGCTGGGAAGACAGAAATATAAAACCTAGCTTTCTGTTATAATTATAGTGAAACATTTAGAGATGATAAGACTATATATTGAGGGAATATGATCAAACAAGAGGATTTCCTTTTTGGTTGTTAGTTGTGATTGAACTAAATGATTTTATCCCCATAGGTGTGGTTTGTGTGTGTGCACCAAATATTTCTGACTTTGTTTCAGAGTTCCAGGATCCACTGATTTTATTTTGTTTCACCTTTTTTTTTATTCCACAACTTCAGATTCCTCTCCTGAGAAGGAGGGATGAGGAATATATACACCTCAGAGTGGACACCTCAGAATTTGGTGAGTGTAGGAATTTAGTGCAGTGAGCCAGGAGGTGCTCTTCCAAAATTTTATATAAAATCAGCAGGTCTGAGGACTGAATTGATGAGCTGGAGACTGAGCTTCGAGCACTGTGATGCAACAGGAAGGGGAGAGGTCATCTGGGCACTTTGTTCCAAATGGCAATAACACCCCTCACACTAACTTTTTCTGATTTGGTATATGTTCAACTACAGGAGGGTGTGATTGCATGTGAGGCAGGTAAGGGGAACAAGGAGGTAGAATTGGAGGAGTCTCAGCCATTGCAATTGTCCAACAGCTTTGGCAATCGTAAAAATGGAAAAGGCGGCTGCATGAAAGATGAACAAACTGGCCGCGGTACCATGATTCAAGAAGCCATTCAAGGGGGTTTGTTACATAGGAATGTAACAGTAATAGGGGACAGCACAATTGGGAGAATAGCCACAGGTCTCTGTAGCCGAGAGCATGAGTCCAGGTGCCCATGTTGCCCACCTGGTGCCACGGTCTCAGACGTCTGCTCTGACCTGAAAAGGAACTTATAATGGAAGGGAGAAAGTGAGGTCACCATGGTCCACATGGGAACAAATGATATAGATTGGACTAGGGAAAAGTTTCTGCATAGTGTTTATTAGTAGCTGGGGCAAAACGGTTAAAAACAGAACCTCAAACGTCATAATCACCTAATTATTACCAGAGCCAAGAGTAAAATGACATAAGATAAATCAGATTAGAAAAATGAATGTACTACTCTATGTGTAGTGCGGGAGATATAAGTTTTGATTCCTGAAACACTGGTACCAGTGCCAGAGAAATTAGAAGTTATCCTTGGGGACAGGGGCTTCACCTGAACCTTGCTGGGACCAGAGTTCTGGCAAGTCATGTAACTAGGACAAGCAACATGACCTCAAAAACTGAATAGTGACAGAAAGGATCTTGAGAGACGATGTGAGTAAAAATGGAAAACATCAAGATATAAAGTTGGACATTGACTTGGGCAACATTAACCAAAGAGAGCAGGAGGGGTAGCGAGTGGAAACTCATCAGTAGATAAGGCTAGAGATTGCAAAAAATAGCAGTTGGACAGAATTAAAGGCTCTGAATCTGAATGTGTGCAGCATTTGTACCAAAATGGATGAATTGTTAACAGTGGCAGAAATAACTATGCATGACTCGATACCTCAGATAGAATTGGTTCCAGGGTGACCAAGGCAAGGATTGAATATTAAAAGGTATTAGACATGTTAAAAAAAAGTCAGCAAAATAGGAAAAGGGGGTGGAGCTGCTCTGTCAATTAAGGATATCATTAGTACAATAGCAAAAGGTGACCTTGGCTCAAAATAGACAAGATGTAGAATTAGATGTAGAGTTAGGTAGAGATAAAATATAAAACACAGGAATATTAAATAGTCACTCGAGTGAGTATTTAAAAAAAACACAGCAGTTGGACAAAGAATAAAGGAAAAATCAAATGCAGCAAATAAGAAAGGACCCACAATAATCATGGGTGACTTTAATCTACATGCAAATTGGCTAAATAAGTTTGGCAAAGGTAATCCGGAAGATGAGTTTATTAGGACAATGTCGCTGGGGGTAGGGCACTGGAAATCAGGCCCCACTATTCCGGGAATCATCAGAAATGTGAAAAGGTCTCATCAAACTATCCAAAGTTTCTACCTACCAGGCTGATGAACCCAGGTTAAAAGAAAATTGCTAGCAATAACTCTCGAACTCAAAAACTACCACTTGAAACAAAATCCCATACACATACAAACTCGCATACTAAGAGACAAAAGAATGTACAAATATTACAGGGAGAAGGAAACAAAGGAAAATGAGTGAAGCACCATTCTGGCAGCAGTCCAGATTCAAGGCATCATTGGGATATTTGACTTCAGATAATTCAGTTTCTCCTGGCTCTTTCATGAGGAATTGTCGATGCACTGATTCTCAAGCTGTCATTCACTGGTCAAGTATTTGCCCTTTCAGTGTCTCTGAAGATGTGTTTCCCTTTTTCCTTTCAAAGAAGGGACTTTTAGAGAAAGAGAATAGTTAGCTGCTCAGCATTTTATACTTTTCCCTTACAGAAGGGAAGAGAGGGACAGTGTTGTCATTTCCTTCGCAGGTTGAATGAGCAGTACAACAGAAACAAACACAAAGCTGTAGCCAGTCATCCAGGAAGTTGTTACTAAGTGTACTGGAATGATCTCTAGTATGGAAGGGAGTGTCTTATGAGCAATGGCTAAACAGGTTGGGACTCCACTTACTGGAGTTTAGAAGAATCAGTGGTGATCTCATTGAAATAGAGGATTCTTAAGGGGCTGGACAGTGTAAAATGTAAGAGGATGTTTCCCCTCATGGAGAGTCTAGGACTAGAGGGCATATTCTCAGAATAATTGGGTGGTAATTTAAGACCGACTGGAGGGAACATTTCTTCTTTCAGAGGGTTGTGATTCTTTGGAACTCCTTTCCTCTGAGATCTGTGAGAGCAGAGTCCAATTTGTATATTTAAGGCTGAAATAGATAGATTCTTGATCAACAGGGGAATCAAGGACATAAGGGAAGAAGCAAGAAGGAGGATGTGAGGAATGCCAGATCAACTCTGATCCCTTTGAATGGCAGAGCAAGCTCGAGGGGCTGAATGGCCTACTCCTGTTCCTACCTCTTATGGTTTTACTATGCTGAGTACTACTGAATATGTACAACTGATCCTGGTTGAAAAATGAATTGCTGGATAAAACTGCCCCTGTTCATCGACCTACACAGCTAAGGTATCAAGCCTCTTACCCTGTTGTTTGAATAAGGCAGTATTGTAGGTACAAAACAGAATGAGTTATAGAGTCATAGAGATATGCAGCACAGAAACAGACCCTTTGGTCCAACTCGTCCATGCCGACCAGATATCCAGCATAAATCTGGTCCCATTTGCCATCATTTGGCCTATATCCCTCCAAACCCTTCCTATTCATATACCCATCCAGATGCCTTTTAAACATTGTAATTATACCAGCCTCTACCACTTCCTCTGGCATACATGCACCAACCTCTGCATGAAAAAGTTGCCCCTTAGGTCCCTTTTATATCTTACCCCTCTCTCTTTACACCTATGCCCTCTAGCTTTGGATTCATCCACCCTGAAAAAAGACCCTGCCTATTTATCCTATCCATGTCCCTCATGATTTTAAAAATTCAGTAACTAGTTTTCTTTACCCCAAACAGGAGCATTTTCTTCACAGTCCCTTGGTTTAAGCAACATTTCTTCCCATCTTTAAGCTGCAGTCCAAAAATACACAAGTGTTATTTACATAGTCCATAACCTTACAATAAAATAGCCTCTAGGTAATGTGATCATAGTGTGAAATACACGTTTAGCTCGATGGAGAGAAATGTTAATCGAAGACCAGAGTCAATGATAAGAAGGTTTTCTGAAGAAGAGTCTCGACCCGAAACGTCAGCTTTCCTGCTCCTCTGATGCTGCTTGGCCTGCTGTGTTCATCCAGCTCTACAACTTGTTATCTCAGATTCTCCAGTATCGGTAGTTCCTACTGTCTCTCTCAACTATAAGAGTATGAATTAAAAGCTAACTAAAGTGAACGAGCAAAAGGTCTTGAAAGTTTAACGAGTAGAGATAAATTTGCAGGTTTTTAAAAGGAAGTATTGAATAATTCTCAGCAAAGACTGCAAAACTGAGAGTCTGAAAAGGATGTATGCTCTGTGGGAGACTAAGGAAATAAATTGTGACAAATTAATAGAATCAGAATAATTTTGCAAAGAATAGTCATTGGTCAGAAGATTGGTCACCTTTTTTAAGCTGCAAAGAATCACTGAAAAGGAAGAAAGCAGAGTGTGAGAGAAAGCTGGCTAGTCGCATATAAAAACATGTAACA
Organism: Rhincodon typus; assembly: GCF_021869965.1. Lineage (NCBI taxonomy): Eukaryota > Metazoa > Chordata > Chondrichthyes > Orectolobiformes > Rhincodontidae > Rhincodon > Rhincodon typus. The sequence continues at coordinate 110,564,020 of NC_063334.1, forward strand.
GCTTCTACAGTATTCAAATAACAAGGGCAACTGAAACCAGTGCTTGGCCTCTGTGGAGTGAGACTGGGTAACTGTTAAAGAAAAACAAGGAAATGGTAGCGGCAGATATGTATCAGATCACTGCAGAATATTGAGAAAACTTCCAGAAGATATTTGAAAATCAAGACGTATGTAAGATCACCATCAACAGAGAAAAAATGCTGGAAAATATATTAGATCTAAAAGTTGACAAGTTCTCAGGAGCAGATAGACAGTCTGCAACTTAGGGCCTTAAAAGAAGAGGCTGCAGTGAAAGCAAATATATAGGTTATAAACTTCAACAATTTTTAGATTCAGGAAGGGACATAACGGTTTAGAAAGTAGAAATCTAACAGCTTTATTCAAGATAGGAGGAAACCAGAAAGCCAGCAGCTACAGGTCAGCTAATCAAATGTCTGTCGCGTGAATCCATTATTACAGAGGTAACAGCAGGGTACTTAGAAAATCACAACGTGATCACACAGGTTCAAAATAGTTTTGAGAAAGAGATATTGTTTAACATTTAATTTGTGTTTTTTGAGGAAATAGCAAGCAAGGTAGATGGATATGGTATTTCTAAAAGCCATTTGATAAGTTGGAACATCAAATGTTATGTCACAGATGAGAACACACGGTGTAAGGGATAACATATTAGCATAGATAAAGCATTGGTTAGGTCAGAGGAAGCAGAGAGAAGGGATAAATAGGTCCTTTTCATATTGGCAAGAATTAGTGTCTTATCCAAGGCATACAAACACGGAGCAGGAATAAGCCATTTCGTTCTTTGAGCCTGCTCTGCCATTCAATAAGATAATGCTGAAGTGATTACTGCCTCACCTATACATTCCTGTCTGCACTCCATAACCTTCAACACCCTTGTCATCAAGAATCTATCCATGTCTGCCTTCAGAGTATTCACTGATCCTGGCTTCACTGGTCTCCAGGGGAGAGAGTTGCACAGTGTCATGACCACCTCAGTGAAAAAAGAAGCTTATCTCCACCTTCCGCGGAAAACCCCTCATTTTTAAACTATATTCCCTCGTTCTAGCCTCCCCAGCAGGAGGTTCCTTTCAACATCCACCATGTCAGTGCCTTTACGTTCTTTCCTGTTTCAATAAGATCACCTCACATTCTTCTAAATTCCAATGGATAGAGGCCCAGTTTGCCTCACATTCTCTCTTTAAATAATCCCTCCTTCCCCAGTATTGGCCAAGTGAACTTTCCCTGAACTACTTCTAATGCATTTATAGCCTTTTTTAAATAAGGAGACCACAATTGTAAAGTAGTACACCAAATGAGGTCTCACCAATGCTCTATCCAACTATCCAACACTTTAATTTAACAAAATAAAAACTGAAAGAACTGTGGATGCTGTAAATCAGGAACAAAAACAAAGTTGCTGGAAAACTCAGATAACAAGGTGCAGAGCTGGATGAACACAGCAGGCCAAGCAGCATCATAGGAGCAGGAAGGCTGACGTTTTGGGCCTAGACCCTTCATCAGAAAATTTTGCTGGAAAAGCTCAGCAGGTCTGGCAGCATCTGTGAAAGAAAAAACAGAATTATCGTTTCGGATCCTGTGACCCTTCTTCAGAACTTTAATTTAACATTCCAATATCCTCACAGTACATACGATGGTCTTTGTTTGTCTTCCTAATAACTTGTTATGCCTGCATACAGTTTTGTGATTCATATTCTATTACATGCAATTTTTTTCTACACCATACAGCAGGTTTTAATTCATGTACCTTTTCTTGGCTACAAAAAAGATCACAGAATGTGGGCATAGCTGACAAGGCCAGAATTTATTGTCCACCTATAAATGCTTTGAAGGCAATTTGGAGTCAACCACATTGCCGACAGTCAGGAGTCACATGTAGGCCAGCCCAAATGAGGATGGCGGATTTTCTTCCCTGAAGGATATTCATCAATGTGATGTGTTTTTTTAGGACAACTGGCATTGGTTACATGATCACCATTACTTTAGCTTTTTTTTTGTTATTGAATTCAAATTTCACCATAGCTGTGGTAGGATTCAAACTGCAGAACAAGCTGGGGTGTGGGATTACTAGTATGTCGTGATATTATGACTACACCATCACCTCCCCAAAGAAGTGGTGTCACAAAGTCTGCCTTGGTGTCTGCTCAGGGCCAGAGTAGTTCTGTATGTATATTTTCTGCTTGACAGCCTCTTGGTGCAAGCTAGCTTTCTTTGGAAGCTGAGAAACTATAATCCATTTACCTAACATAAAAGCTGAACATGTACTTCTTCACTTTCTGAATATTAGATTGGAGCTCAGACTTTTATTTCTCTCATTTGCGGCAACATAATTAGATTCTTCACAATTTCACAAATAGTATGAGTCTCTTGATACAAAGGTTCAAAGATAGTATTAAATGAAGTTAACAAAATTACCGTAAATTTTAGCATGACACTTTTGAAATGCCCTAGCAAGTCATGCAGTTCAAGGACAATTAGGGTAGGCTGCTCTGGCTCATATCACTCATATCCCATGAAAGACGAAAGAAAAATAAAGTACAACTACACATCTGAGAAAAGAATTCATCAGCTATCTGAAGCTACTGTCCATCATTTGTACTTTGCAACAAGAGGCATTTGGTATTTCATCTCAGATGGAATAGCTGGGGGAGTTTCATGGCATTATAAAATGTACTCATCTATTTTCTGGTTGCCTTTTCATGAACTGACACCAGGAGCTTTATCCCAGGTGCAATATAACAATCATAACATTGTCAGGTACCGCAATTTTTATCCATCTCTACTGTGCAAAAAAGCAAGGATGAAAATTGATTTCTGGCACAGCAGGTTTTTTTTCCTGAGATTGAAATCAAGAAATAAGAGATCTCACCTCGAACTGGGGATTTTTGCTCGATCTGCCAGAATGGAAAATGATTAGTTCAAAAAGATCACTTCAATTCTTTACTCAACGTTGCATTTTAATGTTAGTAATAATTTGAAAGGTCAATTGAACTTCATCTGTCTTGCTAGTTTAATTCAGTTTTTGTTCCTTACGCAGTCAGGTAAAAACATGTCAAAAGTTAATTGAAACAGTTTTAATCCTCTTCAGAATGGCATGGTTTCCGTTTCTGATAGGGAAGGTAAAACCTTTCATACTGGCACAAGTTCCCACATATCTAATCAACACGGCCTATTTGTTCAGTGCTGTCGTCTCAGGCAACTGTCATAACACGATTGATTCACATGGCTAATTGCTGCCGTGCAGGCACTTACAATTTGGATGAACAGACAGTCATGACAGAAGAAAAGGCTATTCAATTCATGGTTGTCATTTGAAGAACTCAAAGTCAGGGTTAGGGTACCCTAATTCACTTAAAAGAAAAGTCATCAAATTTAAATGTGCACAGTTTGTAACAAGTGTATCTGCGTGGTAAAATCTGTTCAATTCTTGCTAAATGTCAAGGGAACTCATGTGCTGTCATTTAAGTCTGAACAATGGCAAAAGTACAGAAGAAAGTGGTTAACTAATGATCACTGCTTGTCTCTTACACTACAAACACATTCTCTTCCCAATGTGACCTACTGTCTCAATTTTTTTGAATCTTTCTACAGTGCACTGTAATCCTATCATCCTTTTTGAGGGATAAACATGAATCTAAATTCAAAGTTACTTTGTAGAAACCTTTTTCCAAATAACTTTGTGTATCCTTGTATTGCTGTAACTACAGTGTATGTAGATTGAATTAACAAGATCCCTCAGCATTTGTACTATTATCGTAAACACCCTGAGAAAATTTGCACATTTGCTAATGGTAATCAAAACCAAAGTACTCAAACAGCAGATTTAAAAAAAAACTGTTTCATAACCATGACTTTGAATATTAATTTTAAATCCCAAACACAGGTTGGTTAAGAGTCAGGTGGGATGTTCAAATGTTAAAGGACATCATAAAGTTACAATACACGGAAACAGACCATTCGGCCCAACATGTCCATGTCGCGCAGGTTTCCTAAAATAAACTAGTCTTATTTTCCTGTGTTTGGCCATAAAACTCCAAACCTTATCTATCCATATACTTATCCAAATGTCTTTTAAGTGTAATTGTACCCACTTCCTCTTCTTCCTCCAGCAGCTCGTTCCATATATCACCTTCTGAATGAAAACGTTAACCCTTGGGTCCTTTTTAAAATCTTTCCCCTCTCATTTTAAACCTATCCCCTCTATTTTTGGACCCTATCCTAGGGAAAAGATCTTGGTTATTCATCTTACCTATGCGCCTCATGATTTTATAAACCTCTAGATGGTCAACCCCCGCCTCCCACCTTAGCCTCCTGAGTTCCAGGGAAAAAAGTCCCAGTCTATTGAGTCTCTGCTTATACCTCAACTCTTCGAGTGTCAGTAACATTCTTGTAACTGAATCCCCTTGGCATTGAACCCTCTGCCTATGATCATTGACTGTACTGCGATGACCAACAGTCTGCAAACATCGAGCACCCGCCTGCAATCTTTGACCTCATCTATAGTTATCGAACCACCTTGCAAACATCAAGCTCATTCCCTGTCAGTCACCAATGCTGCCTGACCCTACACCTCCATCAAAGGTGTTTCTCAGGTCCTCCAATGTTCACTCCCCAGACATTGTGCAGAAGAAGCCAGGCCAGACTCAAATCATAAACTCTGTTTCTTTCTCCACAGGTGTGACTGTACCTGCTGAATTTCTACAGCATTTTCTCTTTTAACTCCTTTGACGTTCCCAGCTGTGTAGTATTCGCACTTCACCTTCACCCCACCTCCCATCAGCTACACACAAATAACATGCAATCCGCACACATTCATTGAGACCTGACTGTCTCTGGGAAATCATCCATTCTCAGGTGACAGAGAGCCCAGCCTGTCCATCAGGCTGGTGCCTGGGCAGGGACCTGTTAAATTTCAATCAACAGGGAGGGTGTGAAGCGAAAATTTATGTGTCACAGTGGTAACCTTCAGCTAACTAAACCTTAAGCTTTGGAATTCTCTCTCTAAACTTGTCAGTCTTTCTACATCTTACTCCTCTTTTTAGATTCTCTGAAAAACCTACCTCTTTCATCAAGCTTTTAGTCCTCCAATCTAATATCTCCTTTTATATTTTTTGGTGCCAAGTTTTGTTTGATGTTTTTGAAAATGCCTTCGAACTAAGTTAAAAGAATAATGAAAGGATATAAACTGTTTGCTATATATTTTAAACAGTATGTTTTCCCTGCTACCTTACAATACCTTAACAATTCCATTAAAAGCAATTTTTAACAATCTCAAAAAGGCCCTTTTATGATTTACTATTGCATTTGTTGGCACTTTTCTCTGGCCTTCTTTGTTTCTTCACTTTTCACATGACTTTAAATTGTAGAGGAATATATGCCCCCACCCCCATGACTGTGCAGGCAGCTTTGCCACTACTCCCACACTCTGACACAGTTAGATTGTGATTACAAATATCAAAACACACAGTATTCAGGAAGCATAAAAGCTGAATCTGTTTTTTTCTGCCCTTAATTCTAATTCATTGCCTTTGTGTAGTTCATGTGGTGCAAAGCAGAGTATTTGTTGCTGCTGTGTTTATTTTATAATGAGCCATTTCAAACACAAGCCCTCCATTGTTGTCAGTCTGTCGTGTTTATCTGAGCTGCTGATTTCTGTGACAAGAATGAAGGAAAAATTACATCTTGCCTTCACTTGTAGAATACCCAAATCATTTTGTTTGTCAAGTTCTTTCGTGTGGGTATCAAAAGGCATCTGTTTATCAACAGCACTTTTACTCTCGCCCACACTGTCAGAATCACAAAATTATTGTAGCACAGAAGGGATTATTCAGTCCATGCTACTAGGTTGATGAATAAATGGTTCATTTGATGCTGTTCTTTTGTCTGCTCTCTATAACCTGCACGTTGTGCTTCTTTTTTATATATTAGTCCAATTCACTTTTCAGAGCCTTCATTGAACCTGCCTTCACCACACTTTCATTTAGTGCATTCCAGACCTGAGCCACTCACAGTGTGAAGAACCTTTTTTTCTTATCAGTTTTGCTTCCTCTGCCAATCACTTTATATCTGTTCTCCCTTCTTCTTGGTCCTTTCATGAGTGGGAACAGTTTTTTTTCCATACATACTCTGTCCAGATTCCTGAAGGTCCTGAATATCTCTGTCAGATCTCAGCCTTCTTTTCTCCATTGAAGCAGTACGAGCTCCTTCAATCCATCTTCATTACTGAACTGCCTCATCCCTTGAATCTTTTCTGTGATCTCTCCAATGCCTTTATGTTCATGCCCAAAGTACAGCATCCAGATCTGGACAAATAAACCCCAACACAAATCCATTTTGGGCTCATTCAGAGGTCCCCAGCATCACAGATACCAGTCTGCAGCCAACTAAATTCACACCTTGTGATACGAAGAAATCACTGAAGGCCTTGGATTCAGTGAAAGCTGTGGGCCCTGACAACCATCTGGTAATGGTACTGAAGTCTTATGCTGCAGAACTTGCCGCACCCCTAGCCAACCTGTTTTAGTATAGCCACAACAATGGATTTACCTGATGATCACAGATGACAGGATCATAATAGTATGGAAACAGGCCATTTGGCCCAACAAGTCCACACCGCCCCTCTGAAGAGCATCCCACCCAGACCCATTCCCCTACCACTGTATTTCCCATGTCTAACCCACCTAACCTAAATATCCCTGGGCACTATGGGCAATTTAGCATGGTCAATCCACTTACCCTGCACATCTTTGGACTGTGGGAGGAAAGTGGAGCACCTGGAGAAAACCAACGCAGACACAGGGAGAACGTGCAAACTCCACACAGGCAGTCGCCTGAGGTTGGAATTGAACCCGGGTTCCTGGTGCTTTGAGGCAGCAGTGCTAACTACTGAGCCACCGTGCTGTGGAAAATTGCACAGGTATGTCCTATGTATAAGGAGCAGGCCAAATCTAACCCGCCAATTACCATCCCATCAGTCTACTATCGATTGTCAGTGGAGTGATTGAAAGGTTCATCGACAGTGCTATTATGCAGCACTTTCTTTGCAATAACCTGCTCACTGATGCTCATTACACAGTCTGCCATTGCGTCTCAGCTCTTGACCACAGAACAGCATTAGGTTAAACATAAACAAAAGAGCTGAATTCCAAAGGAGAGATGAGACTGACTACTCTTTTGGCATCAAAGCCACATTTCATTGTGAATTGGGGGCAACTCCCTGTTGGTTGAAACTATACCCAACACAGATGGTTATGATAGTTGGATGTCAGTCACCCCAGCTACCAGATATCACTGCTGGAGTTCCTTGAAGTGGTGTCGTAGGCCTAACCATTTTCAATTGATTCATCAATGGCCTTCCCTCTATCATAAGGTCAGAAATGGGGATGTTCCCTGATGATTGTACAATAATCAGCACCACTCCAGACTCCTTCAGTGTTTGAAGAGTCGATGTCCAAAGCCGCAAGCTCCAGATCAATGAGATCCATTTTATATTTGTCTGCACCTATTCAGTTTCGATATATTTATAATCTATGGTGAAGCAGAATACAAGCAAACTGCTATTACTGTTCTTTCTGTTGACAGGTCACAAAACATAAAAAAACAGGAGTAGGAGTAGCAATTCAGACTTTTGTATCTGCTCCACCATTCAATATGATCATGTCTGACTATCCAACTCAATGCTCTGTTCCAGCTATTGGTTTTGATAGGCTTTCCACAGTCAATAACAAAAACAACATCACCTTGGCAATCAATTACAATTTGAAACTTACAGACTGCATGGGTACAACAAGAAAACCAGTGATGTAATGTGATATTGCTGAGTCTAACAAAACTTTTGAGAAACACGTATATTCATGGAGAAGATATTCTTCTTATTTCACTGACAAATGCAGCATATGAAAATTCAGTCATCTGTTAAGCTGTCACTGCATCTAAAGATCAGGGACTTGAACATAGTTCACAGCAAAGCAAGAAACCAAAACAGAGTATTGCCTCAGCTGTTAGAGCCAGAGTTGAATCCCAGAAACATGTGTAATAGAATTAGAACGTAATGCATGAACTGATGGATGGCAGCCTAGTGGTGGATGGAAAAAAAAGTGGGAAACTGCTAACAGTGGTGCTGCATTACGCTCTTTGCCTCTGGCAATCAAAGTGTCATGAAAATTTTGAGCGCAAGAATTTAAAATATTCAAGGCAATGAGTCAGCAAAAGAATGTTCACCAAAGCACTTTGTTCATCAGATTTTCAGCCTTCCAAATCGTTCCATGACTAAAAACAGAAAATGGTAGAGAAACTCAGCAGGTCTGGCTGCATCCTTGGAGAGAGAAACAAAATGTATGTTTTGAGATTTGTATGATTCTTCTTCTGTAGAAGTTACATCAGGTTTGAAACATTAACTCTCTTTTTCTGCAAAACCTGCTGAGTTTCTCCAGCACTTTATGTTTTTATTTCAGATTTCCTGGATCCATAGTACTATGTTTTTCATCACATTTGACTATTTATCCTTGTCCCTTTTAACTTATGCCTGAAGTTTAGTGGAGGTGAGAAAGAGTAGTCAGGAGACAGGAGACAGTAAGTAATCCAGAGATGAAAATATAATTAATGTGGCGATAGTCAACTTGTTTGTTTTAATACTTTAACTATTAACATTTGGAATACACTTTGAACATTCTAAAGAGTGCTGGAGACAAAGAAAACCTTGGAACCATTTATTATGTTGTTAATGACAGCAGGAGGTAGAGTCTTTCTGGATGGATAAATCCTCACCTGTCAACATTTTGTGGTAGAAATGTATTTCAAGAATGAGAGCTGTACTTCTAAATCTGAACTTGTCTCATTACTGAAGCCAATCATGTAAAATGTTTCCTGCAAAAATGGTTGCTGCCATATTTATTGCTGCAAACTAATTTCTTATCTGTGCAAGATAAATTTTGATTTTGATTTCTGCATTAGAATCAAAGCAGCACACATGAATTATGTTCTGTCTCCAACCTAAATGCTTTCTGGACTGATGTATGAATGCAAGAATGAATGAAAGAAAGAGAATTGTGTGCTGCTTTTACCTTTGCGGCATTTTGCATTTTACCACTGCAATTCTAACTAAAACAGTACAGAAGAAACTGCATTCATTTTTGCTGACTCTCTGAAGCTGTGATGATGAGTCCAGTCATGGAAGCACCAAGAACTCTTGAAAATCTAAACATCACTCCAGCTGTGGTGCCATAAAGGAAATCAATTCCTTAGGCAAGGCTACTCCTTGTAAGAACACCCAGACAATGCCAAGTGATGTTAGCTAAGCTATACAAAATGTTTGGTTAAAGAGGTAGGTTTTAAGAAACATTTTGAAGAATTTCATGAAGCTGGTGAATAGATGGCATTTAAGGAAAGATGTTTAGACCATATAAATATAAGCAGCTAATTTCTCAGACCCCGAAGGAACAGAGGCATGGTGAGGTGTGCGTGATGCTGGGGGTCAAAAGCATTGAGTGTTTTGAAAAGGGGTAAGGCTATGCTGTGGTCAGTTAAAGTAATTGAGATTGGTATGACGATTTTAGCAAAAGAATTCAATTTTTATATGTTTTAATGTCCCAGGAGCAAATATTAGCTGACTGGTAAAAGGTGAAGGAAACAGTCAATTGGTGGCAGAATTTGAGATCGAGAGAAGCTATTGATGGGTTGAGGATGGGAGGCTGGGCAGGAGAACGCTGAGGAATAGAGTCTGCAGATGACAAACGACAGGGATGGGAGGAGTCAATCTTTGAGATGGAAAAGAAATGAAGCATTAGAAGCACATCTCAGGTCAAATCAGATATCAAGACTGAATACAGCTTGATTCCAGTACAGAAACAGAGTGAGGGGAGTGTGTGCTAAACTTGGTGCTGGGGACCAAAGACAATGGTTTTGTGAATGCTTAGATGGGTAAGATCTGGCCCAAATGGATGATAAACAAAGTATCTAAAGAGGTCAGAGGGAGTGAAAAGGTTCCAAGAATATGATGAAAAGGTACAATATACAGGTTAATGTTGAAAACATGTTGGTGATTGATATTGCTGAGAAACAACATTAGGTCTTTAAAGTTTCTATACAAATGTAATCCTTTCTTTGGCTTTTACACTCTAATTAAATGTGAGATGAAGTAAAGCACAAGCCAGTATTATTGTCCATCCCTAGGTGCTCCTGAGAAGGAGCTGATGAGCTGCCTTCTTGAACTGCTGCGACCCATTCATTGCAGGTTCACCCACAATGCCATTTGGGAGGCAGTTCCAGGATTTTGAACCAGCGACACTGAAGGAACAGTGATACATTCCCAAGTCAGAACAGAGTGACTTATAGGGGAACTTGAAAGCGGCGGTGTTCCCATTAAAGACGATCAAGGAAAGCTGTCATCTGGGGTTAAGGGGATGATAAGAATTGCTCCTTACTTGAGGAAAACTGACACAAATAATCAAATACTTGGATATTTGTATGTGTGTCTATAATTTCCCAGGTATAAAATTACAAATCTCACTGGAGGCTTATATCTTACAAAGCTTTATAATATTGTGCTATCTTAATGCATGGTCTCCATAAATTGATTTCAATTGTAATCAAGCCAAAATATAATTCTAATCCATTCATAAACCACTTGTACTTGGCAGGTCCTATAAGTTAGCTTGATCAAAAATGCCAATGTCTATTTAAATCATTCATGGAAAAATGAGAAATTAAAAATTGATGAGTTATTATATTCCAAGGAGCTTCTTGGTGGTAAGAGTGTTTTTGTCAATTTATCACACATATGAAAGATTGAGTTACAAGGGCCTTGATGAAAAGAGATTAACAATTTCTTTCCTCTGCCACATATTCAGTTTACACGGAAAAAGATGAGGCAAAATAGTATACAGTTTAGTATGTGAATTAGATTGAATCCAACTACAGTGGAAACCAATGTATAAATTATGTGTAAGATCTAAATATGACTTTCATTCATTTTCTTAATCCATTTATAAAAACAAGCAAGTCTGAGGCAATGTTTTGTTCAGCAATCCTACACTGCAAGTGCCAATCTGCACTTGGGTAAAGCTTGTGTAGTCTGACTAAGTTGTAATGTTATTGCATAAACTGTAAAAAAATTCATCACTAGAGGGCAAGAACACAATTTCTTTTTGTCCAAGTTGGTAACACAGAAGAGATTTTTTTTTTATAAAGAGAAATCTAGATGTGCCATTTCATTTTTGAGTAAAATTTACAAAAGCCTCCAGTCTCTTGTTCATATAAAAGCTCATTTTATTCAACTGCACAGGTGCCAACAAAAAGCCAAGAAGCAGAGTTTAGATTTTGTGAATAAAACAAAGAACTCTGGATGCTGGAGATCTGAAACACACAAAAAACAAAAGTGCTGGAGAAAATCAGCACGTCTGATAGCTGTGGAGAGAAAACAGAGTTAATATTTCTGTAACAAAAACAGAAGTTGCTGGAAAAGCTCAGCAGTTCTGGCAGCACCTGTGAAGAAAAAAACAAAGTTAACATTTCGGGTCCGGTGACCCTTCCTCAGGTCACCGGACCCGAAACATTAACTCTGACTTTCTTTTCATAGGTGCTGCCAGACATGCTGATCTTTTCCAACAGCTTCTGTTTTTGTTCCTGTTTACAGCATCTGCAGTTCTTCCTGTTTTTAATATTTCTGTAGAAGGCTTACTGCGCTCCAAAAAGTAACATTTAATGAAAAGATTCATTAATTCTGTTTCTCTCTACAGATGCTTTCACACATGCTGAGTTTCTCCAACAAGTTCTATTTTGTGTGTTTGAGACATTGTGAAGCTGTATTCCTGGGATGGAGATCCTTGGCAGTGAGCAAGGTAACAGAATCAATAATACAGCATTATTGCCCGAACTTTCAGCCATGTACTCACCATTGGTATGTTTCTGCTTGTGATATAGTGTCTTGCAAAAGTGCATAGTTATCACAATTATACTGTGGTTTGAAAGACTCTATAACAGGCTTGAGTAAACTTCTCAGCTTCACATCATTAAAATTCAAGGCTAGGATTTGTCATTGCAGGCGTACAATCTTCTGTTCACTTAATTAACTGAATGCAGTAGCTTGGAAACGTACAGGATGAAGAGGATGCAAAATTGCTATAGACTCATGCACTGACTTGCCAACAATTTTAAGATGTAGATTGAATGGATAAAAGTATTCTACCTAATGTGGCATTAATCCAAATGGAGATTTTGTTTAAAGCAGCGAGTTCCCAATTTTTTCCCCTATACTCTGCCAGTCATTTGAAGCCATCTAAAATGACTTCAAGCCTATTTTGTCCCATAATCAGCTCATTAATCATGATTTTTCAGCCATAGAAAAAAATGAAAGCAGTTAGTATAGCCTATAATTATTTCTTGCCCCATGCAAAAGTCTTAAGCTTACTTAATAGGTATCATATTCTAACACAATTCACATGGAGGATATTTCATTCTACAATCAAGGATTTGACATCAGGAACTGTGCAATTTTTGTTCACACAGCCCTGACTACATACACCTCATTCTGAAAGAATAGCTGGCAAAAAAAAATGAATAGATGCACAAAAGGGGTCAGAATGTAACATATACAGATTAAAATTTGGTGTAACAAAAATACCCAAAATAGACTTATGCTTGAGAAACAATATGTGTTTTTGTAAGGAGTGATTTCACATTCCTACGTGGGACACTACAATTTAAGACAAAAGAGGGAATTTTAACTTGAGAAAAAAATGATGTTGAATTTTGAAAATTGTCTTGGTTTTTCTTTGGATACACCACCTGATATTCAATACAAACAACAGTGGCTCAGTTAACAACATGAATTTTACACAATCATCTGTATCTTGTTTAGATAAAAGACCTCCTAACTGCATCCATGTGTAACCAAACAGTAAATATTCTTTATTAAAAGCAGGTGACAGAAAAAGCATAATTTTGCAGCTTGCCTCAGGCTGAATCATACATATGACCACATATCACTAATGAATATGAAATAGTAAAGACAATATCTACGAAAACATATTTCTTTTAAATTGACCAGAAGCTAATATTTTAACACCTCTCAGCAGTTTTTGGGTAAAACAGCCATTCAGAGGCATTAAACTATATTACATCAATGATGTGTAGGAATTCACAATACGCTTTGTGTTCCTCCAAATGTCTTATTCAATCAGGAATTCCATTTCGTTCAGAACATATTGGCCATTAGCAACTTAAAAAAAAGCTTGTTTAGATTTCTGTAATTAGTCAATTGTATTTTACCCTTTATAGTCTTTAACTATATGTCACTTAAGATCAATTCTCTTCTATCCAGTATATTCAGATTAATTAGCAACAATGGGCTCCTGGCTAAAAGCTATTTTCAAGCGATAACAAGCTCTTATGCTGGAAGGTTGAACAAATGGAGACTTTTTGTAAAATTCACAAGTTGTGGCCATTGCTGGCCAAGCCAGTATTTATTGCCCATCATCAGCTAAGAGTCAATCATGGTGCTGTGGGTCTGAAGTCACATTTGGCCAGACCAGGTAATTCAATGACATAACAGCCGTTGAATGTCAAGGGTAAGTTGTTAGAAACTTTATATTTAGGGATGATCATTGTCCAACACTTGCATGTTGGAAATATAACTTGCCACTTAAAGTCGAAGTTGGAATTTTGTCCATTTTTTGCTGCGTACGGACACAGACTGCTCCAGTATCTGAACAGTTATGGATGGTGCTGAACATTATGGAATCATCAGGAAACATGCTGTGGTTGAAAATGATCCATTGCTGTAATTGGATTTCCAGAATTAAGATGAAATAACAGAAAATGAATATACAATGCAGCCATGTGATAAACTTTATAGGATGATAGCACTGAACTGTGAAATAGTTACAGAAGATAAGGAGCCCGTTTGGCCGATTGAACCTGAACTGGCAATCTACAGGAGCAGTTTAGCTGGTTACACATCTTTCCCCATGGTCCTGCTACTAATTTTTCTTTCAGATGTTTATCCAGTTCCCTGTTGAAAGCCATGATTGAATCTACCTTCATCCAATACACAACCACTGCCTCTCTAATTGTAATCCTTCACTGTGCAAAAGGTTATGTCGTGTTGCCTTTGGTTCTTTCATCAAACACCTTAACTCAGTACCCTACTATAGTTCTATTGAGTTCACTGCATTGGAATGCTGAAAATAACACTGCATATTTTTTCCTCAAAACAAATATGTTTGAAAGTGAATAATCTTGGATGAATAAGGCGTGTACAATAAAATTAGCACACATTGATTCATTTAAAAAGTGAAACTTACCTGCATAGAAAGCAAGAAAGACATTTGCATTGTATCACCTTTGATCCTCAAGACAGCCCAAGGTGTTTTTTTTTGCCAATTCAAGCTCTCTAAAGTGTAATTACTGTTACAATTGCAGAAATGTGGTTGCCTGTATTGTTGCTGATGCAATACGCTAGTAACTAGATCATCTCATGTTTAGGTGTATAGGGTCGAGAGAGAACTATTGACCAAGACTCTTGGAGCATCTCCCATCCATTGAGGGCCCATGTGATATCTCAGCCCTCCATCCCTTCCCTCTGTTATGGCCTGGTGCTAAAAGCCGACCTCTCATCAGTCTCTCAGCCTCTTAATCAGGTCCAAAATTGCAAATCAAGGCCTGCCATTAAATTCAACATGGCCTGAGGAAAATTTAAGATTCTGGATTTTCCTTTCAACCACAAAACTGCTCCTCTTTACTCCTTCCCTGCATTTCTACTGATGTTGAGACCAATGTGTCAGCTTCTTACAAGGTAATAGAATACCAATTATTGGTTTCTGGAGATTAGCTAGTCACCTTCTAAGTGGACAGCCATGTCCTGCTGATCCATTTTGGTTGAAAGCAAGTAAACTATGTGGTACTTGCTATGGATCATGAACTCACTGGCAATTCAGTGTCTCCAGGCACTTTCAAAATAAAATTCCAAGTTGCTGCTAACAATTTCAGCTGTCAAAACGTTACAGTGAAATGCACCTCACCATTTGATGCTTTTTAGTGCGCACTGACATAAGATCACTGTTTTGACCTTGGGAACAGCAGTGAAAGCATGGCTTTCTTAGTGATAAATAATTAGAGCTTTTTTGAAATCAATAATTTATACTGCCAAAAGAGATATTTTGCTCCATAAATTATTTAATGCATTGTTCTATCATCCTACAGATAAAGGGAAGCTCTTTATGGAAATAATTTATTTGTATGAATTCTACAAGAAATTGACAAAATATAATTACCCGCAGTAACATAATAAAACTGTACCATGTGAGCCACATGCACATAATGCTTAGAATTGATAATACAGTCCTTTCAATCAGTGATTATATAAGAATATATTTTAAAATTACAGGACGGAAAAAGTGTCTTGAAAAGATTGTGCACCGTAAATGCAGCTGTAATGACTTGCTGTTTATTTAATAATATACTTAACGAGAGAACTGACATTAATACATTTTTATTGTTATTTTCATGAGTCTTTGTGTGATTAAAAGTTCAGAATATCTTAATTACACATCTTCCATGACTTTTATTTCTATATGGATTTTATCAGTACTTGGCTACCGTGTGGCTTCTCATTTTAAAAAGATAAATAAACACATTGCCCCAAATCCTCCAAGGAGCAACAATCACCATGAATCTATAGGTATGTGAGGGGATAGGTTGGGTGAAGTAACTCTGTGTGAGGTGGTAGGGTGATAGGTGAGTAAGTGAGAAAGATTGCACATGGTTTGGGCAGAAGTCTGGTCGCAGAGTCATGTTGGGTTGGGACGCATTTTAGTAGGAAGAAGAAGCGTAGACTGTTTTCTAAATGGGGAAAAGCTTCAGAAATCTGAGACACAAATGGGAGTTCAGTTCAGGATTGTCTCAAGATTAAAATGTAGGTTCAGTTGGCATTTTGGAAGGTGAATGCAATGTTAGCATTCATTTTACGAGGGTTAGAATACAAGAGCAGGGATACACTGCTGAGGCTGTGTAAGGCTCTGGTCAGACCACATATAGAATGTTGAGAGGAGTTTTGGGCCCTGTATCTAAGAAATGATTTGCTGGTGTTGGAGATGATCCAGAAGAGGTGTATAAGAATGATCCTGGAGATGAAGGATTTCTCATATGAGGAGCAGGTGAGTACTCTCTCTATATTGGATGGGGTTTAGAATGATGAGGAGGCTCTGACTGAAACTGACAGAATACTGAGAGGCCTGTATAGACTAGAATATGACAGCACATTATAGAACCCTTCACATTATTGAGTCATAGAAATGTACATCACAGAAATCGACCCTTCGGTCCAACTCATCCATGCTGACCAAAAGTCCAAAATTAATCTGGTCCCCTTTTCCAGCATTTAGCGCATATCCCTTCATCAATCTTCTTTGTTATTTCTTCAAAACACTCAAAGGCTAAAGAATATTCAGGGAGATCAGGGAATTGGCAGGGGTGGGGGGCGCGGTTACCTAAGAACACACGCCTGGACACTACTCCCTCAGTCAAGGCGAGACCTGGTCTAGCAATGGATCTCCAACCACCTGGAGAAAGAGGGAGTAAGAGGGTGAGGAAGAGACACGGAGAGAGACAAAGAGAAAAAAAAAACAAAGAGAGTGAGAGACAAGATCCACCGCGACCTGCAAGACCCACCTTTGTGGAGAGAACCAGAAATACAATTGGAGAGATAAGAGATTCTGATGACCCAGCTCAAATGGATCATTAATATCCTTTCTCAGAGACAGAGATTAAATATTGTGGGAAATTGGGAAAAGCTCACACGGTGATTTTAATAGGAATATTTTGTCAATAAAATGGAGTTGAACTGCAAACTGAACCTTGAGTTCCTTGCTCTGCCCTAACAACAAGAGTGCTTGGTAAAGTGTTTTTAATAAAACTGGTCAAAATATCCAAAGCACAGGCAACACTGATTATTTATGGGGAACTTCAATTTGAAAGGAGTGAATAAATGGCTTTTAGTTGACAGTGCTATGAAAGGGTGATGTGTTTTCTTTTCAAATAAGGGTCAGAAAGTCATTTTGAGTGGTGAACTAAGGATATATTTTCCAACAAGGCTTGGGACTTAAGTTAAATGACTTGATCTGCTACTTGGGAAGTTATTTTTCTTAATGTTTACAGAGTTGAATTTTATTTTCCACATGGAAACAGATGGTTGGGGCTATTAGTGGATCCAGTTCAGAAGAACAGAAGTTATTCCAGAAAAAGTAGGGGATTTTTTTTAAGTTGGTAGAAATCTCCAAGCAATCAGAATGGAAAACAGGTCTTCATGCCGTCAGAGCTGACAAGAAGTCTCACAGGTTGAAGCAGACTTTTGAGAAGGTCTGGAAAGAATGGAGAAAGGTGTCTTTCAGCGAAGCTCAAAGTTACACTTCACTGGGGTTGAGTGACTGGAAAAAAATATTTCCGGAAAAGGGGTTGAATCTTTCTTTTTGATTTTTATGTTAAAATCTTTCTAAATCTTCTTACATATGCATAAATTTGTTTTTTTCTTGTGCATGGGAATGTCTTTTGCACTCGCATCCTGGAATGGAAATTGTATTTGGAACCTTATGACTCAGATGGAGGAGTGCTACCAACCAAGGCACTACTTTCATGAAGTCAGCATTTGGTTAGCAGGCAAATATAAACTTAATGGCAAAGAATACAAGTAAAAGCAAGAGCTTTAATTGCACCATAACATTTAGAAGTGGGCCTATATGAGAGTAATTATTTCAATTATTTTGGTCATTGCAGTTATAACGTTCCATGTAAGCCAATAATATTCATCACAAAGCTGGTGGTGTAGCCACTGTAGACATTGTTCAGCCCGAAACATCTAACATAATGTACAATCATGTAACATGCAGCAGCAAGAAAACTGAAGAGACTTATGACATTAAGCTACTATAATTCTACAACAGCTGCAATAATTTTGATGGCATGAGTGATTATGTACAATGGGATGAACTGCCACTAACAAAGCATTGTTTGTGCTGGAATCCTCTCAGTACAGTGTCAAAAGCTGTTTGTAAAAAAGCTCAACTGTCTATCAAAATGTAATTTTCTACATACTTATGAAATGCCAAATTTAATTCAAAAAACACATGAATTATATATTATCTTTACAGGGTGAAACAAAATTACAAAGGTGATGCTAGAGTTCTGGTGTTCCTCTTTCGGTCCGAGTCAAGCAGTTACTGACAGTAGTACTATGCATTTTTGGAAAACTTCTATGCCCCTAAATTCTCATCGATAGTCGTCATAAACACTTCATCTTCACTGCAACTAAACAATAAATCAACTTGGGCAAAATCCAAACTCAGAAGCAAAAAATATTTTGTAAATTTAGAGTCATTATTTGCAGGGATAGAATGTCAATTTTTGATGTGATTGCCTTTCTCAGAACTGAAAACTGAACAAATATGCTTGTGGAAAAACAAGTTGCTTCAAATGTGCAGAATTAATTGCAACCTATCTGCTCACCACCATCCCTAACACCCCCACCCCCGCCAATCCTGTATGTACATTTTTATTTTGCTTTATGCCTTCAGTCTGACTCATCATCTCAGCAATGCTTTAACTGTTTCACTGAAATTACAATTTCTTATATCTATAGGTATGAGGCTGGAAAAACACAGCAAGTTAGACAGCATCAGAGGAGCAGGGGAGTCAACATTGGGTTTCGGCCCGAAATGTTGACTTCCCTGCTCCTCTGATGCTGTCCGACCTGCTGTGCTTTTCCAGCCTCACACCCATAAACTCTGGCTTCCAGCACCTGCATTCCTTATTGTCTGCAACTCTCTTATAGTTTCTGAAAATTGGACAATATTGCATGTTTGTATGTCATTGCAATAATTTATTTTCTCTTCTTGTCAGATGCTTTTGTTTATGCTCTCATCCTTCAAACAATGAAACCCTTACCCCTTTCACCCAATGACTCAAAACAATTATTCATTTTTTTCCGTTTGGGGAGGGACACTTAAACTGTTGAAATCTCTGCCCTCTCCAAAGAGTCTAACTAGCCTTCTATGTAGTTGTGTTGATTTCTGTATAAATAGGCAATTAAAGTTTAATTTTCAAAACAGAACCTGTATAAAATTAACTACCTTCCTTTCAAAAATGGGAACCAACTTATGTGCCAAGCATAACAACACCAAGTATCAGTTCAATCAATATTTGCTATTTGTAAAACAAAAAAAGCTTCCTCCAAAATTTCAGAAATTCATTAATAAATTTCTGTACAGCAAAATTCCACAAATACTAAATAAGTAATAACAGCCAGCTGATGAGATTTTCCCTGCCTTGCACTATCGCCACAGTTTGAAGTCACCATCAGTGTTTGGATACATCAATTCCTGACAGTATTAATAAAGGAAATGCTTATCTTTATCTGCCAGTCTGTTGTCATATTACCTATATAATGTAACTCTTGGCACAACTGTTTAGGATGGATAGCGCAGGCTTGCATCGATACAATGAAATTTAATGTAGCTGATGATCTGTGTGTTATTCCAGTTCTGTTGGCATCACAGTGTATGTGAGTCACCAGGTCTTAAATTTAAGCCTAATTCGAGGACTTCAGCACAAAGTCAAGGCTGATACTTCAGGGCAGTAGTTGGAGACACCATCCTTCAGATGAAGCCTTAAGTGAAGGTTCTCAGCTGCCTACACAGTTGGATATACAAGATCCCATGATAAAGTGCATGAAGGAAAGCAGAAGACTTATCCCTAGTGCTCTCGCCAATTTTATTTATTAATCAATCTCGCATCCACAGTTAATCTACTCATTTTCACTGTGTAATTTGTGGGAATTTACTGTGTTTCCCGCATGACAACAGAGAGTACACTTAAGAAATGCAATAGCTTTAAGAAACTTTGAGTGTCAGGTGGTTGTATAGGCTTTATATCCTGTAGATGGTAAAGTATAAATTGACCTTTGAAGTCTCAGAAAATTCTTTCAAAAATGGGAACCAACTTATGTGCCAAGTGTAAAAGTGAATGACTTGCATGGATGAGTGCACAAAATATTGGATTGGTCATGCACACAAAGCACAAGGAGGGATGGGCATGTCTTAAACTTCTGTGCAACTTTGCAACACAGCTTGCTTGATCTCTTTTGTCTAGTTATAGGACTTATGCGATTAAAACAGGCAGTTGTTTGGTGAAAAATTAAGACCAACCACTGATGCAATTGGAGCAACTCATGGCTCAAAAGCTGGATTGACTTAAATGCTGAGTATGCGCCGAAAACATGATTTTTGGGATCGGAAAAATGTATGATCTTATATGCTTAGTCGACTTATACATTGCAGTTTATGGTGAATGTAAGTCTCCCGCTTTTTCGTTGCAGATCAGTCTCCTCTTAATGGGTTTCAAGTGGGCAGAAGCCAGGAAATGGTGCTATTTCTTGTTTCATCAGCTCTCTGATTTGCACAAACGACATGCTATTTTCTCGGCAGCACTTTGCACTGGTATGCAGGAACACACACAGAAGGTGGGAGAGGTTCCATGCCAACGGATAGCAATAATGAACTGTCACTTAGTTCTTGTGCCTGAATAACATTGGGTGCACAGATTACCCATTCAAAACAGAGTTTATAGGCTAGTCATGCAAAGCATTCACAAACCGTAGGCATTTATTGCTTAATTGCAGTGAAAATGAGCACTTACGCCTCATACATAACAAACAGAGTAATTGACATGAATGTTTTCTTCAAAATACATTCAAGATTCAGGTATCCTTAGAATCCTGTTGTGGTTAAGTCCTGGGTTATAAAGGAGCCCTGTACTTGGCTCCACTGGGTCTGAGGTGTGTCCTGACTTGATTTCTGCTGTTCACTTTCTGGCAAGTCTTCCACTGTTTGATCCTAAATATTAAATGATCCATTTGAGGCATCAGAAACATTCGCAGAGCATCCTGAATCTGATCTGCAATAGCTAAACCAGCAGTAACAGTTTGATCTGGTGCAGGTCCAGACACATCAATAGAAATGTCACGTCCCTGGAGTTGTGGGACGTGATAACAAACAGGAGGTTTCCTTATCCATTGTTGGACTGGATACCACGAGGCTTCATGGGGTCCAGAGGCAATGTTGAGGACTTAAGTGTAGCTCTCCTGGCGGCAGAGTAAGATCCTAAGCCAGAGTCATTTGCTCCTTCTGTTTCTTTTCTTCTTTTTCCTCTTTTTGTTCTTTTCTTCTTTCTCTTTCTACTTACCTCCCTTCCTTGGACGGCGTCGGTAGTGGAGAGTTGAGCCAATGTGGTCTTACAGCCTCCTTGAGGAAGCCCAGCATTGACTCCCTGCTTTAGAAAGACTGTAATGCTGAACTTTTAGCTTCATTTCTTTATTTTTCCAATTTATACCTGAAATTTGGTCCCTAGGTATCTTTGTACCTAAGCTGGTGCTGCAAATGGTGACTTTGTACACTTTTCGGTGTACTCATGTATCCCTGTAATTGAGTACCTGTGACAATAAACCCAATTCTAACTGTGTACCACTGTGCTGCCACCTCTGCAGCCAATGGTGTTGTCTGGGACACCATGTCTAAGGTATGTGACTATATCAGACCGTTGCTTGACTAGTCTGTGAGAAAGTTTCCCCAATTTTGGCACAACCCCACAAAATGTTAGCGAAGAGGACTTTGCAGTATTGACAGGGCTGAGTTTGCCATTGTCATTTCTGGTGCCTTCAACAATCTCAGGTTATCTCTCTGTTTCCAACTGAATGGCTTGCTAGGAATTTATTGCCCAATTAAGAGTCGACCAAATTGCTGAAGGCCTGAATTCACATGTCGGCCACACCAGGTATGGATGGCAGTTTCCTCCCTGTAGTGATGGGCCAGGTGGATCTCATTGAATATGGGATCCCTGACTGGCCCAGGTTAATATTGCCATTCAGAAAGTCCTGGCTGAGAGATAAAAACAGGAGTGCCAGATAGTCTCCTCACTCTAGGAACTGGCATTATGCTAGCTGGTCAGAGTCCATGAACTGTGCTCGCATAAATAAAGGGTGACTCATTGATGGGATACCAGTCTCTGTGCAGTTATTTCACTTCCCTAAAGGAAAACCATGGTGGGATTCAAACTGAGGCCTCTACAACACTACCTGTGTCTTTGGTTTACTAGTTGAGTGATTATATTACTGAGCCATCAACTCCCCTAATATACTATTACAAACCATGCAATTATTTATCGAGTCCAACTTTATAACACAAAGCAATTCCATTCAGTGAATATATCTGCACTCCCACACCAGTGAAAGTCAACTGTCCTGAGAGTTTTTGAAGAGCTTCTAAATTATATATGAGTCGATAAAACACCTTCCCCCTCACCCCCATCCCAGGCCCCAAGAAGACTTTCCACATCAAGCAGATGTTCACCTGCACATCTGCTAATGTGGTATACTGCATCCGCTGTTCCCGTTGTGGCCTCCTCTACATCGGGGAAACCAAGCGGAGGCTTGGGGACCACTTTGCAGAACACCTACGCTCGGTTCGCACTGAACAACTGCACTTCCCAGTCGCGAACCATTTCAACTCCCCCTCTCATTCCTCAGACGACATGTCCATCCTGGGCCTCCTGCAGTGCCACAACGATGCCACCCGAAGGTTGCTGGAACAGCACCTCATATTCCGCTTAGGAACCCTGCAGCCCAATGGTATCAATGTGGACTTCACAAGCTTCAAAATCTCCCCTCCCCCAACCACATCCCAAAACTAGCCTTGCTTGTCCCCGCCTCCCTAACCTGTCCTTCCTCCCACCTATCCCCTCCTCCCACCTCAAGCCCCACCCCCATCTCCTACCTACCAACCTCATCCCGCCCCCTTGACCTGTCCGTCCTCCCTGGACTGACCTAACCCCTCCCTCACTCCCCACCTACACTCACCTTTACTGGCTCCATCCCCGCCTCTTTGACCTGTCTGTCTCCTCTCCACCTATACTCTCCTCTATCCATCTTCTATCCGCCTCCCCCTCTCTCCCTATTTATTTCAGTATCCCCTTCCCCTCCCCCATTTCTGAAGAAGGGTCGAGGCCCGAAACGTCAGCTTTCCTGCTCCTCTGATGCTACTTGGCCTGCTGTGTTCATCCAGCTCCACACCTTGTTATCTCAGATTCTCCAGCATCTGCAGTTCCTACTATCTCTTGAAAAGGTAACTGCCTTCATATGTTTAAACATGACAAAAGACAAAAGTACGATAATCTCCTGCTCATCATGAAACTGTAATACATAATGTATTACAATTTCTTTAAAACAGTAATTGCCATTATTTTTAAGGACTGGAATTTCTTATGACAAGTGTTTTGCAGAGAAATAGAAGATTATCAAGAAGGATTGCAGCAATAGTGTTACAAACCCCAGACTTTATAGTGATGTTAGTTTTTGAAAGAAAAAACATCATTTCCGCTTAAAGATAAAACTAAATGTTCTAGAAACACCCAAGCTCAGAGACATAACTCTGTGGTTTGGTTGCTATGGGGATGAAACTCACACAGAAACCTAATCTTGAAATCAAGTGATAGCTTTCACACCTATACACAGTAACTTGTAGTAGAGGGGCAGTTTTGAAAGATGCAGTGAGACAGGCAGATAGACAAGGCAGATAGTGCAGATGAACAAAGGAGCTACTTTTGCAGAGAACATAGAACATAAAACATAGATCAGTACAACACAGGAACAGGTCCTTGGGCCCACCATATCTGTGCCAACCACCTGGTGCTATTCTAAATTAATCCTGACTACCTGTATAGTCTGTATCCCTCTATTCCCTGCCTGTTCATGTGCCTAAATGCTTCCTAACTTTGTTAACATAGCTACTTCTACCAGCTCCTCTGGCAGTGTGTTCTCGACATCTCCCAACCTCTGTGTAAAATACTTCCTCACACATCTCCTTTAAATTTTTCCCTTCTCACCTTGCATCTATACCCCCTGGTATTTGACATTTCCCTCCTGAGAGAAAGACTCTGACTATTCAGTCTATTCATGGTCTCAATTTTATGTACTGCTGTCAGTCCACCCCCTCAACCTCCGACGGTCAAGTGTAAACAATCCAAGTTTGTTCAACATCTTCTTACAGCGACAACACTCTAATCAGGCAACATTCTGGTAAACATCTGTTGCAAACTCTCCAAAGCCTCCACATCCTTCCAGTAGTATGGCAACCAGAACCGCATACAATAATCCAAATGTGGCCTAACTAAAGTGTTATACAACTATAACATGACTTGCCAACTTTTATATTTAATGCCCAGACTAATTAAGGCAAGCAGCCCTACATCTTCTTTAGAAAATTATCCGCATGTGTTACCTCTTTAATGGAGTTATGGTCTTGGATCCCAACATCCCTCTATGTATCAATACTCCTAAGGGTCCTGATATTTACTGCATATATCCTTCTGGTACTTGACCTCCCAAAATACATCAAGTCACATTTGTCCAAATTTAACTCCATCTCTGCCCACTTTTCCAACTGACGATATCCTGCTGCGTCCTTTGAAAGCCTTCCTCACTATCCACAACTCCACCAATTTCTGTGTTCTCTGCAAACTTACAAATCAGACCACCTACATCTTCATCTAAATCATTTATATACATTACAAACAACAGATGTCCAAGCACTGATCCATGTGGAACACTGCTAGTCACTAACCTCCAGGCAGAAAAGCACCCCCCCCCATCACGCCCCCACTTCATGTTATTCTCTGACTTCTATGACAAGCCAATTTTGTATCCAAATTGCCGACTCAATATGGATCCCACATGTCTTCATCTTCTGGACTAGCCTACTATGAGAGACCTTGTCAAATGCTTCAGTAAAGTCCATGTACACAATATCCACTGCCCTACCCTCGTCAATTATCTTTCTCATTTCCTCAAAAAATTCAATCATGTTTATGAGACAAAACTTCCCCACATAAAGCTATGCTGACTATTATGAACGAGTCCATCCTGTTCCAAGTGCGAGTAAATCTCTTAAACCTACATTCAGGCTTAAAAAAAATTTACAATCAATGAGGCTTGACTACTGACGCTGGAACTGCAAGCCCAATCTCTTCATGGAAACCTGGAATTGAGGCCCAACCACCGCAGCAACAAGGCCTGGCCCCACAGTGACCTGACCTCAAGGAGGCCCAATGACCAACTGCAAGACCCCTCAAGTGCTTGTGAACAAGACTAGTGCCCATCAGAGCCACCTACTTACCTTGCCAATTCTGGGCCCACAAATCCAGAGGCCTTTCGGCCTCTTGTAGGCCCGATCTCCTTGACATCATGGCAGCCCAGAACACAGGCCTGACCAAAGCAGGAACAAGACCTGACCCCACGGTGACTCGACATCAAGGGGACCCATCTGAATGGGCCACAAGACTCTCCAGAATGCTCAAGGTTGACACTGCTGCCCAGGACCCCATCAGAAGCACGCATTTACCTCTCGGACTTCTCTCACTGACAGCCGGGATCGACTAGGAGTATCCACCTATCTGGGAAACATGGAAGACCTGCTGGACTCCAGATGAGACTGAAACATCAGAGTTTCAAATTTGCCCTCCCCAGCATATTCCTGGAAAATGTCCAAGCTATTGATTTGAGAGACTGCTGTGTGCAGTGTTTTACAGAGACACAGCTCAGTCTTGCTACATCTGATTGTACCCTACAACCTGAGAGTTTCTCAGATCGCTAAAGGAACTAGTCAGTGTCTCAGGCAAGGCAAGGCAAAAGGCAGTGGGGTCTGCCTCTGGATCAACACTTCCTAATACTCAGATGTGGCAACCATGGTGAGTTACTGCTCCCTGGACCTAGAATATCTGACAGTAAAGTGCCATCCCCACTACCTGCCACTTGCGTTTGCCTCTGCTATCCTGACAGTGGTCTACATCCTACCTCATGTGGAAGTGAAGACTGCATTGGACGACGTATACACTAATACATCTTGAGACAGAATACCCTGAGGCCTTTGTCATCGTAGCCGGTGACATCAGCCAGGCCAGCCTCAAGAACATGCTTCCAAAATACCATGAATACATCTCCTGTCCCACCAGAGGTGCAAACAGCCTTGACCATTGCTATACAACCATCAAAGATGACATACCCCATCCGCATTTTGGAAATTCAAATCACAACGCTGTGTTCCTCATCCAGGCTTACAAGCAGAAATTGAAGCACGAGGACCCAATATAGAAAATAATGCAGTGTTGGTCAGAGGCAGTGGAAAGGCTTCTGTGTGACTGCCTAGAGTCGGTACTCAAGAACTGAGTGGCCAGCCTAAACGAGTATGCCACTACCGATACAGACTTCATTAGTAAGTGTGTAGCAAAGGCAATGCTAAGTTAAGCTTGAGACCCAGACCAACTACACGGACACCCATTGTATGTGGCAAGGCTTACATGAGAAAAGGGACAACAAAGCGAAGTCAAACAGAATCACGGGCAACAGTACATCCCTCCCTGAAGAGCTCAATGCATTTTATGCTCAGTTTGACCAGAAGGATGCTACCTACCCCAACAGCCTTGGATGGTCACCACCATAGACATCAGATCAGCATTCTTGAGAGTGAACCCATGGCCAGTTGGAGTCCCCATACGAGCACTCAGATCCTGTGCAGACCGGCTGCCAGGATTATTCGCGATCTCTTTAACTTCTCCTTGCTATGACCCGAAGTCCCCAACTGCTTCAACAAGAACACTATCATCCTGGTGCTAAAGAAACTCATGCAGCGTGCCTCAATGACTACTGCCTGGTGGCTCTGACCTCCATAATTATGAAGTGCTTCGAGAGGTTCGTCATGGCTCATATCAACTCCAGCCTACTAAAATTTCTTTATTCATTTGCAATTCATTTACTGGTGCACAGATCCACAGCAGATGCTATCTCCCTGGCCCTACATTCATCCCTGGAACATCTGGATAACAAGGATACCTATGTCAGGCTCCTACTTATTAACTATAGCTCTGCCTTCAACACCATAATTCCAAACAAGCTCATGTCTAAACTCTGAAACATAGGTCTCAGCTCTCTCCTCTGTAACTGGAACCTTGACTTGCTGACCGATAGGCTGCAATCAGTAAGAATAGGTAACAACACCTCTTCCACCATAATCCTCAATACTGATGCCCCTACGGCTGTGTACTCAGTCCCCTACTATATTCCCTATGCAGTCATAACTGTGTGGCCAAATTCCACCCCAATTCCATTTACAAGTTTGCTGAAAACAACGCTGTTATATGTCAGGTCACAAACAACGACAAGACAGAATACAGGAAAGAGACTGAGTGCTTAGCAGCATGATGTAAAGACAATAATCTCTCCATTAGTGTCAGCAAAATGAAGGAACTGGTCATTGACTTCAGGAAGTGGAGTGGAGGACACGCCCCTGCCTGCATCAATGGTGTTGAGGTGGAGATGATCGAGAGTGTCAAGGGAGTAATGATCACCAGCAATCTGTCTTGGTCAACCCACGCTGACACGATGGCCAAGAAAACACCACAATGTCTCTACTTCCTCAGGAGGCTAAGCAAAGTTGGCATGTCCACATGGACTCTTACCAATTTTTATAGATGCACAATAGAAAAGACCCTATCTGGATGCATCACTGTGGTTTGGTAACTGTTCTTCCCAAGACCATAGGAAATGACAAAGAGTCATGAACACAGTTCAGTTCATCACACATTCATTGCCTTCCATCCACTGCCTCTATCAATACTTCCTGCTGTCTTGGGAATGCAATCAACATATTCAAAGACCCCTCCCACCCTCGTTATACTCTTTTTTACCCTCCTCCATCAGGCAGAAGATATAAAAGTTTGAAAACACACACAAATAGTTTAAAGAACATTTTCTTCCCCAAAATTATCAGACTTTTGAAAGGATCTCTCAAATGCTAATTCTGATCTCTGTACCTTCTCTGTGGCTGTAACACTGTATTCAGCACTCTGTTCTACCAGCCTGATGCACTTTGTATGGTACAATCTGCCTTTACAGCACACAAAACAATACTTTTCACTGTGGCTTGGTACAAATGACAACAGTAAAATTAATCAAAATTTGTAAAAATCCCATCCTCAAGAATCTTTGTCCATACTTGCTCATCAGCTGATGGAGAGCTCACTGTCCTATAATTTCCTGAGTATTCCTGTTGCCGTTCTAAACAAGGGAACAACGTTAATGATTCCCCAGTCTTCTGGGACCTCGCCTACAGCTAAATAGAATACAAGGATGTCTGTCAAGGCCCAGTTATTTCCTCTCTTGCCTCCCTCAGTGTCCTGGGATAAATCCAATCAGGCCCTGGAGAATTATCTACCTTAAATGTTTTTGAAGACACCCAACTCTTCCTCCTGCTTAATATTGTTATGCCTCAGAATATCAACATAGCCTCCTTAATCTTATGATCATCCATGTCCTTTTCCTTGGTGAATAGCGATGCAAGGTACTCATTAAAGACCTCACCTTCTTCTCATGGCTCCTCACATAAAATTCCCTCCTTTTTCCTTGGGTGGATCTGCCCTATCCCTAGCTATCCTCTTGTTCCTAATATACATACTAAATACCTTGGGATTCTCTTTAATCCTACTTGCCAAGCACATTTCATGGCCCCTTCTAGCCCTAATAGTTTCTTGCTTAAGTTCTTTTTGGCTTCCTTTATATTCCTCAAGGGCCTTGATTATTTCAGTTTCTGAACCCTTACATGTGCTTCCTTTCTCCTTCGCTAAATTTTCAATGTCTCTTGCTATCGAAGGTTCCTGAATCTTGCCATTCTTATCTTTCATCCCCACAGAAATGTGCTGGCACTGAACTCTGAATAACTGGCCTTTAAAAGACTCCCACATGTCAGATTTTGTTTTATCCTCAAATAGATGTCCCAATCTAATAGCTCCACTTTCTGCTTAATAATGTTGTAATTAGCCATCCCCCAGTTTAGCATTTTCACCAGGGGACCTGTCTTATCCTTATCCATAACTATCTAAAAAAACTTATAGAATTATGATCACTGTTCCCAGAATAATTCCCCACTGAAACTTCGGTCACCTGGCAAGGATCATTTCCCAATACAAGGTCTAATACAGTCCCATCCCTCGTTGGACTATCAGCATAGTGGTTCAAGAAACTCTCTTGGATACACCAAACAAATCCTGCCTCATCTAAGAAAAAGGGAATTGCAAAAGTTTATCTTCCCTCTGAAAGAAAGGGATAATCCAATGGAAAATCGGAGATTTAAGAAATAAGGAGGCACCAAGGTCAGACTGGCTGGTGGGTTATTTCAACACAAACACTATCTCTGCCTACCACAGTTCTGAGGAAGGGTCACTGGACCCAAAACGTTAACTCTGTTTTCTCCTTCACAGATGCTGCCAGACCTGTTCACAGTTCCTTGCCAAAAATGTTTGTTTGGTGGCCTCTCATTAATTGTTACATTAAGGGGAGACTATCACATGTTAAATTTATATGAGAACAGCCACTATGATCTTCCCTTGTAATGACACAATAAACTTGAATTGGACTTCCCATTCGGTACTTGTACATCAGGCATCTCCATCTTCAAAGACAGCATAGGGTTTTACTGTATGTTAGCTATTTAATTTTACTATTATATATTATTATGTATATCATTGCTAATTTTTAATAGAACTTACTATACAGAACTAGGCATTTGCCAATTGAGTCTCTGGTAGTACTTATATCCGTCACATGAGCATTCTTCGACAATAACTTACTGCTTGATTCCTTTTTCACTTCAGTGCTTTTACATAAACTATCAGAGTCAGAAGAAAAACCTACAGATGATGTTGCATTTGGAACTATAAATAACAAAGGAATAATACTACAGGATTCAAGACAGTATAAATAAATTGCGAAGGAGGGCAATAAATTGCAAAATCAATTTCAATAGAGACAAGTGGTATATTTTGATTGGAAGAATAAACAGATTGCATAATACTTTAAATACAGGGGAAATGGTCAGCAGTGCAGAAAGAAGATCAATGACCTTCTCTGCTTTGCCAGGATAAATGTCACACTACTCTCTGTTACAGCATACTTATTCTATGCTACTATGCTACTTCACCCACTTGCATCCTATCTCACACTCTACCACTCTCACCACTGCCTGCAACATTGTCCCTCATCTACTCTCACCTCCCTACCACTGACCACCCTACTGACAGTGCATGGTCTCTGCACTGCTTCCTCAGTCACTAAGCGGGGTGATAGAGTGTTGGTATTATCGCTTGGCTGTTAATGCAGAGAGCCAGGTAGTTTTATTTTTGGAGGCCCAAGTGCAAATCCCGTCATGGCAGATGGTGGAATTTGAATTCAATGGAAAAAATACCTGGAATTAAGAACCTAATGATGACAATGCATCAATGATTGTTGGGAAAAAATACCTGTCTGGTTCACTCAAGTCCTTTAGGGAAGGAAAGTGCCATCCTAACCTGGTCTGGCCTACATGTGACTCCAAACCCAAAACAATGTGGTTAACTCTGAGCTGCCCTTAGATAATTAGAGATGAGCAGTAGATGCTGGCACAGCCAGTGACACCTATATTCTATGAATGAATTTAAAAAAAAACCTTGTTCTGAATATCTCTCCAACCTGTCCACATCTTTATCAGCTGTGCCACCTACTCCCATCCTATTCAATCCCTTCCTTCCTCCCATTACAGGAGAAAACCGGCCGCACTAGGGCAGAAAGGGCATGGACAGATAGAGGGGCACACAACATTTGACTTCACAGCCTCAATGAGAAGCAAGTCATGGCCCTTGTAAGAGAAAACCAAGGCTGCTCCTGTCGGGATGTCAAAACATCCATGTCATGGCAACTGATTAAGTGCTGCACTTCATTCCCCTTCAGCTCTCGCAGTAACCTTCCTGTCAGTGTCATTCACTGCATACCACTTCTAACCACCGGCTTCTCTCTCTCTTTTGAGTTTCAGGTACCAGTGGGATATTTACAACCATAAGAAATAGGAACACAAGCTGTTTGGCCCCTTTAGCCTGCTCTGCCATTCAATAGGATCATGACTGATCTGATATTCCTCATGTCCACATTTCTGCCCTGGCCCCATAACTCTTGATTCCCTGACTGATCACGAATCTATCTTTCTCAGCCTTAAGTATGCACAAAGACTCTGCCCGAATACAACAGGTCTACTGTTGTTCCCCTCTGTCCCATCTTCTTGTGACTTCCTCGAAAACCTCTCATAAATTAGTCAGATAAGATTTCCCTTTCATGAAGCCATGCTGACTCTGCATGATTAGGTTATGATTTTCCATGTGCTCTGCTGTTACTGCCTTTATAATTATTGATTCCAATACCTTTCCAACAATAGATGCTAGGCCCATCTTCAAAGAGAAATGGCCTGCTCCACTAGAAACTGAGGAAGGGTCAGCAGACCCGAAACGTTAACTCTGTCTTTTCCTTCACAGATGCTGCCAGACCTGCTGAGCTTTTCCAGCAACTTTATTTTTGTTCCACCAGAAACTGCTTCCTCAAACTCTGAGGACAAGATTAACAAGGCATCAGGGGAAACATCAGTAAGGCTGCTTCCTAGCCCCCTCATCAGCCCAGATACTGACAGGTGTCACTGTCCTTTAGAAGGTTTGGAAGCACACAATCTCGTGAGCAATATCTGAAAAGCTGGACAATGAAGGAATACCCCAGGCTGCTGGTGCTCAGAGGACTGCTGGAGACCAGGAATCTGCTCAGCAGCCCTGGGCAGGAGAGGAACTGTTGGTGTCTGCAATCAGGGACTTTGATCAGAGTACACAGGGAAGCACAGGAATAGCAGATATCCATGTGCAAAGGACAAACTGGTCCTCATTGGCCAGAAGTTACAACAATGCAGCAAATCATGCGACCGTGTCTCTTTCATCCAGGAAAAAGAATTGTGAAAGGTGACCACTAGGCATCATTAAAATTCTGAAATGTGTTTAATAGGGTAGAATAGAATAGAATAGAATCCCTACAGTGTGGAAACAGGCCCTTCGGCCCAACAAGTCCGCACCGACCCCCAGAGCATCCCACCCAGACTTGTCCCCCTATAAACCCACCTAATCTACACATCCCTGAACACTATGGGTAATTTGGCATGGCCAACCCACCCAACCTGCACATCTTTGGACTGTGGGAGGAAACCGGAGCACCTGGAGGAAACCCACACAGACACAGGGAGAATGTGCAAACTCCACACAGACAGTCACCTGAGGGTGGAATCGAACCCAGGTCCCTGGCGCTGTGAGGCAGCAGTGCTAACCAGAATTAGATAAAATCTTTCCACTTGTGCCGTAGTCCAAAACTCGAGGTCATAAATAAGGGAGTCACAGAAAAGTCAAAATAAATTTAGAGATCAGTCTGAATTGGCGATCAATATGGGGAATCAGAACCTGTAGGTGAGGCAGGGAGGGTCGATGGCTTTAAGGAGAAGCGATGCAAGTGTACAAGGGAGAAAGAAGGAGAAGGTTAAGCAGCATGCGAGGAAGCTCTTATCAATCATGCATCAACTAAGCTAAATGGCCAGCATGTGAGCTGCATTTGATGCAGTTTTTTAGCTTCACTTCAACGTATCTATGTTTCAACTACTCCACTGGCAGCAAGTTCCACATTCCAACCAGGCTCTGAATAATCGGCAGTGACTACACACTCTTCTGAATGGACGTTATTCCTCTCACGATCTACTACCTACCCCTGTTGAATTCCTCAGAGTTGGATATATATATCTCATGCCTCAAATTTCATTTGATTTATTTATGAATGGCATATCATGAGGTATATGAGGTTCAAACTTTGCTATTTAATATACTAGCACTGTCAACATATTGCTAGCCCTGAATACAGATATAACACACTTGCTGTCTGAACGTAGATAAACTTAAAATGACATTCACAGAAAAAACTTATCATCTGTCTTGGGAGAGAGTGAGAGAGACTAAAAAAGGCTTTACACATACAAATTGCAGTTCTGACAAAATTAACACCAGGGCTGGATTTTATGACCTTCTGCTGGACATGTTGGTCACAGGGAATGGTGGGAGAGCATGTAAAAACTGAATAGCTCGAATCCTATCATCTTCCTGCACCTGTAACCCTGGCATCCCCAATAATACTGTAGGTGAAATGGTGCCAAAATCAGTAACCTGTCCCCCACTTTTAACTAAATAATTAACCAATAAGTGAACTTGTTTAAAGGTCAGTTGAACTAACTATTACACCATCCATGCCATAACGTGCCATAATGTGGCCAAGCATGCAGGAGTGATTTGTTTGTAAAACACAAGTGGTTGAAAGTCTGGAATGGGATAAGTCTTCCTTAAAGAGTTCTCTACATGTCTTGGGCTCAGTTCCCCCAACACACCCCAGAAAAAGAGGCTTTAATACTGATTTGTTCCTCCCCTCCTGGCCTCCAAAACCTTCACTGAATTACAGTTGTTCAAACAATGTATGCAGTTCCATTTCATACATCAAGCCATTGACGATCTTGAGAAAAGAACAGTAAAACTCTGGTTTGCTATTCACAAGGAGCAGCTTCACAGAATCAACGCATTCTAACTTTCTGTGGAAGTTCACGGAGATCCAGAAAAGTTTTGGAAAATTCTCGAAGATCAGCTAAGTTAAGAAATAACTCATATCACACAGAAGAAACTCCAATGGTATATTTGCTAGTTTACTGAAAGATGCCCCAGAAAAGGACATGATTGTTGCACTTCAGAAGAATTACAACAACCAGAAATGAACATTGAATTAGTCATCATATCTTCACCAATTCCAGCCTTTAGGAAGCAAGATAAAAGACCAAACTATTGATACCCCGGTTGAGGATGGACACACATGTACTGTTAGGTCAACAATAATTGCATGCTCTAGGCCATTGTTATGGTCAACTAAGTGTACCAAACCAACAAAATGTTGAACAAGTGCAATTTGTTCCAGCTAATCAAATGCTATCCAGGCATGTTTTTGTATATCTGCAAAGGCACCCAGGGACACTGGGCCAACATGTGCAAGAACTCTGCTTCCAAATGCTAAGCTCGACCTGACAACAAAAACAAGTGACGAACAAGCTGGTAGAACACGATAGCACTGACTGCAAGGAAAGTGTTGAAAGATGCACAGACATATCAATATGGTCGAGAGTCAACCAGGCGAAATATAAATTTCAGAAGATGAATAAACTTTCCATATTGTTAACTGACACATTATGTTAAGCGTATTAGTGATCAAAAGTTGTTACAATCATTGGTATCATAATGTGGACCTGATGAAGGAGCAGCCCTCCGAAAGCTTGCGATTTCAAATAAACCTATTGGACTATAACCTGGTGTTATGTGACTTCTGACATTGGTATCACAAGCACTTAAAAGGTAGGACAACACACACTTCAAGTGAAAATTGGCATCGAAGCTCCTGTTAACGTATCATCACTACCCATTCTGAAAAAAATGCACCTTAGCAAGTAGAAATTTATGGTACAGCCTGAACCTGTCTTACAGGATCTAAGACATCACCAATTCTATGCATTGGCAGATTCATTGTGCAGTGCCAACACACAAAATCATCCTGACTTTTGAAATATTTACCTAGCAGATACCAATATTCTGGTAGGGCTGCCAGTATTCACAGATCTTAGTATAGTACTGATTCATGAGATTCAAACACACTCACTGTGGTAGAACAGATCACACACTGCACAATCAAACCAAGAATGTATTCATTGTACATTATTGTTAGCCGTAATAAATATCTATTGGATTCTTCAATACCATTACATCCACATATTCTTATGTTCTAAGGGATAATGTAAGCATTGCTGTATTAGGTAAAATACACCTTACTGGGGGCAAAATCATACTATTTCTTTCTCCACAAATGCTACTGGACTTGCAGAGTATTTCCAGAATTTCCACCTTTTTTCTTAATATGAAGAGTGTCCTCAATGAAGTTTAAATGCAATATGACGATGGGTTCACTGTGAAACTCTGGCTACAGGACACGGTAAGCTTCCAGAATGGTGCTTGTAAAAAAATGTAATAGAAAATGTTATGGAGACTTGATTTTCCCTGAACTAACTTTGCTTGAAATTGTACGACTTTCAGCAGTGTTTCAGTTGATTTAGAGCAGTGTGCATTGAAAATAATAGTGTAATCCAACAAAAACTCAATCCCTTACTCTTTTGCACCGGAGATTGTGTGGCGAGTGGACTGTGTGATCCTGCTCACGTACAAAGTGAAACAAAAACATTGTTTCAGGCCTCATTATTTAAGCCTAAAATAAATTATTTTTAAGTGCATCGAATCTTTTTGCACAGAAGCAATTATTTATCACAAACAAACAGTATCGCAAGTTAGGTTTGTCTAGTCCTTCAAAGTTAACGTGTGGTTTTATTAATTAAATTGTAATACCTGGAGGTTGTAAAATCAATAATATTCAAAATTTTACTTTGCTTCCAGATTTTTTAAGATGAGATTTTATCACTTCACCATCCTCATCACTGAAATTATGCCATGGATACACAACAGACTTGGACAGGTAAAGTGAGAAATTATCCCAATGTACGTGTGGGTTTCTTTAAATGATCCATAACTAATCAACCTTTTGCTAAAAGATTATGAACCAGTCTTAGAGCATTGAGAAAGAATTGGACTATTTGAGCTGGTTACTAGTTTTGTGATTTTTTTTTGGCTTCTGCTTTAAAGAACATAAGAACATAAGAAATAGGAACAGGAGTAGGCCATCCGGCCCCTCGAGCCTGCTCTGCCATTCAATAAGAATATGGTTGATTGTTTTGTGGACTCTGTTCTGCTTACCCGCCTACTCACCAAAACCCTTAATTTCTTTACTGTTCAAAAATTTATCTTTGCCTTCAAAACAATCAATGAGGAAGTCTCAACTGCTTCACTAGGCGGGGAATTAAACAGATTCACAACCCTATAGGTGAAGAAGGTCCTCCTCAACTCAGTCCTAAATCTGCTCCCCCTTATTTTGAGCCTATGCCCCCTGGTTCTAGTTTTACCTGCCAGAGAAACAACCCCCCTGCTTCTATCTTATCTATTACCTTCATAATTTGACATGTTTCTGTAAGATCCCCTCTCAATCTTCTAAATTCCAAAACACCCTCAATTCCAGAATCAACCGAGTGAATCTCCTCTGTACCCCTTCCGTGCCAGTGCATCCTTTCTCAAGTAAGGAGACCAAAACTGCATGCAGTCCTCCAGGTGTGACGTTACCAGCACTCTATACAGCTGCAGCATATCCTTCCCTTATTTTTAAACTCCATCCCTCTAGCAATAAAGGACAATATTCCATTTGCCTTCTTAATTACTTGCTGCACCTGTAAACCAACATTTTGTGATTCATACACAAGGACACGCAGGTCCCTCTGCAAAGCAGAGACATCAGTTTTGATTGAAGAACAACCTAAAAAAGTTCAAAAGGCATCTTCAAGTTTTATTTTATTGATTAACATTTCAAAGTCTTGAAGATATTTTTAGAGCAATCAACTTGAGTCTTCTGGCTGGTTCAATGCATGAGTTTTGGCTCTGCAAATAGTGTTGTCATCATCTCAACAGTTCTTAAAAGCCTACTGGAGAGTTGACCAGAGAGAATTTGAGTTGTCATTGTCTCTTCAATGCATCAGGTTAAAGTGAAATCGAAACTGGAAATTAACTGTAAGCTTTGAACTCAATACCTTACCATCTGCAACTTTTAAAATTAATCATGAAAAATTGTAATTCACATTAATCTGTTCTGTCGTCTCTAAGGCTTTTGAATAGTAAGTGGAAAATTGTTGTCGGGGAAATAGCTGACTGACTATGGGTTTACTGATTCAGAACAAAATGAATCGAAAATCATTGGAATTCAATTGTTAGCCTGAGGTACTTCACTATAGCTTTGACAATAAACCATGCACTACACCAGCCTCATAACACTGTTCTTAGTTAGAGTAGCTCAATCCAATCACTATTCCTTCTTCTTTTATCTTTATATGCTGTGTGACTCCCCTACATAATTTTCTACCCATTACCAATATCCACTTTCATGAAAAATACAACCCTGCATTTTCAAAGTTAGATACAATCCTAGATAATGGACTTATAAAAAACTGATACTGAGAATTATACTTAAAGTAGCGAAACTCTGTGTCCTAATAAATGAAGATTTTAAAAACAAAACAAACAGTTATGCAAATACTCTATTTTAATAGAATTAACTTGCCCCTTTTAGAGGTATAATACCGATTATGTGTCGTACAAATGTTTGCCATCTTCAACACTATTAACATTTCTTCAATGATACAGAAACATTTATGGTTATCTGATGCACATAAATCCTACATTCAGATGACCAGTACTGTTCTAGGAATCTTGTTTGAACTTACGTACAAGATTCATTCCAACTGCAGCTGTAATGTTCAGATTCCTGAAACCGAATGCTACCTCACAGATTTTCCTCGGGTTTACAAATAGATTGCTGTTCCAAGTCTTTGATACTGCAGACAAATACGGATACTCCCCCCACCTCCCCCAACACATTTGCTTCAGGTTTAATGCTCACCCCTCTCCCCTGAGATCTGCAGTATTCATATGACCATCATAGTATATGAAGAGTGTGAAACAGGAGGCAAACCACAAGCACTCTAATGCATTCTACCTGATACAGACTTCACCAGCACCATCAGTGGATCTGAATGATCAAGTAGCTGTGAGCAACGAGCCACAGATCAATACCATGCTACATCCTCAAAGAACTTTGCAAATGCAGCCCATAGCAAAGGAAATAACACAAAGAATACTGTCACACGTCCGCTACCCCTGCTCCTGATTTACAATATGGTTAGATTTTCATCAGACATATTGTGACTTAACACCTTTAGGAATAAAGCTGTTTTTATATATTTATAAAACAAAATGAAACCATTTTTTGTATCATTCTGAATGCAAATGAGATAGCCTGTTCATACTGCTGTTTCCTCTCAATTGTTATCCAAAGCAGCAAACGTACAGAACTGAGTCAGATATGTGTTCAACATAGCTGGCTATTAAAAGACAAAAATGAGGAAGGTGATGAAAAATGGCATGGAACTAGTAAAAGTTGTCTTTTCCATCTTAACTTTATCTCAAAGGCTAAAATTACCCAAAATGTTAACATTTTTGAGAGATTAGCAATTGGTGTTTTGCTCTGTCAGCAGTTTTACAAGAAAAATCAGAAGAAAATTATCCCAGGCTCATTTTGTCCGTTTTTTGTGAGGAAAATTGCAAACCAAACCTCAACCATTAAGCTAGTTGTTTATAAAATCATCGTTCAGGAATGTAACAGTAGAACTATCTAGCATTTATGGAATGCCATCATGAAAAAGGTAAAAGCACCAGAGTGTTACTAGACCACAGCACTGCTCTCCTATTAGAGAGAGATAATTGGTGGTGGTTTAACCTGAGGGTCACTGTGCCTCAGGTGAGGGGAGGAATTGAGAAGGAGTGTCCTTCATGGTCACTTCAGCCAGTGCGGGACTTGAGCATGTATCAAAACCTCCTAAAGACTGGGAAATTAAAATGATACCGTGATAAGGAAGAAGACATTAGTAAATGGGATAGCCAAGATAAATCTTGCTAAAACCTTAAAAACAGAAATTGCTGGAAAAACTCAGCAGCATCTGTGTAGAGAAAGTAGAGTTAACTTTGCGTCCATGGGCCATTCTTTAGATTTGTTTCAGATTTCCAGAATCCACAGTTCTTTGTTTTATTTTTTATTGAAACCTTAGCGCCATGGGACTCTGGGTAATCAAAGATGGAGGATGGGAAAAAGTTGTGGCTGTAAGCTCTGTTCCTTTTTTGTGGTACTTTCAGTGTTGGAACTGATCTCCCCCAAGTCCAGGAGCAGTAATTACTGTTTTATAAGCTGTTGCATTGTTTTGGAACTTTGGGACAAAAAAAGGATCAAAACAATGGCACTTTTAAAAGGAGGAAGGGAGACAGAGGCAGTGACCACACACAATGAGTGAATCAACGGAGAAAGTAACTGTCTGGCCCAGCAGTGAACCTTCCTAGCTACTGCCTCTGCCGTTTGATTTCAAGTACCTCTGGACATTGGAGTTCGTTCAAGGCAAAATAAACAAAACAGCGAAATCCACAGCTGACCTTGGAGAAACTTGTGAGAGGAGATCACAGCAGGGGAGCAGCTAAGTGGCTAGTTTTTTTTGTAAACTACAATAGTGAGTCGAGTGGTCTCTTTTTTGATTACATGTTTTATTGAGATCTGTCTCTTGATTAAAATTTAAAAATATAAAACATAGGTACTAAGTAAGCCTGGAGCAGAGTTTTTAGAGCAGTAAGACTGTGTTATTTTCTGGGTCTGTAGATTGTTAAAATGCAAAGATGGCCTTTAGTAGGGTGATGTGCTCTTCCTGTCGAAGAGGAAGTTTCCATGTTACTGATGATTATGTCTGCAGGAAGTGTGCTTGGTTGCGAAGCCTGACAGACGGCATGGATCAGTTGGAGCGGCAGTTAGAAGCAATGAGGAATTTACAGAAGCTGGGGGGTGTGATGGATGGCAGTTGCAGGAAGAGAGATGAACTGAAGATACAGTCAGGTAGATGGGTGACCTCAGGAAAGGGAGGAGAGGGAGGCAGGTAGTACAGGAGCCTCCTATGACTATCCCCATCGCAAATAAATGTGCTGTTTTGGAAAATGGAGGGTGGGATGGACTCTCAGGGGAATGTAGCACCGACAGCCAGGTTTCTGATACCGAGACTGGCTCTAATGTAATGAGGGGTACATTGGGTTTCATGCGATCAATTGTGTTAGGGGACTCTCTAGTCAGAGGCACAGAGAGACATTTCTGCGGCTAACAGCAAGACATCAGAGTGGTGTGTTGTCTCCCTGGTGCCAGGATCAAAGATATTCTCAAAGGTGAGAGGGATCAGCAGGAAGTTGTTATACACATTGGAACTAACAACATGGGAAGAGATAAAGGTTGAGGTTCTGAGGAGAGAATATAGGACATTAGGCAGGAATTTAAAAAGGAGGTCCTCAAGGATAGTAATATCTGGATTAGTCCTGGTGCCACAAGCTAGTGACTGTAGGAATAGGAGGATAAATAGGAGGAGCTGGTGCAGGGGAAAAGGATTCACATTTTTGGATCATTAGAACCTCTCCTGGGATAGAAGTGACCTGTATAAGAAGGATGGATTGCATCTGAATTGGAAGGGGACTAAGATACTGATGGGGAGATTTGCTAGAGCTGCTCAGGAGGATTTAAACTAATGAAGGGGTTGGGTCCCAAGGAGAGAGTAATGAAAGAGAACAGTCTGAGACTGATACAGATGGGAAAAGGAGTAAGTCAAATGGTCAGGGCAGGCACAAACATAGCAGACAACGAGGTAAGACAGATAAATTAAACTGCAAGAAGCCTAACAGGTAACGCAGATGATCTCAGGGCATGGTTACGTATATGGGATTGGGATATCATAGCAATTACAGAGACGTGGCTCAGGGATGGACAGGACTGACAGCTTAATGATCCAAGGTGTAGATGCCACAGAAAGGATAGAAAGGGCAGCAAGAAAGGAGGGAGAGTGACATTTTTGATTCGGGATAACATTACAGCTGTACTTTGGGGGGATATGCCTGGGAATATGTCCAGGGAAGTTATTTGGGTGGAACTGGGAAATAAGAAAGGAATGATCACCTTATTGGGATTGTATTATTGACCCCCCAATGGTCAGTGGGAAACTGAGAAACAAATTTGAACAAATTTGTAAGGAGGTCTCAGTTATCTGTGAGAATAACAGGGTGGCTATGGTAGGGGATTTTAATTTTCCAAACGTAGACTGCGACAGCCATAATGTTAAGGTCTTGGATGGAGAGGAATTTGTTAAATGTGTACAAGAAAATTTTCTGATTCAGTATGTGGATGAACCTGCGAGAGAAGGTGCAAACTTGACCTACTCTTGGGAAATAAGGCAGGGCAGGTGACTGAGGTGTCAGTGGGAGAGCACTTTGGGGCCAGTGACCATAATTCTAAAGTTTTAAAATAGTGATGGAAAAGGATAAACCAGATCTAAAAGTTAAAGTTCTAAATTGGAGGAAGGCCAATTTTGAGGGTATTAGGCAAGAACTTTCAACAGTTGATTGGGGGCAGATGTTCACAGATAAAGGGACAGCCGGGAAATGGGTAGCATTCAAAAATGAGATGACCAGAGTCTGGAGACAATACATTCCTGATAGAGTGAAGGGCAAGGCTGGTAGGTGTAGGGAATGCTGGATGACTAGAGAAGTTAAGGTTTTGGTCAAGAATAAGAAGGAAGCATACGTCAGATATAGACAGCAGGGATCGAGTGAATCCCTACAAGAGTATAAAGGCAGTAGGAGTACACTTAAGAGGGAAATCAGGAGGGCAAAAAGGGGACATGAGATAGCATTGACAAATAGGGTTAAGGAGACTCCAAAGGGATTCTACAAATACATTAAGGACAAAAGGGTAACTAGGGAGAGAATAGGACCCCTTAAAGATCAGCAAGGCCACCTATGTGTGGAACCACAGGAGATAGCGGAGATACTAAATGAGTATTTTGCATCAGTGTTTACTGCGGAAAAGGATATGGAAGATAGACAATTTAGGGAAATGAATAGCGACATTTGAAAAATGTCCATATCACAGAGGAGGTGATTCTGGATGTCTTGAAATGCATAAAAGTGGATAAGTCCCTGGGACTCAATCAGGTGTACCTTAGAACTCTGTGGGAAGCTAGGGAAGGGATTGCTGGGCACCTTGCTGAGATATTTGTATTATCCATAGCTATAGGCGAGGTGCCGGAAGACTGGAGGTTGGCTAACGTGATGCCACTATTTAAGAAAAGTGATAAGAAAAAGCCAGGGAACTATGGACTGGAGATCCTGACATAGGTGGTGGGCAAGTTGTTGGAGGAAATCCTGAGGGACATGATTTAAGGTTTGTATTGAGTATAGGAATTGGGAGGTCATGTTGAGGCTGTACAGGACATTAGTTAGACCACTATTGGAGCATCGCATGCAATTCTAGTCTCCCTGCTATCGGAAGGATTTGGGAATCTAGAAAGGTTTCAAAAAAGATTTACGAGGATGTTGCTAGGGTTGGAGTGTTTGATCTATAGGGAGAGGCTGAATAGGCTAAGGCTATTTTGCCCGGAGCATCGGAGGCTGAGAGCTGACCTTAAA
Source organism: Rhincodon typus (assembly GCF_021869965.1). Taxonomy (NCBI): domain Eukaryota; kingdom Metazoa; phylum Chordata; class Chondrichthyes; order Orectolobiformes; family Rhincodontidae; genus Rhincodon; species Rhincodon typus. The sequence goes on from NC_063334.1 coordinate 110,606,221, forward strand.
AGTTTATAAAATCATGAGGGGCATGAATAGGATAAATAGCCGAAGTCTTTCCCCTGGGGTGGGGAAGTCCAAAACTAGAGTACATAGGTTTAAGGTGAAAGGGTAAAGATATGAAAGGGACCTAAGGGGTAACTTTTTCAAGCAGAGGGTGGTGTGTATGGAATGAGCCTCCAGAGGAAATGGTGGAGGCTGGTACAATTACAATGTTGAAAAGGCATCTGGATGGATATATGAATAGGAAGAGTTTAGAGAAATATGGGTCAAATGTTGGCAAATGGGGCTACATTTATACAAGATATCTGGTCGGCATGGACAAGCTGTACTGAAGTTTCTGTGCTGCTTTTCTCTATGACTCTATGCACTCCAATCTTTGTTTATTAATGAGCCATTGATGAAAGAACATCTGAAATAGGAGCAGGAACAAATTACAGCCCCTAGGTATGCTTCACCATTCGACAGAATCGACCTGACCTCCATGGTTCCCACCTTATCCCTTCATGCCTTGACTCTTAGCATCCAGTTGTGTTGCTAGCAATGCATCAATGCAGAATGAATTTCAACAGCCACATCTTCCGGTTTATACTTAGTCAACCTCCTATAGATCCATTAATCTTATCTGTAACTTGCTTTCAGCTTCTCAGACTACCTTACAGAGTCATAGAATCTCTACACTGCGGAAGTAATCCATTCAGCTCATCGTGTCCACACTGACCCTCCAAAGAACGTCCCACCCAAACCCACAACCCTTCCCTGTAACCCTGCATTTCCCATGGTTATTCCATCTGGACACTATGAGCAATTTAGCATGGTCAATCCACCTAAACTTCTAAAATGCTGTGTAAATGGAGATGCAGAGTACACCTACAGGAAGGACTTCAGCTTCTATAGCCCTGTCACCAGTGGCACAGAGGATTCAAATTCCACTTCCAAAGTCTTCCATCACAACAAAAATAAATACGTTTGTTTGCTCTCTGTGTTCTAAGTTACTTACAAGGCCATGTAACACATTTAACACTTCTTTCATGTCTCAGCATGATCTTTTCAGCAAAGAACCTTTTGCTTAGATTAAATTTCTTGCATTAATGTAACAAATTCTCACATCTCAGATACTTCTCCCTCAACAATTAATTAGAAGTTCGTTCACTTGTACCCAAACACAGCAGGTGTTTGATACACAGTAAAATTTAACAAGCAGCAATGCAGTGTTCCAATAATTATTTTGAGTAACTATAAGCAGAGAAAGAGCATGGCCCAGGAAAGCTCATGCTTTCTATTAGTCCTATGCATTTTTGAACATTCACAAGGACACACAGAAACCATCACAGTTTCTCTTCACGGGAGAGCACATTCAACAATAGTCCTTCAACACTGCACTAGAGTCATGTTGCATTATATATTCAAGTCCTGAAATGGGTTTGAAAGCACAACATTCTAATTAAGAAACAAGCCTGCAACCAACTGAGCCAAATAATTGACAAATCCACCTTCAACTTTCAGAATTATTTTTCAGTAAGGCAATGCGGATCGGCTCCAGTCAAGCTTTCAATAATTTCATAAATTCTGATTAGTGAATAAAAGTGGTTTGTGGAAATGGGATGAGTGAAATTCTGAATTTAATCACATGCTTTTTGTTCATGAGGTTTTAATTACCTCTTTTCATGTTGTAAATGTTTATTTTTCTATGATTTAAGGATCAGGTCCAGCAATTAAATTGAAGAGGTTGCAGAAAAAGATTTATGAGGATGTTACTGGGACTGGAGGGTTTGAGTTATAAGGAAAGGCTGGATAGATTGGGAGTTTTCACTTAAGTGTAGGAGGTTGAAGGGTGACCTTATCGAGATTTATAAAATCATGAGGGGCATAGATAAGGTGAACAGCAAAGGTCTATTCCCTTGGGTAGGGGAGTTAAAAACTAGACGGCATATTTTTAAGGTGAGAGGAGAAAGATTTCAAAGGGATCTGAAGGACAACTTTTTCACACAGTGCGTGGTTCATGTGTGGAATGAACTACTAGACGCAGTGGTAGATGCAGGTACAGTTACAACATGTAAAAGACTTTCAGACAGATACATGAATTGGAAAGGTTCAGAAGGATATGGGCCAAATGCAGGTAAGTGGGACTATTTTAGTTTGGGAAACTTGTTTGGTATGGACAAGTGGACCTAAGGGTCTGCTTCTGTGCTGCATGACTCTATGACTTTATTATGGCCATTTTTGTTTTAAATTAGACCCTCAAATTGAAAATATTAATTGTGCTGTTCAAATCATTCTGTGGATTTGCTGAGCCTGTCTTTGCATCCTTAGCTCTACAATGCCCAGTAACTCACAAGTTCCTCCATTTCCAGTCTCTTCTGCACCCCAGAAATAACAACCAATGTTTAGTTTGGGTTCCACTAGGCCCACAGAAGGTCAGTTATCTCAGTTGGTTGGATGACAGGTTTGTGAGGCAGATTGGTACCAACAGTGTGGGTTCAATCCTCCAATGGCTGAGGTCACCATGGTCATGCTTTCTTAACCTCACCCCTCATCTGACCTTCAGGCTAAACTTATTACTGGTCCTCTCACTCTGATGGGAGGGTGGGAGTATGGTGACTTTTCCTTTACCTTACCAGGAGCATGCGACTCTAGGGGTCACTCTTGTCCATAAGTGCTATGACAACAGGAGCAGGTCATAGTGTGGAAATTCTACACTCAGTAACTCAAAGTCTTTCCGTTTGCCTGGATGAACACAGTTCGAACAACAGGCAAACATGCTTGACGCCATTCAGGGCAATAAGTCCATTTTATTGGCACCCACCTTAAGCAGTCTCTGTACTAAATCAATGGCATGCATGGTAAATGTCTATACTGTCTGCACAAAAAAAAACAAATTGCCTTTCCTTCTTTGACTTCACCTACCAGACCCACTAGAAAAATAAGAGCAGGCTGTATGTTGGGAACACCACCTCCTGCAAGTTCTCCTTAAAATGATATACCAGCCTGACAGAGAAACTTATTTAACTTCACTCATTGAAGCTGAATCAAAAGGTTGAAACTCCTTTGCTAACATCACAGTAAGTGGGCTAATACCATATGGCTGACAGTGGTTCAAGAAGATGACTCAGCACTATCTTCATAATGGAAATTAGAGATACACAAGAAATGTTCACTTATCCAACATTTTCCACAATCCATGATGCAAAGAAAAAGAGAAATACATTCCTTAAAGACTAATGCAGTGTGCAGACAATACATCTTCAGTCCCATTATTTCCACCGTTGTTTTATTTTAGTTTGATCATGCTGTTGTGAAGCACTTTGCAATCTTTCACCACATCGAATCCCGACAGTGTGGAAGCAGACCATTCAGCCCATTGACACTCCGAAAAGAATCCCACCCTGACCCACCTCCCTACCCTGTATTTCCTATGGCTAATCTACCTAACCTACATGTATTGAGACTGTGGGAGGAAACTGGAACACCTGGAGGAAACCCATGCAGACATGTGGAAAATGTACAAACTCCACATAGACAATTGCTCAAGGGTGGAATCAAACCCTGGTCCCTGTTGCTGTAAGGCAACAGTGCTAACCAATGAGCCATCATGCTGCCCAATTACATTAAAGCCCCGAAAAAGAAGTAAGTTGTTGTTCATGATGCTGCCTGATTCTGTTTTGATTGCATGTGATTACACTCCTTTTTTTTCCAACTATTATTGACATTTATTGGGTTTGGGATTGAACTTTATGAGTGTCTTATTGCCATGAAACCACAAGTAACTGGTGCTGATAAAGTATGGTCAGGCTTTGCACTACAATCTTGCCTGATCTAAATAGTTATGGAAACCAGTGATGAAAGAGAAAACAAAATATTACATTTACGAACATGTGAATCACATTACAACTCCCTCCACCAACAGCACTGTGAGTGTACTTATATACAGGAACTGAAGTGAATAAATAATGTGGCTCCTTCTCAGGACAACTGGGGATTGGTGATAAATACCAGCTTTACTAAAGATGCCAGCATCCCATGAACAAATAAAAGAAAGATGATCAAGGAAATCCATGCCAATGTACGAACAATTATCACAAATTCTAAATTATTTCCTCATTCCCAACAGACCTCAAAGATCAACGTCGCCAGTTATCCTGAATGACTTACCAAGGTGCTCGGAATTTTGAATGGAAATCTTGCACAGCAATACAAGTTAGTTTTTTTTTAAAACAAGGAACACAATCCAATCGTAATTTATATGAATTTCAATGTCATTCCCATAATCCCTGGGGAACAGATCTATGAATTTTTATTCTTACTCTACTTCAAATGTATTCTCATTTGAGTGGGGGCAACAAATATGAACACAACTCCAGAATGAATGGGTTGTAGTCTTTTATTGAACTGGGGAGGCCTGCAAGCCTGAGGAGCGCCATAGCATTCTGCAACTAGGGAACAGCATGATGGATTTTACTGGGGCAAGATGCAATCCTCTACAATGGCTTTTGACATGTCGATGTAAATCTGCTGAGCCGTGCTGCTATGGAAACAGATGAAAGCCTGGTACAATTATATTCCCACGTTGTGACTGAAGGAGAAGCACAACATGAACCCAGAAGTAGTCAGACAGTATGAAAACACTTTGATTAACATGCTAAATGATTAAACATAGACACGGAATAGCTACTGTAGTGTTATTTCGGTACAAACTTCTGCTAAAGCAAAAGGCAGCTAATTATTTTTCATCAAAGTTGAAATTTGCAATGGTGTCTCCTTTTTACTTAGTGAAAATATCCAAAATCATAGGCCTCAAAGTTCAGACAGGGACAGGAATTGCTGTAGAAGCTCAGTACGTCTGCAGCATCTGTAGAGAGATAAAGCAGATTTAACGTTTCAGTTTCAGTAAACCTTCTTCAAGGTTCTTCAAGGACACCTCTTCCCCACCACCATGCCTTTCCCTGGTGATCTCTTGCCCTGTTCCTACAGTGAAGATAGAGGCTCATCAAGCCCTCCAAAGAGCATCCGAGCATCAGCACTCCACCCGTATCCCCCTACCCCCCACAGACTTGCAGTTCCAATGGCCAACCCATCTTGCCTGCACATTCCTGGACACTATGGCTCTTTTAACATGGAGAGGAAACACAAGCACCTGGCTGAAACCCACGCAGTCACAGTGAAAATGTGCAAACTCCACACAGACAGCTGCCAGAGGGAAGAATTAAATCTAGGTCCCTGGTGTTGCAAGGCTGAAGTGCTAACCACTGACCCGCCATACTGCCCATAAATTGGATGAGAGATAAACTCTGCATGCTTGAAAGGATTGAGGGTTAGGGTGCGATGAGGCCGCAGATGTGTTTGAGCATAAGGTTGAGGATGCCTGGAAGCTTACTTGCGTGCGTTTGACAAGACACTGTTATGGTCTCACGAATTTGTAAAACCAAGAAGTCGATTTGAAGCAAAATAAAAAGGAACCTTACCAATCCTTCTCCAATCAAGCCACAAGGAATTAACAGTACAGCAAGTCATAGGTTATGCCCCATCCAGATGATGAGGAATCAAAAGCACTCAGATTCAGAAGATCATATCTTGTCTTACCAAACTAGAAAGAATGTGTCAGATACACAAGATTCAGCATACCTCAATAATTAATCATTAATTATTGGAAATAAAATAACTACTGTAGAAATACCCGTACATATTTATATGTTTCAGCATTTTTCACACAAACCAGATTTTATTCCAAGTGCTCCGAATACTGCAAATATCATAAAGAAAAATGGTTGATAAACAAATCCACAATTCACCAATTCTGACCACACACAATTATTGAGTATTGACATTGCATCAATTTATAATTGAAAAGATTTGTCACATGTATTTTAATGTTGTTATCCTATCTTTATAAATGGTATTTCCAATCTTCTCATTTAAATATAAATCTGAAGAGGTCTGTCGCAATGTTCAAATTATAGTATATTGGTATGCAGGTGAATCAAATAAAGAACATTTTCCAACAGCAGTCAACAGAGAAAAACATGGAAACAAGATTTCAACTTTACATAGGTTTAAATTTGTATATTACTCTGAAATAACCATCTGTGTCTTTATGGTAACACTAGCTGTGAATTCCTCGCACTGGGATAGGTTGTTTAGCAGCCAATTATAAGGTATTCACTCAATAGCAGGCTTGGAATTATAGGGAGCTGCGTGGGTGAGAGGTTAAGAGTGAGAGATACTATTTTGTCAACATGTCTACGTAAAGAACTCTAAATAAAACAAACCTAAAAGAAACCTTAGGTTTATTCATCACATTGCTATATGTGAGATTTTACTGGACTGCCTCTGATTGTTTTGTAACATCCTGGTTCAAGCATTTTGAAATGTTTGACATAACAAGATGCTGTTTTCAACAGAAACTGAAAGAACTGTGGATGCTGTAAATCAGAGACAAAAATAGAAATTGCAGGAAAAGCTCAGCAGGTCTGGCAGCATCTGTGGAGAGAAATCACAATTAACTTTTCGGGTCAAGTGACCCTCCCTCAGAATTGATGGTAGCTAGGAAAATGTTGGTTTATATGGGGAAGATAGGGTGGGGGGCACAGGGTATTGTCCAAAGAGATCGCAGAACAGTTGGACAGACAAAGAAGTGGATAATGATTTGGCTAGGAGGGTGAATAACGGAGACTTAGTGGCGAACAATGGGTTATGTGTAATAGCAGATTATGTGATCACAAGCCTGGCGTGTGGGGGTAGGGGCTAGGACATAGTAGAGTTAAAGCCCTCAGGTTTTTGAACTCGATATTGAATCCAGAAGGCTGCAGGGTTCCCAAGTGGAAAATGAGGTGTTCTTCCAGCTTGCCTGATCTTCGCAGGAGCACTGAGACAGAGATATTGGTCGGCGAACAGGGTGGTGTGTTAAAGTGGCAGGCAACTGGAAGCTCAGGATCATTTTTGCAGGCAGAACGTGGGTGTTCTGTGAAGCGGTCACCCAGGCTAAGATTTGTTTCCTCAATGTGGAAGAGACCACAAAGTGAGCAGCAAATGCAGTAAGCACAATTGTGTGAAGTGCAGGTGCTGCTTTACCTGGAAGGTATGTTTGGGCCTTGGATATAGGTTGTTCACCTATAACACAATAGTTGCATTTCTTGTGTGAACTCACACTATAGAAAATCGCGGTACAGAAAATCGCCATAGATAATCACGTTATAGGGAAATCGCTATAGAAAATCGTTATACTGTACAATAGAAAGTTCACGTTATCCAATCAGTGTCCACTAATCATCAATTGCATTACAGCCAATTTGCATTAACAAAACATGAGTTATAGCGGAAATACCTGTACTGAGGAGAGAGGAGGTAAATGGACAAGGGTTACACCTTTGGCGATTGCAGGGGAAGATGCTGTGGGGCCTTGAGAGACTGTTGAAAGTAAAAGAAGCATGGACCAGGGTGTCCCGGAGAGGTACGTAAACTCTGATTTCTCTCCACAGATGCTGCCAGACCTGCTGAGCTTTTCCAATAACTTCTGTGTTTGCTTCTGATTTACAGCTTCCTGCAATTCTCTCGGTTTTTATTTGCTCTTCTCTCTCTTTGGGCTCGAGCCCCACCTATCGTTAACACCTTACCCCCTTCCCCCACTCTACCTTCCACACTTAAACCAACATTTTCCTAGCTACCATTAGTTCTGAGGAACGGTCAATTGACCTGAAATGTTAACTCTCATTTGTCTCCACAGATGCTGCCAGGCCTGCAAGCAATTTCTATTTGTGTCGCTACTTTCAACAGCATTTTTTTGTTTGTTTCCATATAATGCTATTGCTCCAACAATCATAATGAAACATCCTCTCTTTTGTCTACAAAGCATATTAAGAGAGAAAAGAACTAATTTGATTGCACAAGTGAAGGCATTTTAATTTGAACTAACTCAAACATGGATTTCTTAAACTTGTCAGAAGCCATCTTTCATAGAATCCCTACAGGGTGGAAACAGGTCATTCAACCCATCAGGGAGCCAATGGCCTAGTGGTATTATCACTGGATTATTAATCCAGAGATCCAAGTAATCATCTGGGGATCTGGCTTCGAGTCCCACCACTGCAGATGGTGGAATTTGAATTCAATAAATATCTGGAATTAAGAGTCTATTGATGACCATGAATCCATTGCTGCTTGTTGGGGAAAAACCCATCCAGTTCACTAATATCCTTTAGGGAAGGAAACTGCCATCCTTACCTGGTTTGGCCTACATGTGACTCCAGACCCATAGCAATGTGATTGACTCTGAACTGCCTTCTGGGCAATAAATGTTGGACTAGCCAGTGATGCCCTCATCTTGTGAACATGCAAACTCCACACAGACAGTCACCCAAGGCTGGAATCAAACCCAAGCACCTGGTGCTGTGACGCAGCATTGCTAGCCACTGAGCAACTATGCCAAACAACATGTAGATGGGAACTGCAACTAAAATAATGCTGGATAATTATAATGTGCAAGAGGGGAAAAATATTTCACACTCCTAAAGTGGTTGTTGTGATAAAGTGATTATACTTGTTGAATTTTTGCTAGTCTTTGAGTATTTCTCCTTGGAAAGAGTAGTAAACGCTGGACAGGAGAAGATGAGGCCAATCTTTCTGTTTAATTGGGTTGCACAGATTTGTTTTGAAGCATTAAACTGCTCGTGAGCAAGACTTTGTGATGCAGGAATTTGCTCCTCCCTCATAGCAGTGTTTTTGTATTGCTCTTTTAGAGCTTTTTAATCCATACATATGTACAAAATAAAGTGTCTATCTAATATTTCAGATACATAGCATGCCCAACACTTCAGAAAAAAAATCTCTCTTCAGTAGTTAGCAGAAAGCAACCTCACTAATTTTAAAGCCTACTTCCATTTGGCGAGTAACAGACTGCGCTGTGGCAAATACAGAGTCTGTGCTTCTCTGAAAGGCTTTAAATAACATGCATCTGGGAGGGAGCCAATTTGCAAAGATTGCACCATTTAAAAACAATTCAAAAACACTTATTGACAAAAGATCGTCCCTGATGTGCTAATCTTGAAATTCTTCCTCTGGTTTGGTGCTTAGAACTATTGGTAATTGATATGAATGAATGAGCACACAAGTAAACACAAATTACAAGAATGTAAATGAGGTGTAGCCCCACAATTATTTGCCAAAGTGACAGAAGCACTCCTGCATGTGCGCAAGCTGCAATTCAAAGAAGTCAGAGAGTTTGCTAAATTTAGAACTCTTGTGACCAGTCACATCTGGAGATTCTGTTCAGTATCAGAAGGGAATAAATTGCTGAAAAGAATTAAAGGTATAATGCAGTATTCCAGTTTCAAAGAGGAGGAGATTGTTGGAAGTAGTTTACTGAGATTCATGTGTACTTCAAACAACTGCTTCATAAAAAAAAAGTTGGAAATTGGCACTGTTCCATTCAGGTAGAAATCTCCATATGTTGGAAACACATTTGAATATTTGTACTCTTTCAGCTGAAAAACCTCACTCTAATCAACTGCCAATCAAGCCTACTGAAAGCACCAGACTACCACCTCTATAGTACCTCATAAAATTACTTTTCCTTTGAATATTGTATTGCTTTTCAAGATCAAGCAAAATGGAGTGTTGGAAGAAACGTCATTTTTTTATTATAGTAAGTTTTCTCATATCGCTTCACATTACACTGGAAGATGCACTGCTAGAAATTTTCTAAAGATCATTGGACAGGTTCTTCCAAATCCACAACCATTTTCATCTAGAAGGCCAAAGGGAGCAGATACATGGGCTACCACCACCTGCAAGTTGCCCTCTAAGCTACTCACCATCCTGGCTTAGAAAAATATCACTGTCCCTTCAGTGTGGCTGGGTCAAACTCCAGGAATTCCCACCCTAATGGCATTGTGGGTCTGCCTGTAGCACATGGACTGCAGTGGTTCAAAAAGGCAGCTTGGCCAACCTGCTCAGAGACAACAAGGAATGGACAATAAATGCTGGCCAGCGAGTAATGCCACATCCCATGAGGAAATTTTTTTTTAAAATGTTGCCGTTATAAGTATTTCTAACACATTTCTAAGCATGTGACTTGTGTTGAAAATGCTGAATTGCGAAGGACAGAACTGTTTGTAGAGTTCATCACAACTGCTTTAAAATATTATTGAAGTTACAGCTTTAACAATACTCATTTAATTGAAGAGATAGCAAGATGCTGGAGTCAGAGGCAACACAGTGTGTAGGTGGAGGAACACAGAAGGGTCCCGACCCGAAATGGCAACTCTTCTGCTCCTCTGACGCTGCCTGGCCTGCTGTGTTCTTCCAGCTCCAGGCTTTGTTGTCTCATTTAATTGAATATATTTCTTTTAAAGCTATCCACATTTGGTTATATCACTTGAATTGGAGTCTCAGTGATGTGATAGTTCAACATATTGAAGTTCAGATTTTATTCAGCTATTTTTGAGGCATTGAATTGGAAGGTTCAATTGGGTTTTAAAAGTTGAATGAGTTTAAGAATTCAATGTTTAGTTGCTCTTATCCATTCAGGAAGTGGAAACTGTGACAGCTTTTGTTTCCAGGTTTATCTAAACCTTTGAAAAGAGAGACGGCAGCAAGCATGGACAGTGTCCTAGCACAGATAACAACAAAGCCACCCACATGAAAGCATAACACCCCAAAATTACTGCTAGCAACTTTTGAAAAGTGGTTGCATAATATTATGCTCACATGACAAAGAACAGCTTTATGACTGGAAACTTTCTGAAGATAGCCTGAATAAAGACAGGTCTTAACCTTCCAATGTCCACAATGTAATCTTCAATATTGAATAGAACTCCTGTTATTACTTTTCTAATAAAAACTCGGCTATCACTGAAATATTGTCATGCAATTAAGTTACTGTTGCACTTAGATTCTATTGCTAGCAGGGATACGTATGTCTTTGTTGCGAGTCACCACTTATGCTTTGATGAAGACTCTAATCACGAAATTGGTGTAGTTAAACTAAGTTTTCAAAAAACACCCTTGACATATGAATTCTTGCAAACATTTCCAATGGCCCTTTGCTTTCTAAAGCTCTTGATTATCCTCTTGTCTCTCAAATCGGTGTTTGACTTTTCCCACATAATGCTTCAAACACTCCAATTGGATTTTTAAAAATGCTATCGCACCGAAATGGCCCAAGTCAAATTGGTGGATTAGATCCAGTGACTCTGTAACTGTAGAACATGAACTTTCCTCACTCTTGTCGATATTTCTACAGCCAATTACATGTCTGGCCACTCCACCAGATGCATTTAATGTTTTTCTATATTTTAGTCCTCATGACATATACCAATGGGTCAGGTGCATATTGAAATAGAAGTCTTGAAGTTTATTAACGATAACTATTTGCATGGCTACATTGTCAAAGGTTTATATGCATAATCTGAGCTGTATGCTTACTGACGTTATTGTATATTATATGCATGTAGCTGACTGACTGAACACATTACTCTGACGACATTACACAGAAAGAGTGACTGAAGGTGTGATGATATATTTAGACTGGGGTCTCACATGCCATGATTCACATAACTGTCTTAAATTTAGGCCTGTCTCATCCAGAAGCTGTGCCATTGTACAGCACCTCCAATGTCTTTCATCCCTGTTCCACTTGAGTGGATTTACTCTAATTCAAACATTACCAAGTCAATGATATTCAGCAAATCCCCCTTCAGAAGTTTCACTTCCAGCTGCAATAACATTATCTCTGGAGCCTCTCAAGGATCCATCCTTGTGACTCTGATTCCTCCTTCAATCTTTTATTTAAATTTATCCAAGTTTTTCATTACTTATCACAATGTATCCTTGTTTTACTAAAGAATAATTGTTGTTTGATTGCAAAATGCACAAACTCTCCCTAAATTAAAAGGTGTGAAGAGTGAAAATTGTTGTTGGTCAGTGGAAATGAGCGTGGGCTGTGGTGGCTAATGTGTGCTTGATATGTCATTGCTTGCTTTTGGTACCACCACAATAGAGACTTCTATTACATAGACTGTAAGCAGGCATTGATATGTATGACTTGTCCTGAAGATCACTGATTGTCTGCATGTCGATGAAGAATACTGTGCATTGAGATTTGCCTGAACATAAAGGTGCCATGAATAATGATATGGAGTTTACAGAATAACACAATGAGCACAAACTGCAGTATCCACTTGTTTCGGTCCCAGTTTCCTGCACACTATTTGCTCTGGTAAGTAATACAATGATGAACTGTTTGATGCTACTGGTTACTTTGGTTTTGACGACTTTTTATTCATTCATGAGATGTGGCATCTGTGGTTGGGCCAGTTGTTCCTTTTGCGAAGATATTTGTATGTGTGGTTTTCCCATGTATCAGCTGCCTTTGCCCTTTTAAACAGTACTAGTCATGAGTTTGAAAGATGCAAATTCATGGTGAATTTCAGCAGTGTATCTTACAAATGGTGTACACTGCTGAAACTAAACATTGGTGTTGGTGGGAGTGCATGTTTGGGACTGTGGTGTGAATCAAGCAAGCTGCTTTGTTCAGGTTGGTGTCAAGCTTTTTGAGTGTTGTTGGAGATGCACTCATCCTCACGAGTGTGGAATATTCCATCACACTTCTGATTTGTGCCTAGTAAATGGTTTACAAGCTTTGGGGAGTCAGGAGGTAAATTACTTGCCCTGGGATTCATCAGCTCTGACCTGCTCTTGCAGTTACTATTTACATGGCTAGTCCAGTTCAGCTTATGATAAATGGTTACCCTCAGGATGTTGTTAGTGGGAGATTCAGCAATGGCAATGACATTGAAAATGATGTTAGATTTTCTCCCGTTGAAGACGGTCTTTGCCTGTCAGTTGCACTGCACAATTTTTCTGAGCCATTTGTCAGCCAAAGCTTGGATATTGTCCAGGTCTTGCTGTATTTGAATATGGACTGTATCAATATCTGAGGAATAGCAAATGGTAGCTGAGCATTGTGCAATCATCGGTTAACATCCCCACTTCTGATATCATGATGTAAAGAAAGTCATTAATGAAGCATCTGAAGATGAACCATAGAATCCCTACTGTGTGGAAACAGGTCATTCGGCCCAACTAGTCCACACCGCCCCTCCGAAGAGCATCTCACCCAGACCTATTATCCTACCCCCGATTTCCCATGTCTAGCCCACCTAACCTAAACATCCCTGGGCACTATGGGCAATTTAGCATGGCCAATCCACCTACCCTGCACGTCTTTGGACCATGGGAGGAAACTGGAGCACCCGAAGGAAACCCACGCAGACACTGGGATAATGTGCAAATTCCACAGAGACAGCCACCCAAGGCTAGAATCAAACCCAGATCTCTGGCAGTGTGAGGCAGCAGTGCTAACCACTGATCCACCGTGCTACCCCTAGGTTGGGTTAGGTTAGGCCTAAGACATCACCCTGAGCAACTTTGAGGCCTTCTACATTGCAGAGAAGAGCAAGGAAGCCAGGTTCAAATTTCACCTGCTCCAGAGGGGTGTCATAGCAGCCTTGAACAGGTTGATTTAAAATATTACCTAGCCTGAGGAACTCCTGCAGTGATGTCTTAGAGCTGAGATGACTAACCTTTAACAACCACAAACATCTTTCTTTGTGCTTGATGAAGTCCTGCATGAAAATGATAGCATAGAAGAGCCCATGAGATCCAAAGAACTTTTGTCAATTCGATCCAGAATTGACGCAGTGGCAGGAAGATGAGACTGATTGTCTAGAGATGTCTTTTGACTGGAAGCCTGTCACAGTCAGATTCCACAGGAATCAGTGTTAGGACCCTGGCTGTTTGCAATAGATATAAACAATTTAGGTTGCAATGTAGGTGGAATGATTAATAATTTCACAGATGATATAAAAATAGTGAGGCGGATAGCCTTAGTTTATAGAAGGATAGAGATGGACAGGTGAGATGAGCTGGTCATTGGGAATGCAGCACAAACAATGCAAGGGAATATATGATGAATGGTGGGATCTCGGGAAGCACCAAGAGTCAGAGGAACCGAAGTGTGCATGCCGACAAGTCCCTTAGGACTGAAGACAGTTAGATAAGATGGTTAAGAAAACGTATGGGATACTTGCCTTTATTAGCCAAGGCAGAGATTAAGAGCAGGGAGATTATGCTGGAACTGAATATAACATTAGCTAATATCGTGGAATTCACATTTTAGGAGGTATGTGATAGTGCTGGAGAGGGTGCAGAGGAGATTTACCAGGATGTTGCCTGTGCTAGAGTGTTTTAGTTATGAAGAGAGATTAGGCAGAGTGGGGTTGTTTTCATTGCAACAGAGGAGATGGAGGAGGGACAGGATTGTGATATATGACATTATGAGGGCATAGACAGGGGAGACAAGAAGAAACTTTGGTGGATTGATCGATGACTGGGGGCATAGATTTAAGGTTAAGGGCAGGTGATTTCAAGGGGATGTGAAGAATTTTTGTTTTCCCCATAGAGTAGTGAGAATCTGGATCTCACTTCCTGTAAGAGTGGTAGAGATAGAAACTCTCATAACATTTAGGCAGTATTTAAAATTGCACTTGTGATACCAAGTCTTCAAAGTCTATGGGTCAAGTTCTGGAAAATGGCAGTTAAACAGCTTGTTTTGGACCAGCACAGACTCAAGGGTCAAAGAGCCTTTCTCTGCTGCAGACCTCAATGACTCTATGACTATGACATGACTTCAACGAACAGAGAGTTTTCACCAATACCTATTGACTCTAATTTCATCAGGAATCCTTGATGCTACACTTAGTCAAACATGGTATTGATGTCAATATCAAGAAGAGGTCTTTAAAATCTTTAGCAGATTCAGCTCATAATTCAGACTCTAAATAAATGGTGCAAGTTAATCACAGTCTGACCAATGAATTGCAGCCAGTGAAATTGACTGATGTCATGAAATCTCAGCCACGTTTCTCAGCATCAGTAGAATACGGCTACATAAGGAGGACTCTGAGGCTTGGGGACCACTTTGTGGAACACCTACGCTGGATTCGCACTAAACGACTTCACCTCCCAGTCGCGAACCATTTCAACCCCCCCTCCCACTCCTTGGACGACATGTCCATCCTGGGCCTCTTGCAGTGTCACAACGATGCCACCCGAAGGTTGCAGGAATAGCACCTCATATTTCGGTTGGGAACCCTGCAGCCCAATAGTATCAATGTGGACTTCACAAGCTTCAAAATCTCCCCACCCCCGACTGCATCCCAAAACTAGCCCAGCTCGTACCTGCCTCCCTAACCTGTCCTCCCACCTATCCACTCCTCCCACTTCAAGCCCCACCCCATCTCCTACCTACTAGCCTCATCCCGCCTCCTTGACCTGTCCGTCCTCCCTGGACCAACCTATCCCCTCCGTAACTCCCCACCTACACTCACCTTTACTGGCTCCAACCCCGCCTCCTTGACCTGTCTGTCTCCTCTTCACCTATCTTCTCCTTTATCCATTTTCTATCCGCCTCCCACTTTCTCCTTATTTATTTCAGAATCCCCTTCCCTTCCCCCATTTCTGAAGAAGGGTCTAGACCCGAAACGTCAGCTTTCCTGCTCCTCTGATGCTGCCTGGCCTGCTGTGTTCATCCAGCTCTAAACCTTATTATCTCTGCGGTCCAATTTGCCTACAGTGTAAGTAATCCTCCCTCAACTTTCTCTGACTGACTTCCTCCTCCTGCTCTGAAATTTTCAATCATTGTATAATTCATTAAGACTATAAGACGTAGGAGCAAATGCAACTTGAAACATGCATTTTCTGCCAAGTTAAAATATTCCTTTAATTTAGCCATTTCAAACTCATTAGTCGACCGCACAATTTAGAACTCCATAGAGATCAGAAAGTCCCACAAATACTCATTTCTTTGCAGTGAACATAAGATTAACATTTCAACAATGCTCTCACACATTCCAAGGAACAAAGAAAAAAGCAGTTTAAGCCACTTAAAAGACCTCTGGGAACTCCCCCACAGCATTAGTAGAGAGTGGATTGTGAAATGGCCAATTTTATTGAATTACACACATTGCATGCACAAGCTCTGATAACATGAAATTTTATTGCACACTTTCATACTGTTCTTTGGAAAATTATGTTCACAAATCTATAATTCACAAGACAATGTGTTCAAGAAAGCCGATCATCACCATTCTCTCATCAGCAATTAGAGATGGTCAAGAATGGATGTATCCTCTGTATGACTAACAAATTAAGTTGTCTGATTGTGCTGGCTGTTGCATATTTTTATGCTCAGAGATACTCAAATGACTGTGAATGGAAACTTGAGAAATGAAACTTCTCAAAACAAGTGTCAATTTCATAGAATCGCAGAATCCCTACAGTATGGAAGCAGGTCATTCAGCCCATTGAGTCCAACTGACCCATCAAAGGGAATCCCACCCAGACCCACCCCATCCTGGTGACCTTGCATTTCCCATGGCTAATCCACCTAGCCTGCAATCCCCGGACACTACAGGACAACTTAGCATGGCCAATCCACCTAATTACACATCTTTGGACTGTAGGAGGAAACCAGAGCACCCAGAGGAAACCCACACAGACTTGGGGAAAATGTTGGATACTGTTTGCTCTGAGAATGCTGAATTACTGCCATCCCAGTTGCCCTGAAGAAAGTGATTGTGGGTATTCTTCATGAACCATAAACTTGTGGTGTAGATGCTTTACAATATTGTTGAATTTCTGAGATTTTGACCCTGCAACAATGAAGACATGGCAATATATGTCTGAGGCAGGATGGTATGTGATTTGGAGATGTTGGCACTTGCTGTGATTGTCTTCCATGGTCAAGACTTGAAAAAGTTTTGATGCATTATTGCGGATACAGCGGATGTGGTACATATTGGATATTTGAGCATGAGATGAGATGGATTCTGCTGCTGTACCTGCATAGATCTGAACATCTGTGGTGGAATCATCCCAGCCCCTGAACAATGTGGGCATTGGGGAGAGAATAGAGAAAATCGAATGAGATTGGCAGGAAGGAATTCGTTAGATGTTGTGTGCAAAAAAGTTCGATTTATCAACTGAGAGTTGAATGCTAAGATGAGACTCTCACTGGTAAGTCATGAGAGATCTATCTGTATCCATTTCCATTCAGTGACATCTCATTATTAGCTAATCTCACCTTACTAACATGCATTTACTCCTCCTCCCAGTCACTAGGTAGAAACCCAATGGTGACTATTCCCAACCTGAAAAATGGAGTAGGTACCAGGTGATTCCAGGTAACCACCTGATGTTCCAGACCCCATCTTTAACATATTCACTGACATCCCATGACACACTGCATGGGAATGATGGTCCACAGATATTGGCATTGGGAACCTGTGGCGAGAGGGAAGATATAACTTGTAGGGTGCCATTTTGGTGTGGTGCATTGATAATAAGCCAGGTTTCAGGAAACTGTGTGAGGATATCCTGCTAGGCGTCAAGAAGAGAAACCTTCATTAAAAACCTTGACAAAATTGCCCATTAGCTTATTTCTGATAAAATTCAGTTCCCTGGAGAATATTACATACAACTCCTAACATACAATGAATTTGCAATGGCAGTCAGTAAAGGTAAGAATTTCCCACAGAATAAATATTCTGCCTCAGTAGAAGCAAATTACTGCAGGTCCTGTAATCTCTACTGAAAGCAACAAAAATGTTGGAGATCACAATGGGTCAGGTAGTATCGATAGAGAAAGAGCAAACTAACATTTCGAGTCTAGACGACTCTTCATAAGAGGTGACACAAACTGTTATCTTGCTCTCTCGGTCTCTCTATGGATGCTTTCTGAAGAAGGGTCTAGGCCCGAAACGTCAGCCTTCCTGCTCCTCTGATGCTGCTTGGCCTGCTGTGTTCATCCAGCTCTATACCTTGTTATCTCTAATTTATCTTAGTTTTGTTACTTGCAAGTGCTTTATTACCTGAGGAATTGTAAATGCGATGGAACTATGCCCAATAATCAACAAAAATCTCCAAATCTGATCTTATGCTACATCTCACATTGTCCGATATCTTTGTTTAATTGTTAAACTCTGATGGTACTCTGATTTATAGCAAAGAATGAAAAATGCCTTAAAGGGTTTATTTCAGTCCCCAAATGCATATAGTGCCCTCTCTTGGAATGCAAGATATATTAAAACATTCTTTATTATAATATGTGACATCAAATAAAGCAGCAAGTTCTCAAACACATGCTGCAGCATATAAAGAAATTATAAATTATACTTGCATCCAAGAACAATAAATTTATTCAAAAAATGTATTTTAATTATGCATTATTTAAGACTCTGTTTACAAAGAAAAATGTTCTGTAACTATTTAGCAATCAGAACAATAAGAAGACTATTCTTACCTTTGTCCTCTACATTTGAACCGTTCAATGCACTTACAGCCAGCCTTCCATGGTCTAGTCTCTATAAACTTCATGTCATTGAACATGGTTAAGATACTCCCCAAGTGTCATCAAAGAAATAGCAGTAGACTGCTTTTGCCAACTATTAATCTGTTATATTTGTCCCAAGACCTGCTCCTGCAAGCATTTAAATTTAACAATGGAATATTGTTAGTAATAAAAACAGAAGTTGCTGAAAAGCTCAACAGATCTGGCAGTATCTGTGAAGAAAGAAATCAGAGTTAACATTTCGGTTCCGGTGACCCTTCCTCAGAACTCAGTTAACTCTGATTTTTTTCCTCACAGATGCTGCCAGACCTGCTGACCTTTTACAGCAACTTTTGTTTTTGTTCCTGATTTACAGCATCCGCAGTTCTTTCAGTTTTTATTGAGCATTATTAGTAACCTGCTTGCTACTCCTCCCACTCCCCTTTATACAAGTGACTTTGTGTTAATTTCAGGCCTCAATGACCTTCTGCTGTGAATGCGTCCCCTCTAAATTGCTGAGTTTTCAAAAATTCATCCATGGGATGTGGGCTGGGCCAGCATCTATTACCCATTCCTAATTGGCACTTGAACTGAGTGGCTTGCAAGGGCCATTTCAGAGGACAGTTTAGAGTCAATCACATTGCTGTGGCTCTGGAGTCACATGTGTGCCAGACCAGGTAAGAATGAGATTTCCTTTCCTAAAGGACTTTATTGAACCAAATGAGACAATTAACAGTGGCTACATGGTTGCCATTAGACCACCTCTTAATCTCAGGTTTTCTTTGCTTCAAATTACACCATCTGCCATGGTGGGATTAAACCTTATGTCCACAGAACTTCGCCAGAGTCTCTGACAATGCTACTTTTTCACCACCTCCCCTTAAGTGGCTTTGCTGAAAGTGTGTGACACATCCTTCACTTTGTTGAATAATTGAAAGCATAAGATGTCTGTTGACTGGCATTTCAGTCACCTCAATTGTCCACTTCAGTTATCGGGTTTCCAACTTTACTCCCAACACAAGAATTAGGGAGGTGGGAAGACATGAGTAATCTGGTGCTAAGCCATTTTTAACTATTTTCCAGTGCAGGCCCTCTCCACCTCCTCGTAGCCCAAACAATCAAGCCTCCATGGGCCTGGGGAAATTTTACACCAGGAGCTGGATTTCCAATCAGGAAGTTGGAAATGGGCCCTATTTTGGGTTGCAGCATGCTTTAGTCATACATATTGAATGGTAAAGGCCAGAGAGGCGGCTCGTTGTCTGGTCAGGTTTATGAGAAACAAGAGCAAGCAGTAGATTTTTACTTTGTTAAATAGCTGCAGATGCCTGACCATGATGTTGCAGAAGCCACTCCTTTAAGGCTGTTGTATCATGGTTGACAAGGGTTTCAGATTGGTAGTTTGTTTTTGCAGAACTGTTTGTATTTTACTGTGTGTTTTCTAATCTTTAAATTTTTGATCTGTGTGAAAGGTTTGGTTGATTCCATTTTGTAATTACTTCTTTTGAACAATAAACTTTTTTTTATTGTCAATGACACTATTCATGATAATGGGCTGGACAGTATAAATTCCAAGCGGAGTAGAACAACATTGCTTCATCGAAGGCCTCACCTGATGATGTTAGCTAGCATAGTGACAAAACGTCTAAATGAAAACAAGCCAGCTCAGTGAGCAAGTCAACAACATCATAAACTGTGTGCACTTAAAGTTGGTAAGGCAATAAAATTGATGAGAGGCATCTAAGCATACTGAAGAAGTGAGAATTGAAATTACAGAGGCAATAATTGTTGCCTTCTGTAGACTCAGTGCCAGAGGATTGAAGAACTCTGAGTGTCACACTCTTATTCTAAATTTTTTGTAAGGATAAGGTTTAATTTGGGTGCTGGGGTGTCTACTCAAAACAACAATTTGGGACAAAATTAATAATTACAAGGACAAATTTTGGTTAATGAAGAAATCCATATTAGCTCTCCTTAAGGGAAAATCATGGTTCAGCAAACTGGGAGGTTTTTTTGATGGATACCTGTGTGCTGATGGGGGTAATGTTGTCCATGGTGTCTATATGGACTTCCAGGAGGCATTTGATAAAGTATCACTCAACAGACTGTGAGCAAGGTTAGCGCTCGTTGAATGAAAAGGTCAGCAGTGACATTGATACAAAATTGGCTGTGTGGCAAGATGTAGAGTGGTGGTCAATAGATTTTCTTTACAAGCTGTGCAGGAATTCCCCAGGGTTCAGCTCAGAGATTGTTGCTTCCCCTAATATATGTTGAAGTTCTAGATCTAGGTGCACAGTACAAATTTTCATAATTTGTTGACAATACAAAATTTGGAAACACTGTAAACTGTGAGGAGGAATTCAGCAAGGACTCAGGTAAGTTTCTGGAGTGGGCAGATGGATGGGAAATGAGCTTCAATGTGTGGAAGTGTAAGATGACACAAGTTGGTAGGAAGGACATGGAGAGATGGTATAAAACAAAGAATGCAACTCTAAAGGGGCTGCAAGACCTGGGTATGTGTGCATAAGTCATTAAAGTAGCCTGGTTGTGAGACAAGTTAATAAAGCAATACAGTATCCTCGACTTTCTTAATATGGGTGAGGATGTTAAGCCAAACTTGCATAAGGCAGTAGAACAGCCTATATTGTCTATAGTTCTGGACTCAGAATTTCCAGAAGGAAATGATGGCATTGGCAAGAGTGCAGAAGTGGTTTATGTGAATGGTGCAAGGGATGAGAAATTTCTGTTTTAAGATGGATTGGAGAAATTTGGACCGTTTCCTTAGGAGATGAGAAGGCTGTGAGGAGATTCGGATGAAGTGTTCAAAATTTGAGTGGTCTGAACAGAGTAAACAGGGAGAAAAGTTTCCTATTTATGAAAGGATTGAAAACAAGGGAGTGTAGATTCAAAGTCATTGGTAAAAAAAAGTGAATGGTGAGTGTCTGGAATGCACTGTCTGAGTGTGTGGTGGAGGCAACTTTAAGTGGAACATTCTATGAGTGAGAAATTGAGACAGTACTTGGAGAAATGTTAATTAAAGGGCCAAAGGACTTGCAATTGTAACAATTCTGTGATTCTGCAAACACTGAAAAACTAGCTTTAATTCAGTTGCAGTTGATTCATTTATGAACTGTCCTTACTGAAAATGGTTCCTGGATGGCAAATGGATATGGAGGTCAAGGAACCGAATTGGGTGCATCTGATGCCAATCCCAACTATGTTTCCATGACCCTCGACACCTTTGAAATCAAAACCATTTGTGAAGTGGATCTCCTGTGATATAATGCACACTGTGAAGCTTTTAAGGAAATACAGCTTTTGATTTTTGATGTCTTATGAGGGTACAATCATTTGCTTTTGCACAATTATTTGGCTCTGTCCATGCAGCACTTTCACTCAACATGTTTTCTGTTCACAGCACTCCTGTGTCAGCCATTCAATCAGCTTCTGAGAGTGGTGCATGTAGGCTGCAGTTCCAATCATCCTACCTTTTGTTTCGTCTTGAGAACTGAAATGAGAACATCTTCAGTCAACAAAAAGAGCAGCCATTCGTAAAGTCCCGCATGACAGGAACACCATCACAATCTAATTTAATCTCATAGCCATATTCTGTCTGACCAGCCTTTTAAACAAACACATCAAAATCTCATCTATGCACACATTCTATTAATAAAAGGTAGCCATTCTTTCGAGAAAGTGTGAGCAGCAGGGCTGAGAGCAAAGGAATAAAGAATTATGAGTGACAAGTCAGCAGGGTGAGACAAATGTATATTTTTAAAAGCTTTTCATCAATATTGATGGGTTTTTAAGTTGATCCCAATCTCAAGTCAATTATGATTTGTAACTAGAATGTGGTTGCTTATTCACTACTTGACCTCAATTTTGATGAGGTCTCGGCAGACTTTAATTTCACAATGGGAAGCTACAGTGCTATTTGGTGCATACTGTGTATAATAACAGGGCAAGTGCATCAGTGAAACAAAATGATCAGTAAGCAAGTCTGCAGTAGTAATACCACTCCAGACAATTGCAAACCTGAATGACATCTTCATGTTTCATAGTTCCACTTCTTTAATTATGCAACCATGTTAATATCACCAAATGATTATAAATGGTATTGAGTGAACCTTTCAAGGAAGATGAACATACTGGAAATGTTAAATAGGTTTGGAAATCCTGAAATTAGCCCCGGCATGATGTCAGGGTTGTTTGCCTTCATTCTTAAAGAAGCAAAATTCTATTAAAGCAGTGAACCTTACAATCTGTTCTACCTTTTCACCGACTACAATCAGCCATTAAAAACTTCAATTCGAAGTCATTTTATCCATTGATAAAAATAGCCATTGAAATTCTTAAAGATTGAATTTTATTTTCTTTATTTCTGATCCAATCCAGGAGATGTCTATATCCTCACAACAGTCATAATGAGAAACTGCTACAAAAAAAGGTGATTGCTTCATGTCTGTACTGTGAGCAGAGAATGTAATATTCTGACAAACCATTGTGCTTTGCCAAAGGAATCCTATTGCACAAATGAAAAGTCTGGCGGCTCAATCAAAGTGTTGGTGACTTGGATTCAATGCCTGCTTCCCTAACTTTTATCGAACTGATCTGTGTCTCAACTATTTACATATTCCTGAGTTTTTTATCCAAACTTATTAAAAGCTAGAGCAAACGTATATTGAGGAATGATAGATGATATGTCATTCCCTCCGAAGTGGGAAACCAGGATTTGCAATACCACTACCATAAATTATTTTTAAACATTTTCAGCTGCTGTCAGGACTCTCTAAATACACTGACCAAAGTGCAAGATTATTTTTTCTGTATAGATATCTTCAGAATACATTTATCATTCAGATTTCGGATTCTAGTTATGTGATCTTCTCTGTCATTAAGTTTGCCCACAGGGAAGACAGTTGATGCTAATCGACAGAAAAATGCCAGTGAAGCCAATTTACCAATCCTGTTTAGATACCAAGTGGAATTTTACAGATTACTAAGTCAACCTGATCAAATGTGTTAGAAAGTGGGACTTAGAAACACAGACTTACAAACTAGTAGGAGTAGGCTATTTGGCCCTTCAAGATGGCTCTGGCATTCAATATGTTCATGGTTGATCGTTTATCTCAATGCCATATTCCAACTTTCACCCCACATACCCTGATGCTTTTAAAAGGTGAACAATTACATACTTCTTCCTTGATTATGTTGGCCTCCATTGCTTTCTCTGTTGGAGAATAATGCATGTTTTTGAACATTTGAGTGAAGAACTTTTTCCTCAGCTCAGTGTGAAAAAGTTCCTCATTTCTAGACCTCCAAAGAGGAAAAACATCCTCCCTGCATCTACTCCGTCCAGCCCAGTTGGAATTTTTTACATTTCAATCAATATGGCATGGTGGCTCAGTGGTTAACACTGCTGCTTCAGGGCACTAGAGACCTGGGTTTGAACCCAGCTTCAGGTGTCTGTGTGGAGTCTGCATGTTCTCCCTGTGCCTGCATGGGTTTTCTCCACAGTCCAAAGATGTGCAGGTTAGATGGATTGGCTATGCTAAATTGCCCATAATATCTAAGGTGGGAAATGTAGGGGTGGGTCTGGGTGGGATGCTCTTCAGGAGGTCAGTGTGGACTTGATGGGCTGAATGGCCTGCTTCCACACTGTAGGGATTCTATGATAATGATAATCAGGTCTTCTCTTGCCTTCCTAAATTCTAGTGAATACAGCCCTCGTTGGACCTAATCTTTTCTCATACAACAGTCCTGCTATGCCCAGTAACAGTCTCGTTATCCTCCATTGCATTCCCACCATGGCAAGTATATCCATTTTTTAAGTAGCAAGACTAAAGATGTGGTCTCGCCAAGGCCCCGTATGACTGCAATAAGACATCCTTCAACAGATCCTCTTTTGATAAAGATCAATATATCATTTGCTCTCCTAATTGCTTGCTGAACCTGCTTATTTACTTTCATCGACTGGAGTACAAGAGCACCCAGATCCATTTGTGCATTCACGCTTTCTATCATACCACTATTTAAATAATACTTTTCTTTCTGTTTTCACACAGAAGTCTATGCCTTCACATTTAGCATGTTTACTGCATGTGTAGCCCACTCATTCAATATGCCTAAATCACCCTGATGCTGCCTCTAGTAGCCTCCTCACAATTCATAATCTGATCTCACCTTGTGTATTCAGCAAATCTGAAAATATTGCAAGTGGTTCCCTCATCCAGGTCATTTAAAGATATTGTGAATATCTGGAGCCCAGTACTGATCCTCATTGTAGTTCACTAGTCACTGCCTTCCCCTGAGAAAAAGACCCATTTATTTCCACCCTGTTTCATGTCTGTCAACAAATTCTCAATCCATGCAATATATTACCCCTTATCCTGTGTGCTTTTTCTTTGCCAAATTACCTCTTATGAGGGACTTATCAGAAGCCTTTTGAAAATCCAAATATAACCCAACCACTGGTTCTCCCTTATCTATTCCACTTGTCTCATCCTCAGAAAACTTCAATAGGGTAGTGAATCATGATTTGCCTTTCTCCAAACCCATGCTGGTTTTGTTCAATCTCATTAATGCCTTTCAAGTGTTCTGTTATCATATCTTTCAGAATAGACTCCAGCATTTCCCCCACCTCAAATGCAAGGCTAACTGGGATGTAATTCTGTTTTTTTTTCTCTCCCTCCCCTTTTATAAGGTAGGGTTATATTTGCTGCACCTGGCTTGAACCCAGACATTCTCGTCCGCAGGTAGGGACATGTGAGCTTTCAAATTAATACTGCAAATGTGAGTATTTTGAATCAACCTGTTCAGACATACTGTGACATATCTCCAGCACAGGTGGGATGAACCTAGACCTCCTGACTCCGAAGCAAGACACTACTTCTTTCTAATCATTATTTGGCATCTGGACACCAACAACTGTGCCCATGGAAATGTGCACCATTTTACACCCTTGGCGCCCTGCCAATTCACCCTTGGGGAACATAAAGTTCAACATTCTAAAACCAGGTATTGCAGCTACATCATGTTGAATTTCTCCAAAGAATAATGGTATTACGCAGGACACCAATATCTCTGGTTCAATTCTAGTCTACGCTTTTTAAATTAATCAAGGGCAAGGCGACAATTTGAATGCCAGATTTGTTCCTTGCGTCCTGGAGTGAGGAAAAATATTTTTCATCCATCACCTCCAATGGAGAAATATATATTTAGGCATTAGGTGATTCTAATGAGATTCTAATGTCTCTGTATTTAAATGTAATGCTAATGATGATTATGAAGGAGGACCCATGTGTCTTGGATCACAGGGTGCATCTAAGTGATTCTTTTGGATTTGGTTAAATATAACCAAGAGAAGCCTCGACTAAACAATTTGCTTAATTATGCATGTTTATTATATAATAATAATGATCATATTGGTAATAATAAATGGAAATGAAAAGAGAAAAAGCAACAAGTCTCACATCTTCCTGCCCATTGGGGAACCCTCGATTGATGGCTGGTCTGGAGGCTTAGGTTTGTTCCTGGCACCGTTCACAATCCCGGTCTGAGGTGAAGTCCAGCTGAATGAAACTCTCTCTCTCCCTTATACAATGTAACAAACAGCCAGCACAAAGAAAGCAGCTACAGAAGACAAAATACAGCTACAGAAAAACAAGTTGCAGGTGCTGTCTTCAGCCCATAAAGGAATGATCACAGGACTCATTCAAGGTCATGCAGCTTGTCGAGTTTCATCATTAACTTTCCCAGCCTACTTTCCCATCCTATACAATCTATTTTCTCATGCAGCAGTTGAATGTCATCATTAACCTTTAGCCCTTTGGCCCATCCTATACACTGTGACTCTTGGATTAAAGAACCAGAAATTGGAATCTAAAGCAGACGCTAAGAAAATTGTTCCATTTAAGAAGTAGCAAATAGCACTCACTGACATCTTTGTAATGACTCATTGTGGCTGGGTTAAATATATTCAAGGCTGAGATCGACAGATTTTTGTTGTGAGGTTTCGTTAGCTCAGTTGGCTGGTCAGCTGCTTTGCGATGTAGAATGATGATAGCAATGTGTGTTCAATTTCTGCACCAGTTCAGGATACCATGACATCCTATCTTTTCAACCTTACCTCTCACTATAGGTATGGTGACCCTCAGCTTAAATCACTACCAGTCATCTGTCTCTAATGAGAAAGCAGTCCACTGGGACTTCAGTGACTTTTCCAGGCTGATTTTTAATCAGCAAGGGAGTCAAGGGCTATGGGGACAAAGACATAAAAGTCAAGTTGAGGATAATCAGAGAAGCCATGATCTCATTGAATGATGGAGTAGAATGAATGGCCTTATTCTGCTCTTGTGTCTTATGGTGTTATGGACTCACATTTACATATTTTCAGCCAAAGTCTTCAGAAAAAGCAAGTGAAAGTATTCTTTTCTTCTCTAAGTATTTTCAATTGGTGCACACTGCATATTAACTGTGAAAATGAATTGAAATATATGCTTCTGTTTTAGTCTTCGTCCAGCCCAGAGTTTGTTTATTGTGTATCGATGGGTAAGAGGAATTCCAACTGTGACATTTAAAATAAGTAAAGAAGCAGATAGGATTGGTTGAGAACAATTATTTCTGGTGGCAGCAGAATCTTGAAAAAGGGAGGAAAATTTAAACTTTGCATTCAAGATTCAGGGGTGACTTCTGAAAGCACATTTTAAACACAAAGGATAGTGGAAATCTGAAACTCTTTCCTCCAAAGTGTAATGTGAGGTATCTGATTTATATATTGATGTTAATATCATTTATTTTCGAGCTTGGATTTTTTTTTTCAAAATTCAACTTGTGGCAATGGGTTTTCTGTGTCTAAATGGGTTTAATGATTAATGCATAAGAATTTTTGTCATGATGGTGTAAGTAAAGTAAAAAAGTAAATCAAAAATCAGTCTGAGAGAGATTGGTTTGAAGGCTAAATGGGAAGTTGTTCACATTGGGAGAGTTTACAAGTGAAGAAAGTGAATAGTGCAGTGCTTTAAGCTTTCAGACAGATGATTCCGGATTATTTTGGGGGTCTAAGGGGAAATGTTCAACTTGGGCAATAAAAGAAAAAGTCTCTTTAATTTCAGTTTAGGAGTTCTGCAGACAGCTGAGGCTGGATGTTAAAGTAATGAATCATAGAATCATACAGTTCAGATGAGGCCCTTCAGCTCATCAAGTCTACACTGTTATGGCACCTTGGAGAAGAGAAACTGGATTAGAATTGGTAAATATAGGTCCCCTCACAGCCAGGAGCTGAGTTCAATTCTGGACCAGACATGATTGGTTAAAACCCTGGAGGTATTATTTAAAGCTGAGAAAGTTTACGCTGACTTATATGAAAAATTAATGGAGAAGGTATCAGACTCCCAAGATTGGGAGTTCAAGCCACAGTTAAATTAAACCCAAAAGTGATGTTGAAGAGGGAAATTATCTCTGCTGTGAGTACTGTCATGGAAAGCTTTTTGAATGAACTAGATTACATTTTTACCATGTGTTTTGAACCTTTAAAATGGTGTTATATAAACAGTTTGGTTTAATTTTATCTTCATTTATTTTCCATAACATACATCTGTTTTATCATTAAGACCAAATCTGCAACATTACATGCTTATGTTTCAATGAGAAACCACTTTGTAAAAATAATAAAAAAAATTATGACCATGCCAGATTTCATTCTGAGTTGACCTGTCTCACAATGTCATCAGCTGCCATCATAACACAAAAGAGATGTTGAGGTTATATCAATTGAAAATTTCAATGTTGAGATTGATACATTTTTGTTCAGAAGTTCAGATAAGATAGAGATCAACCATGACCTCACTGAATATTGGAACAGGTACAAAGAACTAAATTGTTCTTGACTATTCATCAGAACCTTATGTACAGGAAGGTTTACATCAATATTTACTGCAGGAAAAAAACAAGTACATTGGATAGGGACAGAGATCCATCTCAACATGTATTCTTTCCAAAAGAAAATACATTTTAAGAACTGCTCATGCCTACATTTCTGTCAGTAGAAAAGTTACAAATATATGCCAAGTGCCAGGCAAAGTCAAAAAAAGCCAAATACCTATTTTGTTAGGTTATTTTAGCAAGATTTGTTCATTTCTACTCATAGAAAAGATTACCTATATGTTAAACTCACATCAAAACAAAGCAATGTTTTTCAATACATTGGCTTGTGCATTTAGTCAGCGAGGCTCAAAGAACTGGTTCATATTTGCATGAGTAAAACCCTGTTTCGGCATCTACTTTATATTGAAACCTTACATCTGTAAACAATGCCTGTTTGTTTTCAAGAAAACGTCCTATTGAAATATTTTGTGACAACTTGCCAATTATAAATTCCTATATCCACTTTGATAATGGCACTGTTAATGTCAATTGGTATTACAACTCCTCAGGCTCATGTTTTCCATGCTGATGTTTCTATGCTGATACTAGAGAGAAACCTCCATAATATGACCACAAGTCCCTGCCACTGTTTTCTAAATTTCTGCTGATAACCTTTATTTTTGACTAAAAATATCTTCAAATCAACTAATAGTATAAAAATGCAAAGGGTGCCAGTTAGAGAGATTCTAACCACCCATCCTTGAAATTTCAATGACATTACCATCGCTGAAATGTCTC
Source organism: Rhincodon typus (assembly GCF_021869965.1). Classification (NCBI taxonomy): domain Eukaryota; kingdom Metazoa; phylum Chordata; class Chondrichthyes; order Orectolobiformes; family Rhincodontidae; genus Rhincodon; species Rhincodon typus. The sequence continues at coordinate 110,635,253 of NC_063334.1, forward strand.
ACTTTCAGCATCCTGAGGGTTACAATTGATCAGAAACTGAACTGGACCAGTCATTCAAATAGTGTTATTACAAATGCAGGTCCAAAACAGGAAATTTGTGGAAAGTAGGGATCCTGAGATGGCATCTTCCAACCCATGATGATTTTCAACTGAAAGGACAAGGATAACAAATATATGGGAACACCACCAGATATAAGTCCCTCTCCAAACCACTCATCATCCCAACTTGGAAATAAGTTACCATTCCTTCACTGTTGCTGGGTCAAAATTCTGGAATTCCCTTTCTAAGGGCACCATGGATCTAACTACACTAAATGGATTCAGCAGTTCAAGAAGGCAGTTCAGCACCATCTTCTTAAGGGCAATTAGAAAGAGGCAATAAATACTGGCCAGCAACATCCACATCCTGTAAATGATTTTTTAAAGTTGGTGATTTTAGCACAGAGCGTATTTTCCTATTGCAAAGCATTCTCTTGAAGCTTGCAGTCTGTGATCAAATAACTACTGCAGCCATTTTAGATCCATATTGCTTCCTTTGTAAAGTAGTTCTGTATTTACAAATCTGAGGAATGTTATGGCTCACTGAGGTAATGTGCTGGAAATCAAGCCCTGTTATTCAGGGAAATGTCACAAAAGATAAAGACTTTTAAAAATATGTAACGTTGCCAAATTTGCCTGACTTTTGCCTGATCCATGTTGATACAGAGCATGCACCAAATTTCCATACAGAACACGAATCAGTATTTACTACAAGTAAGTGGGCTCTGGCTACAGGTGAACAGTTATTAATTGTCAGGTGTTTAACACTGAATTAAAACTTTGATCTTCTTATAAACTGCCCCTTACACACTGGCACACACACACACAAACAGAAAAAGTAAAATAGGTTTTGGGCAGAGGGGAAATTCAGGATGGACAGTTTAGTAATCTTTGTTCCTAGGTACTGTTGTTGAGATGATCTTTACAATTCAACTAGCATATTGCTTTAGTCATGTTCTATAGAAATTTTCACTGGTTGGTAAGAGACACAAGGTGGTTCCCTTATGAAAATTCTCTGACATATCAATTAAAAGTCACAGCATACGACAACTGTTGTGTGAAAAATAAACTTATTTTCTTCACGTTCACTGTGAGTTTTGACTGCAGAGAACAGAGACATCATTTCTGAGCTATGGAACAACTGAACATTTCTCTCACTCTCTTTAACTTGCTATCTGCTCCATCTGTCCAGTTACCCGAGAACCAATCATAGTTACTGACATGCAAAAGTGGTCTCTGACATTAATAATTGGTCATTAATCCATGGGGCTGTAAACTTTGTATTGCCAATGAAACTAGGATCTGTACACTCCCTCAGATCCAAATTGCCTACAAATCAACTTTAGCTGCTGCCCTTTCAAACAGTTGTTTACACAATACCTATAATGAATGTCAGGTTACTTTCTTCCAAAACTGCAGCCGTTCTTTCATTCTTTCTTGATTTTTAAAGCAACTGTTTCTCCTTTCAGTCCCTGGTTTTTAAAAGCTCAAAAATAAAAGACAGGTATAGACGTCAGATATAAATGTCCATATTTATCATTATTTTAACAAAGTGCAGAACTGAACATAGAGTTGACAAAGCTCTTCTCTTCTTCAAGAGCTTAAAAAATTTAAATGAAACTGCAATACTCTTTATTGCTAATGACCTCAAGAAGCCAAATAACCAGCCATGTTCTTAGGTTGAAATGTTGTCTATCAGGAAACTAAAAGGATTCTAAAGGTTTTTTTAAAAACCTTCTTTTGTATTTTGATCTTGTACCTCCAGATGTGTGAGACAGTCCTTATAATTCCTAAAGCCCATACCTTTCTGGGTAGCACATAACAAAATGTATATTTTTCACTCAAGAACAGCTTGCGAAGGGTCTCTTATCACTGACAATAAACAGTGGTTGACTATCCCTTTAAAAACTACAGAGACCTACTGTCGCAACCAGCTGAGAAAGAGGGAACTGGTTCACCTCTTCTCACCTGGCCATGATGATACAAATAGTATGGCTGCTGCAATTGTCTAAGTTTCAAGTGTAAGGTGGCACCTATCATCTATATAAAGGTATCTTTCTTATTTTCTACCTTTTTTTTGGTTACACTCCTGATTGCCAAGTTGATGGAGGAAGAGTCCCAAGCACGTCAAGTCAAATAATTTATCCAAAGTACAACATTTCTATTGTACATCTCCTCATTCAATTTTTATGTCAATAAGTGTTCCTTTATAAAATGTAATCAATCTTTTTGGATATGGTATGACACACTGCCAGGTCAAGTCCGACTTCTATCCAGACCTCCCAACCGAGGGGTAGGGTCATTCCCAATTGTCACAAAACCCCCTATCATGTTCCTTCAGATGCACTCAGGTCACAACTAATCAATCTTCTCCACTTTTAATTGATACAATTAACACTCACTAATTCAGTATTGATGCAAACCCTTGCCAGTTTGCTTTCTTCTGACTGACAGTCTTATTGAAACTTACTTCGCTTTTCTTATTTCACTTTTGTTTTCATTGTGCACACAATGTTTGTGTTATTCTGTAAGATCTTCCCCATATTTATCATCCACATTCTTTTAAGAAAAACCTTTGTTGAACTAAATTTCTTTGCAAGTGTCTTTCATCAATTAGTTCTTTCTCATCCCAACGATTATCAATTAACCAAATAAACAACATGAAGGTCAGAGTTAGTGTACAGGAAATAATAATATAAAAACACAAAGTAATAGTTTTAAATTGTGAACCAGAGCCAGTAAAGTATAACACAATAAACCTGTGAGCCATTTTCAGCATTTTTCACTCATGACCTGAATTTTAGCAAGTCTTACTCTTCAAATGTCTTACATAAAATTGAGATTTACTGAAGCATTTTAAAGCATCAGAGGGGCAGAATTTGGAAAGAAACTGTCAACTGTGCAATGCAATTGTATTTTTTTCAATATGTTCTGGAGTGTTAAAGTATTGCTTGCATGCCACCATCTGGTGAAGTGCAGTTTTCAAAATAATATTCAAAATGCCATGAAAGCAATAATTAGTCCGAGTCCTCAGTAGAATAATTTCCATTTCATACATACGCTCAGTAAAATGGTTGAAACTGTTTTGCGACTCCTCTAGAACATTCCTGGACTTGAATATATTTAAAAAGATGCACTTGAGGAGACAGAATTGATGCAATGCTTGTTACATATTAGCACTAGCACCAAGCCCATTTATTTCCACCTCCTTAAAATCACATGGCTTCAATCTCGCCTCAGGTCGTCTCTTGCTGAAAACCCATCCATGCCCTTCTTAACTCCAGACGTGATGACACAATCTGTTCGTGTCTACCCTCATCCTTAAACTTAAGATCACCCAGAACTGTGCCACCTGTATACTAACTGGCAGCAAATCTGATTCATCCATCATTCTTGAATACAGATTAAGCAATGCCTGCCTTTAAAAATTAACATCTTTATTTTCAAATTCCTCCAGAGCTTTGCCACTACTCAGTACCTCCACCATCTCTGTAATCTTCTCAATCCTGATCACCCTCTATGATAATGCACCTCTTGCACATGCACAAATTTGATTTCTCTATCACTCGCAAGTCCCTCAGCTCTGAAATTCTCATTTTGCCTCTCTTTCTTCCCCATTAAAACTCTTCTGAAAATATACTTCTTCAACTAAGATTTGGGTCATTTGCTGCGTCATCTCCTTTCTCGATTGGCATCCATCTTAGTGATAAACATTCTGGCAAAAAAACTTGGATTATTTCCCCATGTCAAATGTGACAAATGATATGTTGCTGTTGCATTTGGTAACCCCCTAATTCTTTTGTTCACAAGCAAAGACATTTTGACATGTGTTGGCTTTAAAACATCCTGACTGCAAGGAATTCCAGATTACCAAATATCCCTTGATTACTTACTGTCAGGCATTTGTTGCCAAGTTCATAAGTTATCATTAAATTTCATTAAACTAGCTGAATGAAAACTATTCTCAAGTACCTCACAAAGCATTTCAAAAACAGATGTAATGTAAGGAACATATATGTTACAGAAGGAACTTTCTTTTCCCCACTGTATAGGATGGGCTGAAGGGCTAAATTAGTGATGATACACGATAGCTGCATAACCTTGAAAGTGTCCTGTGAACATTCCTATGTGTGCCAAAGACAGCATAATCAAAGTTGCTTTTTTGTAGTTTTCTGTACTTGCTGTTTGTTACACTGTATAAGAGAGGGAGTTTCAATCCAAGTCGTCAGACCTCACCTTGGACCGGGATCACAAATGGTGCCAGGAACAAACCTAAGCCTCTACACTAGCTGTCAATTGAAGTTGTGCAGGAGGGCATGAGACTCTTTGTTTTTTTTACCTTCCTTTGTATTTTTGTTTATAAATACTTCAGTCTTCTTCTTCTTCCATTTCCATCTTTTATTGTTACACAATAAACGTTCATATTTAAGCAAATTGCTATTCATAGAATTCCTACAGTATGGAAGCAGGCCATTCGGCCCATCAAGTCCACAACGACCCTCTGAAGTGCACCCCACCCAGACCCACCCCTACCCTATCTCTGCATTTCTTACCCTAGACACTATGGGCAATTTAGCATGGCCAATCCACCTTATCTGCACATCTTTGGACTACGGGAGGAAGCCAGAGCACTCAGAGGGGACCCACAGGGGGAATGTGCAAACTCCACACAGACAATCACCCAGGGCTGGAATCAGACCCGGGTCCCTCGCACTGTGAGGCAGATGTGCTAACCACTGAGCCACTGTGCCGCGACTGTTGAGCCTTCTCTTAACTATATTTAACCTAATCCGAAAAGAACCGCTTGGATACATCCTGTGATCCAAGACACCCACTGAGAAGGGACAGTGGTAAAGTAGAGCAAAACATATATAGGAATGCCCCGAGAATTATACATTAGGATTCGTCTTTCCTCTTGACCCAGTGTAACATGAACAAAAAAGTGGACAGTGAGTGGGGTATTCGAAAACAGTTTGGAAATTGTCAAAGTGTTTGAATTTTCTTCCAAAATAATTGAAGAGTTTAAACTATAATATGTCAGTCATCAACATGTGGCAAGAAAGAGACACATAGTGAATTGCAAACTGCCACATGTTTCCGGATGATTTGCACTACTCAACTCTTAGTCTCCTGAAGATAATAGCTTGATGTCCCTGTGATACAATTCACTCTTACTTACTCACTCTCAACTTATGTTTACGTAGCACCTCTAAAATCATGGAACATTCTACAGAGCTTCACAGAAGTATTGTAAAACAAAGTAAGACACTTCAGAGTTCTGACGAAGGGTCACTTGACCCGAAACTTTCACTCTGATTTCTCTCCACAGATTCTGCCAGACCTGCTGAGCTTTTCCAGCAATTTCTGTTTTGGTCTGTGATTAATAGCATTCGCAGTTCTTTTGTTTTGTTTTTATTCAGGAGAGCAAATGATGTTGTTTATGCAAAGCCGATACAGTTAATGATTAATAATGTGGTGAGAAAATATCAGTGTTGTACTTATACAGTGCTTGTAAATGCTACTGCTATAAATTAGGACAGCACAACAGTTTGAATGGTAACTCTAGTACATTGGCCTTATTTGTCCCTAAGTCACAAATTATTTCCACTTTAACGGTAGTAGCTGTCACTCTAAGAATAATTGTGATCTCCTTGTGAACTTTGCAAAATGTTTACAGAACAAAGCACAATGTCTAGGAAAAAGATCAGTAGTTTTCATACTGCTGTTATGTTTTAATTGGTCTCCATGGTATTCAGCATGAGTTTTCACTTTCAATAAACTCATTGTAATTTATTTTTAAGTTAAGAGACCAAAATATAATAAATACATGAAAAAGACATACAGTTGATTAATTTGGTAAAGAAAAATAATCTATTTATCTTAATTCAACTTTCTCTAATATTTCCTACCGAGAAAGGAATTTAGTAAAAAATTGGCTGACATGACATAAACACAGGCAGCATTAATAGACGAGGAGAACCTTGTTTAGAGAAAAGGATCACCAGTTAACATTCAATGTAAAACTGGCAATGTTTGGAGAAGAATAATGAGACCCAGGAATTCATATTTCAAGTGTAAGTAAATAAAGCCATTAAAAAAAACCTGTATGTTGGGGTTTATACGCGAGACACATTGACTCGGATAACTAGGTCAAAGTTGTTGGGTAGTATCAAATTTGAGTATTGCTGAAAGAATTCACATGTTCTCAAGATTTTGTCTTGCACTCGTCAGGACAATTTGCAAGAATACTAAATCCACTGATCAGCCAACAAGCATCCAATCAGCATGTACTCATACAATAAAGAAATATTGTTGCCCTTCACATTGGTAGTCCAATGATCGAGCATGCTCCTGATGAGCTCAAGATGAAAAGCTTCAACAAAACATGTTTTTCTCAACAATACAGAAGCAGTCTTGTTAATTTTATACATGGCAATGGTGAGAATCAGGTCATAGGAGTATAATTCAGAATCAGAAACTAGAAAATATAATTCGGAACGCAGACTTAGAGATTCTGGGACTATTTTCATGGTAGCAGAGGAGGTTTCATCAGAATTTAATACAGAATTCTAAAAGTATGCAAAATTTAATCAAAATTAATTAAAAATATAATTTTACCTGATTGTCAATGAAAAATAATCATTACTTTTAAAGGGATATGGCCAAAAGTTGGCAAATGGGACTTGATTAATTTAGGATATCTGATTGGCATGGGCAAGTTGAACCAAAGCGTTTGTTTCTGTGCTGTATATCTCGATGACTCTATGGCTGTAATTAAAAACTCTTATCATGACAGTGGGATGAGAGCCAAAACTTAGCAGTGTTGATGGTTATTCTACTCACAGACCCGTGACTTCCTATGTTTCCATTTTTCTCTTCAGATGGTCAAGTAACCTGCCTCAAAGATTTTATTGGACAAAACACACCTTATGCAAGAAAGTGAAGCAATTCAGTTACTTTTGAATTGTGCTGGGATAGACACCATTAGCTGCATGGTCTCATCCAGCAGGCTATGGTTGTAATGTTTCTCAGTGAGCTACAATGGAACTTAATCACCGTGAATTCAAAACTCTTAATCTCAAAGCATACCCAACCATATTAATTCGTCCAGTCCTGTAGCCTCACCCCAGACTTTTAACTCTGGTCTACACATAAATACATATGTACACAACAATTGCTGGTAGGATCTCGAATCATCATGTTCGCACACTCTGAATTCATTCTTACCAGAATTTTAGAAAGGTTTCAGTGTGCTTTTGACTACCTATCGCACAACTCCCCAAGCACTCCAACTTGGGTTAGAACCTAAACTTCCAAGTCCACTGAAATGTTTTCAGTTGTTAAAGATCCTGTATAAGTTGCATACTTTAATATAAAATAAGTAATTGCTTTTTCTTATAAACATTCAATTTAAGAACAATGTGCATATTTTCTGCATCTTCTTACCTTTTCATATTTGAGAGTTGCAATCTTTTACCACAGAAAATGACACTTCATGAATACCACTTGACTTGCAAATGGCAATAAAACAAGCCAGCAGATAAAAGACTACAGAAGCACAGCAATAGTTCCAGCGGACATCACATGAGCACCATTACATGAATGAAAATTCAATGATTTGAGAAGAAAGAAAAGCTTGATCTCATACAGCTAATTAAGTACTTTTGAAGCATGGTCATTGCTGTAATTTAGAAAATGTGACAGTCAATTTGCTCACAGCATGGACCCATATGCAGCAATTAGAGTTTTTTTTTCCTTGACAAGATATAAATGTCATTGGCAAGACTAGCATTTGTTGCCCACCTGACCTTGTGCACCAGTCACTGAAGGTAAGCATGCAGGTGCAGCCGACGGTAAATAAGGCAAATGGTATGTTGGCCTTCATTGTGAGAGGTTTCGAGTATAGGAGCAGGAATGTGTTGTTGCAGTTGTACAAGACCTTGGTGAGACCACACCTACAATACTGTGTGCAATTTTGGTCTCCTTTTCTGAGGAAGGATGCTCTTGCTCCTGAGGCAGTGCAGCAAAGATTTACCAGGCTGATTCCAGGAATGGCAGATCTGACGTATGAGGAGAGATTGACGAGGTTGGGATTGTTTTTGCTGGAATGCAGATGAATGAAGGGGGATCTCATAAAGACTTATAAAATTCTAACAGGATTGGACAGGGTAGATGCAGGGAGGACGTTCCCAGTGGTGGGTGTGTCCAGAACCAGGGGTCACAGTTTGAGGATTTGGGGTAGACAATTTAGGACGGAGATGAGGAGACATTTCCTCATCCAAAGAGTGGTGAGCCTGTGGAATTCATTACCACAGGAAGTAGTTGATGCCAAAACATTGAATGTATTCAAGAGGCAACTAGATATAGCACTTGGGGCGAATGGGGTCAAAGGTTATGGGGAAAAAGCAGGATTAGGCTTTTGAGTTTGACGAACAGCCATAATCGTGAAGAATGGTGGAGCAGGCTTGAAGGGCCGAATGACCTCCTCCTGCTCCTATTTTCTATGTTTCCTCTGCGTGGCTTGCCAGAAGGTCATTAAGAGCCAACCACAGTATAGGCTAGATCAGTAAGCATGGCAGAATTCCTTACCTAAAGTTTGATTAGGAAAATATCTATAGGCTCCTTTGGCATTGTGGTAATGTTCCTATCTTTGAGCCAGAAGACTGGGTTCATGTTCTACCTGCTCCAGAGGTGCGCCATAACATGTCTGAACAGGTTGTTTAAAACAAGACTACTGTATGTTATGATTACATGTGATGTTATGGCTTTACACGTCATACCCCAGAATGAAATTTGGCTTGATAGATAATATTTTTTTTAAAATTAAATATGATGACCTCTCACCGGCTCATATGGACACAAGGCTGCAGATTTTGTTTCAACAATGAAACAGAAGTGTATTACACAAAATATATAAAATACAGGGAAAGTCACCATAGTTCGACTCTCATTAGAGAGACAACTGGTGCTGGTTTAGTCCAAGGATCACCATGCCTCAGGCAAGGAATAAGATTGAGAGAGCCCTTCATGGTAACGTTGTCCAGTACAGAAATTTAGCCCATGCTGTTGGCACCACAAACCAGCCGTACAGCCAACTGAGCTTTTGGAAAGACTGATCTGGTTAACTTTTAAAGCCTTTACAAAAGTAGAATAACAATCAAATGCCATTATTTTGAAATTCAAATTCTTAAAGAAGCAACAATTTAGCAGACACCTTTCATCACATGTGATGTTCGTTGTGAGAGAACTATCACTCAGGGCAATTGGAGAACTTCCATGCTCCTCTTTAAATACTGCTATTGTATTATCTTCAAATGCCTGAGAAAGCAGATGGAACCTTTGCTTAACATCTAAGCTTAAAGTCTTTGACACTGCAGAACATTCTCAATGCTAAACTCCCCTGGAATACCAGTTTGGACTATGCACTGTGCTCCCTGAATGAGGCTTGAACTCACAACTTTCTGGTTCAGAGTCAAAAGGTCCACCACTGAGCCAAAGATTACAATTGAAGGGAATTCACACATTTCAAACAAGTGACTGAGTTGTGTTTAATACCTGAGCAAATTTTCACTTGATTCAGAAAACTTTGATCTGCTAATGTGTTACTTTGCTGAAAGAGTGGGAGATAGCCCACACTCCTCCCTTTTTAGCAAGGACCGCAGAAAACTAGTATGCAGGTACAGCAGGTAATAAGGAATGCAAATGGAATGTTGGCACTCATTGGTCAAGTAGCAGAGTATAAATGCAGCAAAGTGTAACTGCAGTTGTTTGTGATGTGGAGATGCCAGTGTTGGACTGGGGTGGACAAAGTCAGAAGTCACACGAGACCGGGTTATAGTCCAACAGATTTATTTAAAATCACAAGCTTTCGAAGTGCTGCTCCTTCGTCAGGCCACCTGAGGTATGTAAAATACTAAAGGGGACTGACAATGTTGACACAGAGAGGAAGGTTTTCTCATATGGGACAATCTAGAACAAGAGGTTGGAGTTATAGGATAAGGGTAGCAGATTTCAAACAGAAATGAGGAGAAATTACTTCTCGCAGAGGCTCATGAGTTTGTGGAATTCACTATTCCTGGACATCAAATAAATTTAAGGAGTCACTGGACGGATTTTTAATATGTAATGGGTTGAAGGGTTTTGGAGAGCAGGCAAGAAAGTAGAATGAGGCCAAAATGAGATCAGCCATGATTGTAAATGGCAGACCAGGCTTAAGGCCCTGAATTATCTACTCCTGCTCTTAACTCTTATGGAAATGAATGCCAGGACCTCAAAGTATCTGGCAGTAGAATGCTCAATTTGTGACAATAACTGCTTACTAATTTTAATACTTGATGGTCAAATATCAAGTGCTTGCTTAAAACTACATTACACATATATGCCAAGGTGGAAATCTGCTGGAGGCTAATCTCCAATCTGTAACAGAAAACAGCCTGAAGAACAGGTTATGACATTCATTTACATTGTGCTTCCAATCAGGAACAAGATTGTCATAATTAAGCCATTGACCTAATCAACATTCTGTGCTTGCATACTAATATAGCAGGAGATTCATACAGAAATTGACTGGATAGAAAGAAGTTGTTTCAGAGATAGT
>NC_063334.1:110646288-110664240 GCF_021869965.1 Rhincodon typus
CCCCTCCTCTCACCTCAAGCCCCTCCCCCATCTCCTACCTACTAACCTCATCCCGCTCCCTTGACCTGTCCGTCCTCCCTGGACTGACCTATCTCCTCCCTAACTCCCCACTTCCACTCACCTCTACTGGTTCCATCCCCGCCTCTTTGACCTGTCTGTCTCCTCTCCACCTATCTTTTCCTCTATCCACCTTCTATCCGCCTCCCCCTCTCTCCCTATTTATTTCAGAACCCTCTTCCCCTCCCCCACTTTTGAAGAAGGGTCTAGGCCCGAAACGTCAGCCTTCCTGCTCCTCTGATGCTGCTTGGCCTGCTGTGTTCATCCAGCTCTACACCTTGTTATCTTGGATAGAAAGAACATGTGTTATGTGCAGTATCTTTAAAATTATAATCCATTTCTAATCAATTTGAATCCTATTTGATAGTTTATGAATGGTTGTTGAGCCGACTGCAAGGGATCAAGCATAGGACAAAGCAGAATGTGTTGGCCTCAGAATAATCAATCAGTCAAAAGGGAAAGCAAAGTAATCTTTCAAATTCAACCTGCGCTTTCACATGAGATACAGACTTGAATTAAAATCACCAGCCCTCGATGAAACAAAGATTTCAAAAAAATATCTTTACTCCATTCTGCTTGATCTGGGATTTTAGAAATTCACATGATAAAATTGTAGGTGATTGTCACTCTCTCTCATTTGAATAAAAAAACAAACAAGTCCAGTCTCACCACAGATTCTGACAAGCTGAGTATGTCTAAAATCAAGGAAACTTGGTCCAACTTGGAGGAGGGTTCTGAAATCTTGTTGGATTTAGATATTTGTTTAAGTGAGTCAAATGAATTGGAAGTTTCTCTGAGAACAATAAAAGCAACACTGACACTGCCATTAGTCAAAAATAGTCAAATAAAGCATTAGCACTGAAGTTATTTAATTAGGGAAGTGAATAAATTCAGTTGGGTTTATAGTCGGGAGCACAAGCAACAACATAATATTTAAATAGATACTGTATACTCATCCAAATGCATCACTGACCAGGAAAGCTAGATTAACCAGAAGGAACGAGGTGATCCAAAAGGAAATGATTAACTGCATAACAACAAGCTGATCATCCAGCACAACGATCCTAGGCAAAGTTGAGACAACCAACTCTACCATGTTGACTCAGGATGTGTGAGTGCCAAGAATCATTTAAAATAATAAGATAACTGATTCCAATGCAAATTAGAAGAGGCAATTAAGATATTTTAAGTGAGCCAGTAATTGATGTAGATTGTCAAAACGATTCTGTTTTAGGGAAGGCATTGATTTTGTCATAATGTCATGGACTGATATTCTGAAAACGCAAACTAATGTTCTGTGACCATCGATTCAAATCCTACCATGGCAGATTGTGAAGTTTGAATTCACCAATTCTGAAAAAAAAATTAGGAATTTAAAGAAAGCTAATCCAGTGGCAACCATATAGCCATCGTTGATTGTTGTGAAACTCCATCTGGTTCATTAATGTCCTTTAGGAAATGAACTTTGGCATCCTGACTTGGTCTGGCCGACATGTGATTCCAGACTAAAACAACATGGCTGATTCTTCACTAACCTCTGGGCAATTAGAGATGGGCAATAAATGTTGGCTGAACCAACAAAGTTAAATTCAAGAAATTAAGAATTATTTCCTTCTGTTTACAACTATGCAACTTAAAATGTATCTGTTTACAACTCAATGAGATTTTTGAAAACCTTTGTTTTTGCTGGTATACGATCCTAACATTAACATACTAATATCCAAGAGTGCAAATTTGATGAGAAAAGCCAGTTAAATTTCAATTGGAAGTTCATACCAATGGCTTGTAATAGATATTAGAACTCCTCAGGACAGCTTTATTAATACAAGATAATGAATTAATGTATTTGATGGCAATGGATTTTTCTAAATCACAAACTCTGCAGGAAATTGTTAAAAACCACAAATATTCTTTTGCTGCCAGGACATTTGAACATGGACAAAATCAAGGTCATACTCAAAATGCCTTCAGGGTTACAAATAATGAAATGGTGAATAGTAATCTACATAAAATTCAGCTGAAAAATCTCGATGGACCTCAATGTGCAATCTGGTGAGATAATGATCACAAGGTCACCATTTTGTAAGAATACATAAAATTTGGAATATTTGATGTGTTTCCTCATAACAGAAATGAGTTGAAATTTTAGATTGGCTGATTGGCTCAAGGGCAATATTGTAAAGCCTTCCGTAGCATGAGAGCAATTTGAAATACTGGAAGCTGAATGTGCATTGTACTATTTGGATTTAACTCCAATACGAAAGAGAGAAGAGGTGGGAGTAGTTTCGAACATCAGGAATGTTTAAAGACACAGACTTGTAATTTTGTTGGAGCTGAAGAGTACTTGTGTGGAATTTTCTCTTTAGGCTTAATTTGCTGTCAAAAAAAATAATATTGAGTTTCATTATCTGCACTGATTTTGTTTATATCTTGCTTTATTCATGATAGGAGAACAAAGACAAGTTGTTTTACAGGACAATAAAGACATTTTTTTCTTCCATGGCTCTCAAACTTACAATAATGAACAATTTTGAAGATGGTCACATAAAGCATTAGAATTGGAGCTATTTAGTTAGGGAAGTGAATAAGTGCCTTGGGTTTATAGTAGGGAGCGCAAGAGCCAATGTAATATTTGGATAGATACTGTATACTCATCCAAATGCAAAAGTGATTTTTTAGCACATATTATATGGATCATCACATTAAATGGTTGTTAAACAGAATTGCTTCTTGAAGATTTATTTGCCAAGAAAAAGCTACAGACCATGTTGATCATTTGAACTTGAGAGATGTAACAAATCAAATTGAAACCTGAAATAATATGAACAGCTCTAATTATGCATACCTCTAGTTACATAAGAACATAAGAATTAGAAGCTGAGGTAGATAATTCAGTCCCCCTACATGCTCAGAGTTTCAACAAGATTGTGACTCATCCTCTGTCTCACACCACTTTCCCACATTAACATCCAGGTATCCACATAATACTTACCCAAAACATCTATTAGCTCTGACTTGAATACACACAATGACTGCATATCCACAGTTGTCTGAAGACAATTCCAAAGATTCATCCTTCAAGTGAAGGGATTTCTACTCATTTCAGTTATAAGTAATGCAACACTGCATTTAAAAACAAGGAATATTGGTCTTGGGTGAAAATTACCTTTCTAAGGTGAGGCGTTGCGATGAGCTCTATAAATGAGAGGGAATTTCCCTTAGGGACAGATTGGGCTTCCTGATGTGATTACATTGTTCTTCACTCACTGTATATAGAAGTGTGTGTAAAGATGCCATATTTTATGGAATTTAAGAAGCCTTCATTCAGGGCTCCAACGTGAGGATGCCTTACTTAAATGGCATCCAGACAACACTTTACTCTTTGCAACCTAAAAGCGTCACTCAATCTCTACTCATCACCCCCACTCATCCCTGGAAATGTCAGAGGCCAGACACAAAGTGTTGCCACACTTTAGTGATGCCTGTCTAGGTGTTCTCCTGAAAGCTGACCAGCAGAGAAGGTGAAGTATTATCCCATGGATGGCGATAAGAGGCCAGGGATCTACCAGGGAAGATATGTTGGTCTATCTAATGCTCATGCCCTATGAGTGTCAGTTAGCATTGTAATGTTGCCATTTCAGAGGACTGTAACACAGGAAGTTGCTCCATCAGCTGCTTCATGTACAAATCACTTGCTATCACTTTAAGTCAGCTACCAATGTAGCACTACTGGCACCACAGTGAAGCTGCTTCTCACATCTTCCTGGTTGCACACTCGAAGCATAAAACAGGCTACAACACTGAGCAGCTGACGCAGCATCAGATCCCCCATCCTTTGTCACAAGGGAAAAAGGAAAACCCAAAAAGAACAGCTATTTGAGTTGAACACCACTTTGAGTTCAGCAGTTTCCTTGCTGTCTCAGTTAGCCAGGTTCATTGACCCAGTCAAGCTTCACTTATAATACTTACAACCCAGGCTGTGCACAGAGACTTTTCATGAGCTGATAAACATTGGGACAAGCTTACTTTTACCACTGTAACATTTCCACAAAGAAACAGCTCAGTATTGAAGAAGCCAAGTAACTTAAGATGCTTTGTACTCACCAGAGCTTGAAGTCTACCTTGCCAGCTCACAATTCTTATATGTATAAATATATACAACTTAAACATAGTCCAGTTTGTGAATAGGGATGTTTCCCATCTTTGGTGAATAAAATTGTGCCTGAATGGAAACTGAAAGAACTGTGGATGCTATAAATCAGGAAGAAGAACAGAGGTTGCTGGAAGCTCAGCAAGTCTGGCAGCATCTGTAAAGAAAAGATCAGAGTTAATATTTCGGGTCCACTGATCCCTCCACAGAACTGCAGGATGTTCTGAGGAAGGATCACTAGAACCAAAATGTTAACTCTGCTGTTTTCTTCACAGATGCTGCCAGATCTGCTGAGCTCCCAGCAACCCCTGTTTTTGTACCTGAATGGGCTGGGTGTTATTGTGTATACATGACATGTTAATGATGACAAAACATGAAGGTAGGGAAATCCAACCTGCCTGAGCAATTCTGAGAACTTAACGACACAAGTTTCAGCTGCTACCATAAACAAAAACTGATTTTTTGCCTTCCACCCAGTTTACCCACTTCCTCCAATAGCTCCAGAAAGGCCCAAAAAATTCTGTCCAATTTCTTACTCAATTACTCCTCATAGGAAAATACCCTCATCCCTGGAGTCAGTCTAGAGGAACCTTTGCAACACTCTCTTCAGCAGTGTCCTATGTCCTATGCAACTAGCAGGAAGACCTCTTTACTTTTCTACTGAAATCCATTTGTTCCAAAAGTACCAAATCATGGGATAATGTAATCAAGCAGTTTGGCAGTGTAAAAATGGTTTATCTGATACAGGTAGCCTTTTGAATAAATGATATAAATAATGAAGATACAATCCAACAGTTGTCAGAGGCCACTTAGCTCCTCAAGTCCCTTCCTCAATTTAATGAAATTGTGACTGATCTGTGATCTAACTCCTCAAATTGGGCCCATAAATTGACGTCCATATTTAAATAACTTCAAGCAATGCCTTTGTCTCGTCCTCAACAACGGATTGCAGAATATCATCTAGGGATTTGAAAAAGAATTATATTGAGTTTGCATTTTAATTATGTGGGACAGGCAATGTGAAAAATACATGCTGTCTTGGGCTAAATCATACTTTTGATACAGACAGTCGATACAAGGTCTAATTTTACAGGTATGTTATTGATGAACAACAAATACTAAATCAGCTAGGATGTATCAAATGAATTCTAACAACTATGTTGCCAAAACAAAATGTGTCTCATCATTTACCAGTGCAGTTATGGTAATTCTACAACCATATTTGCATAAATAAAACATTACATAATTTTTTCATTTCACACATCATAGGAGATGTAGTCTCTTGTTTACAAATATTTCAATGGCTTCTAATTTTGCCTGTATGCTGCGTTACATGCTGTGGGCAACTGACCTGGCAAGGGACAAAACTGGTGACAGAAACCTACAGACTGTAACAAAGTCTTGTGATGGCTTTCTCATGCCCAATCAACAAAAAGCAACAAATAACAACACAGTGATTAAAATGCAACAGGGCCTCTCGGTCTGCTGTTTCTAAAATAGAAGCTGCAACAATGAAAAAACCATTTTTGTCCTCTAAACATTGAATAAGTGAGAAGTTGTTTTTAATTTCTATAAAGCCACACACATATCAAAGCTAAGATGTAAGTAGCTGTTATGTTTTTCAGATAAATGTACTGGCTTTTGCTGTATGGTCAAATGCAACCTCAAAGGGCGGGGGTGCTGTGAGCCATGCAGAAGGCAAACAGGTTATCCAATGCCCAAACAGAAAAATTTAATCTTATTCCAGAGAACAAAGTACATGGCTATGGTCATCATACATGCACTTGCCAGCAACTATTTTATAGGTTGTTATGATTGGATGAAGTGGGGTGAATAATCTCTCCTTTTATTCTAACTTCCTTGGTTGTCGTAAACATGTTCATTTTAGCACATGGCTATATCACATTGCAACTAAAGCTTAGCAGTCATCAAAATTAATGAGCTAATTACAAGATTTTGTTGAGTGAAAAAAAAAATTATTTACTAACCTCAAGAAAAATAATAAAAAGCAATAAACACACAAAATCTGGTATAGAATTTAAAAAGGTTAAAATGTCGGTACAAAAGAGAAAGATCAAGAATTGGCAGTTTAATTAGGTACTTTAACTCCCGGAGTTGTTAGGTTTTAATCAGAGACTGGAGTGGTTGAATTGATTAACTGTATTCTCAACTGTGGTGAAATTTGTAGATACCACTGAGCTCTTAGAGATTGCATGTTATTTTGCAATTTGCTTTGCCACTAGGTGCTGTAGTTTGACAGGCTGAGTGAAACAGGGGAAGTGAGAAACTACCAGTTCTGTTATTACAAATCAAATTTTCCTTCTCTCCCACTGCCCACGAGCTGTCACCAGAAAGCAAAACAGTTCCCTTGTGTATCTCCTTGTCTGGTTTCATTGCCGGCACATTTATTCACCTCCTAACACCTGAAATTTCCAGAAATGTGTCAGTCAACCGAGAGATACAGATAACAGTTGCCATGCACTTTGTAACAATGTTAATTTAGACACAGACTATTGATTTATTATGTCATGAACTGACTGAAATGGTCAGGTGATCACTGCAGCCATCTTAAGTCAATGCTTTTCCATTTGAATAGTCATTTTTGTTGATGAAAGGCCCCAGCTATTAAAATTGGATGATGCAAGTGAACATTGAGATTTTGTTTTCACCTATCATGTCAACATTGGATGCAAGTTGGCAGAATTCATACCAGCAGTGCAGGAGAGCACAGGATCACCCAGTAAAATGGTTGTTCTTCCACTTAGCTCTGAGTCGCCAAGACAAATTGTGAAATATGGGCATCAATTTTTTCACTACATTAAACTCCACAATAACTTGGCTTGACTTTAAACAGATCCCGCCACTCTGCATTTCCCAATCTTAACAAACACAATGCGGTTTTGAAACATAATCTTAACCTAAGGATATCCTGCTGAAAACTAGTAATTATTTCACGGTGAATGTTGGGGAGATTTAATTTTGTTAGTTGAATATTAGAAACCAGATTATGAAAATGTTTACCCATCTCCAGGAGGTGGGCTAATTTATAGATTTCTATCATTTTCTTGCAGCTTGCAATATATTTAAACTAGAACAATTACATTTCTGCTCTGAAAGGATCAGGCAATATCTTGAAAAAAGTTTGATCCCAACACAGAAATAGAAACACACATACCTTAGTAAACTGAATTCTCATTGAGACAAGATTAAAAACGATAAGATGTAATTATTTTACTCAGCGCTGAGTGTTATTGTCGTAAATCATGCTGCATACAAAATTTACTGCTTATTTTGACATTTACCAAGGGGAGGGGGAAAACTGATGGTTCATCAGGTATAAAGTAATAAAGTAAGTGCTGATCAAATGAGAGCATGTTTGCAAATATGTTTGTTAAGACCATAAGACCGTAAGACATAGGAGCAGAAATCAGGCCATTCAGCCCATCGAGTCTGCTCCGCCATTCGATCATGGCTGATAAGTTCCTCAACCCCATTCTCCTGCTTTCACCCCGTAATCCTTGATCCTCTTGATAATCAAGAACCTATCTATCTCAGTCTTAAACGTACTAAATGACCTGGCCTCCACAGCCTTCTGTGGCAATGAATTCCATAGGTTCACCACCCTCTGGCTGAAGAAGTTTCTCCTTATCTCCGTTCTAAAAGGTCTTCCCTTTACTCTGAGGCTGTGCCCTCGGGTCCTCGTCTCTCCTACCAATGGAAGCATCTTCCCAACATCCATTTTGTCCAGGCCATTCAGTATTTTATAAGTTTCAATTAGATCCTCCCTTCATCCTTCTAAACTCCAATGAGTATAGTCCCAGAGTCCTCAAACGTTCCTCATATGTTAAGCTTTCCATTCCTGGGACCATTCTCGTGAACCTCCTCTGAACCCGCTCCAGGGCCAGTACATCCTTCCTGAGATATGGGGCCAAAAACTGCACACAGATTGTTGTAATGAAACATCAAAGCAGAGGCTAATACTATTGATAATCATTTTGGTTAAATTAAAAATCCACTAAAACCACAGATGGATTTAATGATAAGTATGACAAAAGATATTAGTGAGAGAGCAGCTAACAGTTTTTGAAAAAAAAGTACTTGGAAGTCAAATCATATTTATCTTTTTATTCAACATCCCTCATATATTAAAGTTGATCTTTCTGTGCACCTTCTCTGTAGCTGTAACATTATATTCTGCATTCTGTTTTATTACTCTAATGTGCTTATGCAAGGTAATGATTTATCTGGTTAGCATGCAAAGCAATGCTTTTCACTGTATCTTGGTACATGTGACAATAATAAATCAAATTAAGAAAAAGAAATCAGTTTATGAGTGTATTTTATTTTGCTAGATTGGACTGTAAGTTGATTCCCAAACAGCAGGCATCATAGAATGGATGTATGTTGGAGATTTCCTTTGTCTCTTACATCTCACTGAAGTAGTGTGCCGGAAATTAAGCCCCACTATTCCCGAGTTATTACAATAGTTAAATATTTCATCAAAGTCTGCAAAATTGCACAATTTACCTGTGTTCTTAGACCCAGGTTAACAGAAGCACAGATCTGGTTTCTGCATTTAACCAGAATGACTATTTATTACAAATAAATGTTTCTGAATACAGGTAAACCACTATAAAATGTTGATGGTCTCTCTGTACTGGTTAAAACCAACCTCTTCTATAAACTTTTTCTATAAAACTATAAAAAGACAGGCAAAAGAAAATGGTGTTATGGGTAGAAGGAATATCTAGGAAAGCAGATCAATAGCTCCTGGCCAAAGGGTTCACTGTGATGATCATTTTGACTTGTCTGCTCCTCTCTCTCTCCCTTCTCCTCTTGGTTTCTCTTGCTTACAGGAGGCACAGAACAACCAGCTCATAATTTATAAAGCGTCTGACTAATTGTTTAAAAATAATAATTGAAGCAGCTGATGCAGGGAGATAAGTTGGATTTCTTCAGGCTTTAGATATTTTTGAAGAGAGGAAGAACAGCACCTCCCTTCCACAGCTCTGAAGTTTTCTGGCTATATCATTCACACCCACAAGTTTCTCAGCTGCCTGGGAGCCAATTAAATAGTTGTTGGCAGGCAGAAGGCATTTGTCATCAACAATCCCACAAACCAATCTGCTACTTGTTGCTGGCTGAATCTCACTTTGTGCACAACCCTTGGTGCCAGTCTTTCTGCAAGAACCTGCCACCCCTCCTTGGTCAAACAATAGTGTAAACAGCATTTCTAATAAACTGCTTTTAAAATCTGCAGCCATCCCTCCTACAAACCTTAGTCTTCCACTGAGTATTTTTTTTTGTTTTCCTATTTCAGTTCACAATCAAAAATGCAACAAATTAAAAAGCCAGCTTAAAAACTGCAGCAATCCCTTCCACAAACCTTAGTCTTTTAGTTAGTTTCTCCCCCCATTTCAATCAACAGTCAAAAATTCAGAAAAAATATAAAAAGCCAGCCATTACTCCTCAGGGATAGTTAGACGACTTGATGACAGGTTATTTTCGAATTTCTTTTACACTGAATTCAAATTTGTAACTGCCATTTGAACTCACATTTCTTGGATTACTCAGCCTAGATTTTGGATTGCTGTTTTAACAAACATACTCCTCTCTCCTCCCTCAGTCTCATTGTCTTTAAATCTCCATCTCTCATTGAATCCCATTCAGCCCAACAAATCCACAATGACTCTCCGAAGGGCATCCTATGCAGACTCACCCCCAACCCTGTCCCTGGACTTCCCATGTCTAATCCACCTAGTTTACAAATCCCTGGGCAGTATAGCATGGCCAATCCACCTAACCTGAATATCTTTGGACTGTGGGAGGAAACCGGAGCACCCGGAGAAACCGACGCAGACACGGGGAGAACGTGAAAACTCCACACAGACAGTCGTCCGAGGGTGGAATCAAACCCAGGTCCCTGGCGCTGTGAGGCAGCAGTGCTAACCACTGAGCCACTGTGTTGTCCATGTCTCCTCTGAAGACAAACCACTTTGACAGAACCTTTGGTCCCAACTCTCATCGTCCTAGTGCCCTTTGAAGAATTCCAGGCCACTTTCAAAATTTTGTTACTTTCAGATTCTACAGCAGGGGCATGGGACTATTTTTAGAGAACAGGTACGATGGGCTAATTGGTCTCGTGTAAAACTCTGTGTTACTATCTCTCCCTACATTAAAAACACTGTTGTAATTGGTATCCCATCTCAATGCAACCATCTCTAATAATCTCCTTATTCCGCTTAAGATTCACATTTGCCTGTCAGGGTTTCAAACCACTCAAAATCTCCCTATGTCTCATGTCAAAAGCAACCTCTTAGTTCACTTTCCAACACTGCAATTTCCAACTTCTGGCACCTTAGCTGCACTTAGTTATTAGCTCAGAACAAGGACCATTCATTCTATTCCGTATGAAGTCCGACCACCCATTCTCATCAGTACATACAGGAACTGTCTATTGCCCCTGCACATTCATTTAAAATTTCTCCATCCCCATTTTCCTCAGCACACCATAGCCAATATTCAGAAACAAAAAAAGAAATTGATGGGAAAGTCCAGCAGGTCTGTCAGCATCTGTGGAGAGAAATTAGTTAACATTTTGGGTCAAGTGACTCTTCCTCAGGATTCTGAGGAAGGCTCATTCAACCCGAAACATTAGGGTCACTCGACCTGAAACATTAACTCTGATTTCTCTCCACAGATGCTGCTAGACCTGCTGAGCTCTTTCAGAAATTTCCAGTTTTGTTTCTGATTTACAGCATCTGCAGTTTTTTTTGATGTTTGTACAGCCAATATTCATCAGGCATTCTGTACATTTATTACTTTTGCAACAATCCCTCATTGCTGTAAAAAAGAAAAAGGAACTTAAACACAGAAATGAAAAAAAAAGCAAGAAATAGGTGCTGAGATAATCTTCCCAGAAATTTGAGTGTTATTCAGTCCTTGGATGGATGTTGGCATTCACAGTGAAATAGTTACCTGCAGCAGGAAAGAATGGTTTGGCACAATTTCAATTGCAACTTAAATTCCAATGGGTGAAATTCCACGAGATAAGATAACCCATCATGTGGCATAAACTGACAAACCTCATTCTAAAATTACAATAATTTGTAAAATGGGACACTAATGCAGTTTATGGCTTTCCTAGATTTTGTATCAATGAAACTTTATTTTCTACTCAAATTGTGCTTGGGGGAAGTGATGGTTCAGTGGTATTATCATGAAACTACTCATCCAGAAATTCCTGTAATGCTCTGGGGACCCGAGTTCAAATCATGCTCTGGCAGATATAGAATCGGAATTCAGTGAAAATCTGGAGTTAGGAATCTAATGATGACTGAAAGACTATTGTTGGAAAACCCATTTGGTTCACCAATGTACTTTACGAAAGAAAATCTTCCCTCCTTTCTTGGTCTGGCCTACATTTGACTCCAGACCCATAGCCAATGAGCTTGACTTCTAACTGCCCTCTGGGCAATTAGGGATGGGCAATAATTATTGGCCTAGCCAGTGACATGCACAGCCTGAGAACAAGAATAAAAAAATCTCAGTCAGGCATCTTTGAGGAGAATATTGGAACTAAAACTGAAGGAAATGTTTATTATTGAAAGACAGATACATTGGGTTGGATTTTCCATTTTTGGTGAAGTAAGAGTTGTCTTGGGTTTTTTGGATGGATTTCCATTACAAGATCCAACATGTTCACTCGATGTATCTCAACTAACTCACCACATTAACTCCATATGGTGTGCCTCACATCCGATTCCAGCCCCACTTTACCACACACTGTTCCTGGGACAACTCAATACTCAGCAGATATCTGTCAAATGCCATGAATCTCTGCTTGCTGATGGACATAATCTGAATATTTTGGATGGCTGGCCGTCTCTGAAAATCTCTGAAAGGAACCTGGAGGTCCTGGTTGAGAGTGTGGTCCAAAGCTGGATGTCCTGTTTGCGGAGGACAGGTATAAGAGGTCACCCAACAGACTGGTCCAAAGTTACTCCCCAGATCAATTGTAGTGCAAAGGAATGGCCAGCAGTACTGAAAGAAAGACAATGAACTTTTTCTTTACATCAGGTTAAGTACTACACTCTTCTCTCTGCTATGTTCTGTTAATGCACCCAACTCTCACCGACGCTCATGTTTGGCCACACATTATTGCATGTAATATCTTCCCTGACCTGCTCTCACCCACCTCAACCTCTGATAACACTAACTCTGCATTTCCTCTACACCCTCTCCACTTGCCTATTCAGTCCCAGTGAACATGTCACCACATTCCCACAGCCTGCACCAGCATTAAAAGACATAAACCTGCTTTCACCTCATTCAATTCCTCCTTTTCTCTCATTCAAGGATAAAATAATTCATAACTAGGCTTATAGAGGTGAAGGAATTAGTATTCACAACTGTATTCACTGTATTCAGTACTCACAACTGAGAAGGACCTAGTTGTAAAGGAGGACGTTGTGAAACAGGCAGGTAGGCTAGAGGAGGTTGATGGTAGTAAAGAAGATGTGCTAGGAATTCTGAGGAAGTTGAAGATAGATAAGTCCCCCAGGCCTGATGGGATTTATCCAAGGATTCTATGGGAAGCGAGGGATGAGATCGCAGGGCCTTTGGCGATGATCTTTTCGTCCTCACTGTCCACGGGTATAGTGCCAGAAGATTGGAAAGAGGCAAACGTCATTCCCTTGTTCAAAAAAGGGAACAGGGATTACAGGAAATTACAGGCCAGTTAGTCTTACGTCAGTGGTGGGCAAATTATTGGAAAGGGCTCTGAGAGACAGGATTTATGATCACTTGGAAAGGCACAGTTTGATTCTTGATAGTCAGCATGGATTTGTGAGGGGTAGATCATGCCTAACAAACCTTATTGAATTCTTTGAAGAGGTGACCAAACACGTGCATGAAGGTAGAGCAGTGGATATGGTATACATGGATTTAAGTAAGACATTTGATAAGGTTCCCCATGGTAGGCTCATGCAGAAGGTAAGGAGGCATGGGATAGGGGGAAATGTGGCAGTTTGGATTCAGAATTGGCTGACCATTAGAAGACAAAGGGTGGTAGTGGATGGAAAATATTCAACATGGTGCTCAGTTACGAGTGGTGTACCACAAGGATCTGTTCTCGGTCCTCTTCTATTTGTGATTTTTGTAAATGATTTGGATGAAGGAGTGGAAGGGTGGATTAGCAAGTTAGCGGACGTTGTGGACAGTGCGGAGGGCTGTTCTAGGTTACAAAGGCACATTGATAGAATGCAGAGCTGGGCTGAGAAGTGGCTGGTGGAGTTTAACCCTGAAAAGTGTGAGGTGATTAATTTTGAAAGGACAAACTTGAAAGCAGAATACAGGGTTAACGGAAAGATTCTTGGCAGTGTGGAGGAGCAGAGGGATCTTGGGGTTCATGTCCACAGTTCCCTGACAGCTGCCACCCAGGTGGATAGAGTTGTTAAGAAGGCGTATGATGTGTTAGCTTTCATTAATAGAGGGATTGAGTTCAAGAGCCGTGAAGTTATGCTCCAGCTATACAAAAGCCTGGTACAGCCACATCTGGAGTATTGTGTCCAGTTCTGCTCACCTCATTACAGGAAAGATGTGGAAGTGTTAGAAAAGGTGCAGAGGAGATTTACCAGGATGTTGCCTGGAATGGAGGGAAGGTCTTACAAGGAAAGATTGAGAGAGCTAGGGCTTTTCTCTTTCGAACGATGAAGGAAGAGAGGTGACTTGTTAGAGGTGTACAAAATGATCAGAGGTATAGATAGAGTAGACAGCCAGAGACTTTTTCCTAGGGTGGAGGTAGCTTTTATGAGGGGACATAGTTTTAAAGTGAGTGGAGGTAGATAGCGGGGAGATGTCAGAGGTATGTTCTTTACTCAGAGAGTGGTAGGGGCATGGAATGCATTGCCGGAGAGGGTAGTGGAGTCGGCCTCATTAGGGGCATTTAAGCAGCTATTAGATAGGCATATGGATGATAGTATAAGGTAGCGGTGGAGGTTAGATAGGCCTTAGGTTTAGGGTAAAAGTTCAGCACAACATCGTGGGCTGAAGGGCCTGTACAGTGCTGTGCTGTTCTATGTTCTATGAATGCCTGACATTAGGCTCCTTACTCCCCGTGAGGAGAGAAGCCCGGCCCACGCAGGAGAAGACCAGGACTGCTCCTGTCGGGATACAGAAAGATCCAAGTCACGTCATCAGGGTATGTGCTTTATACCACTGTAATGCTCCCATTTACTCCCTCTGTCAACCTCATTCATTGCACAGCACTTCTAAACATTAGCTGTGATGCCTCCTCTCTCATGTCCTGCAGAAACTACCAGGTACACATCAAACTCTGAGGACAAGACTATCAAGGCCTCAGCGGAAACATCAGAATTGCTGCCTCCTGTACCCCTAACCAGCCCAGAGACTGATATTTTGTTGGGAACAGCAGTTCTAGACAGTGTGGGGACCGTAATCTGGTGAGAACCTCACTGCAACAGTGCTGCAGCTGGCTGAAGAAGAAATGCGTTCCCCCCTTAACCACCCCCATCCTCCACCAAGTCACTGGTGCATGGAGGACTGCCAGAGACCAGATACCTCCTTAGCCCCAGGCAGGTGATGACCTTGTGACATCAGGAATCCAGGACTTTGTCCACATGCACAGGAGCAGTAGACAAGTACGTGGGATGCAATGACCCTCGTTGCCCAGAAGCTGCATCAGTGCAGTGAGTTATGCCATGGTGTTTCTGCCACCCTGGACAGGTTACTGGCTATTGTAGAAAGCAAGGCCTAGCACCTTCTGGTGTTGATGGAAAGGAAAATGTACTGGGAGGCAGAGGAAGAAGTAGAATTATTGACGGCATTTTGGTGACAATGGCTTCTGAATGATTTTGTGCTTCTGCATCAAATGCCCCGTTTTTACCTTACTGTTGGTTGGTAGTCTCTGCGTAGGTTTAAATGGCCTGATGACAGCATCAGATATTGTTTGATGGCCACAGACAATGTTCCATGGATGGAGATTAGTGCAGAGAGATTGCTGCAAAGTCTGGAGGCAGGTTGAGTCACACTGACAACTTTGACTCTCCTCATACAACATTCTTTCATGGGCTTTCTGTCCAAATGTCTAGCTGTCAATGGGTTGTTCATCAATGTCTGTGGCAGGAAGTACAACATGCAAAAGGGGTGCTACCTTAGGATGGCCAGTGAATAGAGGTCTACAGGTTCCTGTCATGTGCACGATGTGGATACGCGCACAATTTTGTTACCTTTAAAATCCCTATCAATGGTGTTTACTACAGGTAGAGTCACTTACCTCACCCACTCTTAGTGTGGTCACAGTCATTTCCTTCCTCACGACATACTTGTTCTTTCCAGCATGATGGAAGGTGACAGTGAGTGTTCGGCCAGTGGCTCCAAATCCCCTTTTTCTAACTCTTTGTGTAAGGTGTCACATCTCACCAGATACCCATTCAAACCATTTACATGCACTTGACCTTGCCTACCATTCCCATATGACATGGCAATGTCAGGTGTGGTCATTCACTGTTCTCCCTTGAAGGCAAGTTGCTCCCTGACCAAAATGAACCCCATCCTCCTGTATATTCCCCCATTGTAGGCATTGTTGTCCTCTTCGCAATTATCAACCACATTTCCATCTCCCAGCCTGCAGTCCCCAGTCCTGAAAACTAACTTGTTGAGTCTCTTTCCCACAGCAATGGTCATGTTAGCTACCCCCTCTCCCTCACACAAAGTTTGGAGGGTGCATGGTCTTCCAGAATCAAAGCAATGGAGAATTTGGAATGGGGTTACAGGAATGGAGAGGGGCAAAAATCTGATGGAATTTGATTACAAGGTTTTGAAATCTAAGTTTGATGGTTCATTGTCAGAATTGGATTTGATACCAAAAAAAATTATCAGTTTATGGAGAGATTGCGCTGTATTTGCAAATACTCATGGCAAGAAATATAGACTACTCTAATTATAAAGAAGCCTATAACACTTGGAATTCATCTCAGAACTGATAATCCCAGTGGAGAGGAGTCGAAATGAATAAATATCTTTGAATAAGAGGGAACACATACAATTGCATTTAATTTAGGTTCTAAAAATTTACATTACAAAAATAAAATTGTAAAAGCTAATGAAAGAACTGCACTCAAAGCTTCATAGAAGCCCTTTGGAAGGGCTTGAAAATAATTAACATATCTCCAATGTTTACTGATCTCACAATAAATTTCCCAATTCTCCTGACAATGAAAGATTGATTAGACTCTTATGGTTTAATCAGCGATCCACTTATGGCCTCAAATGTTGGAAAAATAAAGCCTCCACTAAAAGGAAAGCTTAATTATCTTTAGAAATTGTAACTATATGTGTATGATAAACAATTTATTTCAATAGCCTAAGTATTTTGCTGTGCTCCATACATGAAGCTTGGCACAATAGATTTTTGATGTGGAATTATTGTTCAATTGAAAGCAATTTAGAATGCATAATGGACATATTTTACTAAGAATTGCCTGGGCAAAAAATGCTTCTGTTCTTACATGCCTTGGTATTTTAGATATTTTCATTTAGGTCATTTATCTATCAAGTCTGTCCTGATTTATTTTTTTAAAACAACAATATTTTATGGGAATGTCAGAAGGATCAGTATCTTCAGAAAGCACAGAACACATTTTTAATACAATAACTGTCTGCTGATTCTGAATTAGAGACTGTTACATTAATCAATTAACATAAAATATGCCATTTTAAAAATAGCCAGTAGCTATAACAGTGATTAAATGAAAGTGAGATTTGTAAATTCACGTTAGAAGCTAGATACGGAAAGTCTGGTCTTTTCAATAGAAATGACCTTATTATAACTTTGAAAAGATTGGTTCTATTTTATGTGCAAAAGAGAAAAAAAACGAGGAAGAGATCATTGAAATAGGTGTTAAACAGAGTCCCTTTTCATCCTCTCATATGGAAATAAAAAAATCCACAGAAGAAAAGCAAGGGAATCTTCCAGTATCCTAACTAAACTGCATCCCTTAGTCAACATTTAATATAAGATCTAGTCAACTGCTTCATCACCAATTGAGGGAACCTATGTGTGACTTGTCTTCTATTATTTCTCCATTACATAATGTTTACAGTTACAACAATGTCCACACTTCAAAAATGTTTCTTGACTGTCAAGAGATTTTGGACATCCTGAAAGTGTGAAAGGTGCTATAAAAAGATGCATATCTTTCATTTGAATAATCTAATGTACAAGTATCATTGGTCACATTTTCCATACAGCAAAGATTGATTACTTGTGCTTAAGTGCCTACTAAAATATGTTGGCAGAGAGACATGTATTTCAATGAAAGTCAAAGGGAACCATTTGGAGGTCACCAATGTAGCCAATATGAGTAACTGGATGGAAAGATTTGGCGACCAGATATATGAAAAAACATACAGTATGACTCCTGTGTTTGTCTGATAATTAACAAATGGGAATTTACTAACAGTGATTCTGTATGATGCCTGAGCTTTTATTGTGCTCTCAAACAAATAGCTGTCCAAGTATAAATATGATGTTTAATAATAAGACTTAAAAGAATTCCTGTGTGAGTACAAATCCATTACTTAGCTGAATGCAAAAGGGAAAAAAAAGAGATAGTAGGAACTGCAGATGCTGGAGAATCTGAGATAACAAGGCGTAGAGCTGGATGAACACAGCAGGCCAAGCAGCATCATAGGAGCAGGAAGGCTGACATTTCGGGCCTTGA
>NC_063334.1:110669240-110708499 GCF_021869965.1 Rhincodon typus
GAAAGGTCTAGACCCGAAACGTCAGCTTTCCTGCTCCTCTGATGCTGCTTGGCCTGCTGTGTTCATCCAGCTCTACACCTTGTTAACTCTCAGATTCTCCAGCATCGGCAGTTCCTGCTATCTCTGTAGATTTGTAGATACCTGCTTTCCGTCTCTCCTGTTTCTTGGAAAGGAGAGTTAAACTCACTGTTTTTCAATCTGATGTGATCTTTCCTGAATATATAGAATTTGGGAAATTCCCATCTCAATAATCACATCTTTTCAGACTCTAACATGAAATTAATTTGGATTGGTGGCTTGTCAGCTTTTAGCTCTAATGAATTTTCCAAGTAACTTTCCCTTGTGATTGCAATGATTTAAGTTATACCTTCCTATTTAACTTTGATTTACAGTCATTTCCAGAACATTATTTGCATCCTCTTCAGTGAGGGCAGATGCAAAACATCTGTTTAATTCATCTGCCATTTACCTACTTTCTATTACAAATTCCCAGATTCACCTTCTAGAAGTCTAACTCTCATTTAAAATATGTTATTCATGGGAAGTGGGAATCACTGGTTGAGCCAGCATTTATTGCCCATCCCTCATTGCCTGGAGGGCAGTTATGAGTCAAACAAATTGCTGTGAGTCTGCAGTCAAATGTAGCCCAGACCAGGTAAGGATGGCAGATTTCTTTCCCTAAAGAACATTAGTGAGCCACAAGGGTTTTGTTGCCATTGTTGCAACCAGACAGTGATGCAACTGTGAACTCTGCTCCTATGATGCTGCTTGGCCTGCTGTGTTCATCCAGCCCTGCACCTTGTTGTCTCAGTGATGGAACTGTGATTATTTTACATGCCAGCTGCAAAGTGTGATTTTGATAAGCACCATTTTGGTGTTGTGTAAGAAACAGTGACATCATTGAAAGGATGCAGATAGAGAGGTAAGAACATAAGAAAAATATGTAGGAGCAGACCGTGTGGCAAAATTTGTTGTTGACGTATTTATGAGCAGCTGAGAATAAGGGGTTTCAGTGAAAGTAGGTGGTGAAGTAACTGTTCCCTTTTGGCAATAGAATCAGAGGACTCAGATGAAAAATGATTGACAATGTTGACATTGACATGAGGAAAAACCTTTTTGCATATGATAAGGATTGCTCTGTCTTGAAAGGATAGTGGGGTAGATTGAATTGTGGCTTTCAAATCGGAATAGAACATGCAACAGAAGAGGGACGAATATTGTAATTACTGAGCGACTTCTTGCACAGAGCTACAGTGGACTCGGGTGGATGAAGACCTTTCTTTTGCTATGTACCCATTTGATGCTTTTGATAGGAGCATTTTCATTTCTATTGAAAGACCTCTCCTCTGAAGCTCCAAAATGACCATGAAGCAAAAGGCAACACAGATTGCATGACTTGACATCATCAGTGGATAAAATATATCATTTATTATCTTTAGACTGAAATGGATCACATTCAGTCTAATGTCATCTGGTATAATGTCTTTTACATGCTAGTGCTTCCCTATCATCTACCCTGATATGTCAAAAATAATCACCAGCAAATAAAGTGTCTCATTTTGAAGAAGCTTTGTTGGCTCTTTCACAGTTCTAAATTTACAGCTCATTGGTTTCCTTATCAATTTATCTAACGTTTTCTGGCTTGTGGTTAAATGAAGTGCATAAGTAGTGACCTCATTTACTTGTACAGCAGCAGTGCAGCTGTAATGGTGCTTCTTCTTTGGTAGGAATTAGGAACACACAAATTATCTGAGCAGCTTTACTTCAACCAGTTACAAATTCAGCCTGAAGACTCCTTAACATGTAATTTTAAGCTGTTTACTTTCCCTCGGCGATATAAACCGTGACAATATAATTTGTGTTCAAGGAAGATAAGTGCATTAGATACCCCCACATCACTCTCCCCATTTAGCTGACTAAGAGGAATTATCTTACAGTAATCCTGAATAATTTCTGTAATAGTACACTGTGTTCTTCACCATTTTCCCAACCACACTCATTTAGCCTGAATAGGATTGATTGATTACCCACAAATTTTATTTATGGGAAGCTCAGGAGACTTGCTTGTAAAATCAAACCACTTAAACCAGCAGGTAGCTTCCCAATATTTGAATGCACATATTGGGCAGTTAGTTCACAAACATGGATGAAGTGTGCATCAGGAATTCCAACACACCAGTCATATAGTCGGCACAACCATGGAAGCATCTACAGAGGAAAGTTCCAGGCTAGAGTGAGCATCGATTAGATAGCAGATATTTGTGGAGTCAAAGAATTACAATTCAGCTTATCATGGCTGTAAATGGCTTGGTGCTACACCTTCCCACCAATCCAGTTATGGAGCGGTTCCTCTAAAAAATAGGGTCAACTGCTCAATATTTAGTTATAGAGTCATAGAGTTATGCAGTACAGAAACAGGCACTTCGGTTCAACTTGTCTGCACTGACCAGATATCCTAATCTGATCCGGGCCCACTTGCCAGCATTTGGCGCAAATCCCTTCCTATTCATTTAACCATCCAGATATCTTTTAAATGTCATAATTGTACCCACCTCCACCCCCTCATCTGGCAGCTCAGTCTATGCAAGCACTACCCTCTGTGTAAAAAAGTTGCCCCTCAAGTCCTTTATAAATCTTTCCTCCTCACCTTAAACATGTGCCCTCTAGTTTTGCACACTCCTATCCTGGGAAAAATACCTTGGCTATTCACTCTATCCTTGCCCCTCATGATTTTATAAACCTCTATAAGGTCATCCCTCAGCCATTAACCTTGCTAATCAGTCCACCAGTTCCATTGGGTGGATGAAGTACTGTGTCTAGCAAACTTCAAAAGTTGCACAGCAATAACATCTGCTAAGTTCATAACAAAATTAATTAGGAACAAAGCAAATAACTGAACAATGAATAAATACAAAAAAAAAGGAATAGAAATACTCAGCAGGTCTAGTAGCACCTGAAATGGAGTTCATGATCTGGACTTTGCTTTTGGGGTTTCATCTCAATGTCAGGATTAAACACAGTTCTTGATCCCCATCAAACTTTCATGGTTTTGGAGTGTGCTTGCCATTCAATGAAGGACAGAGTCTGGGCTCCCCAGGTTGGAGAGCCAAAAGGAGGCACTCCAATGATGGATCATTAGTTTCACAATCCAACATGGGAGTTATCGATTCCTGTGGAAACAGAGAGGGCGTATGGCAATGGATGACCCCTCTAAAGAGAAGTTAAAAAAAAGGTAAGAAATTGACCTGGTTGCCATTGCGGAAGGGTGATCTCTCTGCCTGTTGCCAAAAAGCTGTAGAATTGGCCAACAGCCATGAAGGTTGGGCAGGGGGTGTCCCTTGGCAGGATGAAGTACTGTCCAACATCCTCTCCCCTGCTTAGAAATCTGGAGGTCATCTTCTTTCTCTTATTGATTTTGTTTTTCCCACAATGCCCAACATGCCAAACAACTAGAATATGGAAGTCAGTGAGAAGGGGGACCATTATAGGTCCGTTAACTATCATGACTGTCTCTCCATCACCTCCAGGTGGGTAGTTTTTCTATCCTCTTCTGCAGGCTCCACCTACTGTCAATCTTCAAATATCCTGGCCAAGGCTTTAGACTATTGTCCCTTTATGAGAATCCTGTTTCTCTCTCCTGTGATGCTGCCAGACCTGCTGCATTTCTTTTTTTTCCATTGCAGATTTCCAGCATCTGTCATACCTTGCTTTTGTAATCAAGTGCATAAACTCTGTTCAAGAGACTGAATACCTCTTTACGCCTATGCAATTTTGCCTGATACTGTTCAGCAAATCATTCCAGTGGAGTACTGACCTCTTACCTCTGTATTCCAGATTTTCCTTCAGAATCCGGAATCAGTCAGGTCCGCACCTAATTCGAATGGCCTTCTTTCTTAAAATTTCTTCCTTGTAAAAAGTGGGAGGGATTGTGATTTCTTGATGGAAAAATCTCTAAGGCTGAGGTACGTTACTGTAGTTCCAATGCTTTTACAAGCCTTGAATTCTCCAGATGAGTCCCTCAACATTGCGGTCAAAAACATTTCCTATTGCAAACCGGCTTTCATTGTGACTGTGCTTCTCTTCCCAGCCGTATGCTACAATGTTACTTGTCGGAATTAGCACAAAATGCTAAAAACCAGATGCTAATATATTCTAATCAATCCCACACTGCATGTGATAGAAATAATAAGCAAGGATGACAAGCAGATGGAAGACAAGGAAGATGAAGAGGTCACTCAACTGTGAATGTGTTTGTGATATTGCTTCAGGTGAAGCTCTTGTCAGAGAAACCGAAAGTCATTAAAACCAATTAAAGTCTTCTACAGGCCATTTTGTACGGTTTTAGGACAGCATCAATTCTTCTAGAGAATGGCTACAATTTCTTTCGTATTATTTTGTGCATGATTGCTAATCTGTACCTAATCATTACTCAATTTACCAAGCAATTAACGAGAGCATTGCATTAGTCTTAACAAAACCCTTTGAGATCAAATGAATCATCACTTCAAAAAACAATCAGAATTTAAAAATTATTTGAAAATATTAAGCAAAAGCCATATTGGTATCATTTTTAAATTCAATCACATCTACAAGTATATGAAAAGCTGATGTAAGCTAATGGATCATTTCCCAAGAAGACCCTTTTAACAATTTTAAAACATGACATTAGTCTAAAAGAATCAATAAATAATTTCATGAAAATAGAAAAATATAAATTTTCATTCAATTTGTATGATAAATGTGGCCATTATTTTTTTCCATTTTAGATGGTAACAATGCCAAGGTAACTTGGACTAGCAAAACAAACTCAAATAATCTTTTATTTGCCTAAAAAGGTTTGCAGTTCTAAGAACATTTCTGTCTCAATAATAAAGCAATCCAATGGGTAGTTTTAGCTTTAACCTGCAACACTTTGACTATAATCATTTCGTCAACAATCACATCAGGGACACTATTATGAGGTTTTAATGCCTGTGGAAGGATCTGAAAGTCAAAACAATTACAGATTGCACACATTATAACTGCATTTTGATCTGCTGAAGTGCAAGACCTCAGGAAGTCTCAAAGTGCTTTAAAGCAAATGGAGTACTTTGAAATGTAGTCACTGTTGGATACACGAAAGTTAAATTATTAACAGCAAACACCATAAATGAAAATGGATGGTGTGTTGCCAAAGCCAAGATGGCTGGCAAAATGGCCACCAGTGATGACATGTCATCACTGCAACAGATTCTCCTGGCCACCTACCAGGCTGTCCCATTGAATTTTGTCGGTCGTCCTCAGTACTGGCCACTGCAAACCCTTGGGTGTTAGACTGCAAACCTATGTGTGTGTGTGTGTGTGTGCTGTTGCTGTGCCACCTAGTGGTGACATTCACAATAAACAAATCCAAATTAAAATTGTATGAGACCTTGATTTCATTAGGAAACACTAATCTTTTTTTAATGATGTGAATATTAGATTCACTTTTTGTTTAGTCAATTCAGTTAATTGAGTCAAATCCAGCTCATCTTAGTTTGATCTTAATTCTCTCTCTCATCCTGAAATGAAAGGAACAACAAATCCCTTCTGTTTGTCTCTGTAAAACGTTATTGACATTCTCACACTTCTTTCAGCAGACCAGACTGTCTGCAGTTTAAAGTGGTTGTCATCATCAGAATTGTCACTTAATTTCCATTTGAAGGAATCCATTCATGTTGAAGGCGCATTACAAGCAGTTTGTTAATAAACAAAGTGTGGTGTTATAACAATCTCCCAAATTATTAGATGACTATATCTGTGCAAAATTCACCCAGTAAAAAATTACAGTCCACAATGATTGAATAAAAATTAACTGTGACTTGCTAATGCTCAAAGCAGAATTTTGGAGTATGGATAGTGTGAGGACAGAAGTTGTGACAAACTTATGAATAATCTGTCATAGACCATTACTTAGTTCTATCTTATACATTGATATACATCTCAAGCCCACATGCTGCAGACTCCTTTAATTCCTTTAATACATTAACTTTTTTGGCCTTGTGCAGTGTTGTTGGTGTTATGTGTTGCAGCTATGCTAATGCAAGCTAGTGAGGGGAATAGAATATATTCATTGAGGATACAAAAACAGCATCAGAAGCAAGTGCTATGTACTTAAAGCAAAAGGCATGTTCACTGTGAGAAGAGTACAAGGTAAATAACACTGAGCAAAAACAACTGGGGGCTTCCACTACAAAACTTAGAAAATAGGAGCAGGAGTAGGTCATTCAGCCCTTCAAGGCTGCTCCACGCCAAGATGATCATGGCTGCTCATCCAACACAATAGCCTGTTCCTGTTTATGCCCCATTTCCATTGATCCCTTTAACCCCAAGTGCTATATCCAACTCCTTCTAGAAATCATACAATGTGTTGCCCTCAACTGCTTTCTGTGGTAGCAAATTCCACAGGCTGAAAATCTGTGTGTCAAGAGCAGGACTGTGTGACCTTGCTTTCAGAAGACAATTTGAATGTGAAGGAAGACACAGCATGCACCAAAGACACCAAGTCAGCCTTTGATGATGAAGGGAATACGTGCTCAATCTGCTCTGAGCTATGGATGAATGTAGGAGAGCACCATTTTGTCACTCTGTGGTGTGGTCACCTCTTAGGCTATAGCTGCATCGATCAGTGGCTGAGGAAACAACTCTTTGGGTGAAGGCATTTCTCCTCATCTCAGTCCTCAATGGTTTACCCTGTATCTTTAGACTGTGACTTCTGGTTCTGGACTCCTCCATCTTTGAGAATGTCCTCCTTGCGTCTAACCTGTTGAGACCTGTTAGAATTTTGAAGATTTCTGCTAGATACCCTCTCGTTTTTCTGAACTTCAGCGAATATAATCCTAACCAATTCAACCTCTCCTGATATATCATTCTCACCAGCCCAAGAATCAGTCTGGTAATCTCCCTCTGAAGCAAGAACATCCGTCCTCAGATAAGGAGACAAAAACAGCATACAATATTCCAAATATGATCTCACCAAGGCCCTGTATAATTGCAGCAAGACTATCCCTGCTGCTGTATTTGAATCCTTTTGCTGTAAAAGCCAGCATATCATTTGCCTTCTTTACCACCTGCTGCACTTGCATGCTTCCCTCAGTGACTAGTATATAAGCACACGAAGGTCTGATTGCACGTTTGCCTCTCTCAATTTATAGCTATTCCGATAATAATCTGCCTTCTTGTTTTTGCCATGGTTGCTGATGAGATCTTGGGTGCAGGGTGTTGGCAAGGCCTTCGGAACGGAGCTGTGGGTGACAGCTCAAGAGACAGAGGAACTGCAGCAATTGTAAGACTCTAGGAGCAGGGTGAAGGTTTGACCCTTGCCATGTGGCCCATCCCAAGTCTGATACTAATCCTTTGGATTCCCACCCCATAGATACCTGTTCTCTGCCCCAAATAGAAAACATCAGCTTGCTGTGGCTGAGGTAGGTGCAGTCGTTACTCAGGCAAAGACATACAAAATCTGGCACAGAACACATCAGAAGAAGCTGGCTAGATTATTCATAGCCCTAGAAAATGATGGCCCCAGTTGAATACTCTGGGTACATGGGGAGAGCAATGCTTCAAGCTGTGATGTTGGATAATAGTCAAGTTAAACATTAAATTCTCATCCTTCAAATCTGATAATACGAAGTAAGCACAGAAGTAGATAATTTGGTCCATTGAACCTGCTCTATCATTTAATAAGATCATGGTTGATATAATTTTGGTTTCAACTTTACTTTTCTACCAGCCACGATTAACTTTTGGCAGCCTTGTCGATGGAAAAAATAATGTCTATGACACTGTTCACTTGTCGTGAATGCAAAATCTGTAATATTGCTCTGTCATAAAGTGTCACTTTAGATTAACTTAAAACAAAATACACTGGAAAGGCAATTGGTGTGAGTTTGGAAAACTGTTTAGATTTTAAATTTTATTGTCAACTGTCCTCAAGTAAAGAAGTCAAGGAGTGCAGTGAAAAGTGGATAATGTCGCTGCACATGGCATTGTCTTAGATAAAACAGTACCTAGTTACAAAATAAGGCTTAGGTACAAAGTAGAAAGAGAAACAAGATTTCAAAAGTTAAGCATTACTTCTATTGAATAGTCAAAAAATAAAGAAATAGGTTGTAGTTTACATTAAAGCCTTTTGTAGTTTAAACAAGGAAAATAAAGGAATCAGTTAAAAGTTCAACAGTCTTTGTTGAGTCCTCCGTTTATCTCCCCCTGCTGCGTGTTCTCGACTGCTGCCTCTCGGGTCTCCTTTGGTGCCTCGGGAACATGCCCGGGCAGGATCCACTCGCATGACACCACCATGAGCCGCTGAGAGACCGGGCAACACACCACTGAGAGACCAGGCCGGGCCCCGCAAGAAACCGCTAAGAGACCAGGCCTGGGGCCTGCCACAAGCCATTGAGAGACTGAGCCAGGACTGACAGAGAGACCAAAGGGGGAGAAAAAAAGGAAGAAACAGAAGGAGCAGAGCAGCTCCTGTTGGAGCATCCTACTCCGTCGTCATCCTGACCGGAAGTATCTGTCTGACAACAAGCCTGGGTGGCTTTGTTATAATGGGAATCTGCAGGCCAAGGGTGAAACTGGAAATTTTTAAGTGTTTTTTTTTTCCTGAAAACAAAGAAATTAACTGTGGATTGACATTTCATCTCAAAATTTTAGCTCCGAAAAAGAGAGAGAGAGAGACAGAGCAAGAAGAGAGTCAATGGTCTCTTATGGATGCTTTAGTTAGAGTGATCAGAATGGAGAGAAGGTTGTAAGTGTTTTGCAACCTACAAGGAAGAGTTCAGAAAGAATGCAAATCTCTAGCTGAAGAGATCTAACACATGACAATTAAAAAACGCTGTAAGATTTGGCCTTGCAGGGCCTTGCTGGAATAATCCTTACTCCAGTAATTCCACTTCCCAGATCTGCAATCTACCTAGGAGAGGGTCCAAAAAATGCCATAAGTGCTATTCAACAGTCTTTCAACATTACAATTCAATAAAATAGGGGATACCAGAACCCACTGGATCTCAAAGCAAGAGTAAACCATTCAGCTACTCAGGTCTGCTCCTCCATTCTAGATCAGGGCTGACACTTCAATGCCCCAAAAATTTACCAACCACTGAGTGAATAATTACTTCCTCTTCTCGATCCTAAATGGATAATTCCTTATTATGAGACTGTGTCACCCAGACCTACACCCTCACAATCAGGAAAAATATCCTTCAATCATATACCCTGTCTAGTCTGAAATAACTCCACAGAGGCTGTCACCAAGTTACCCTTTATTTACACATGCACAGTACTTGACACTGGTCTGGCTTCCGCAGAGCCAGCTCTCAGAGTGAACAGAACCTCTGACACTCTTGTTTTTATCTGTCAGCCAGGGCTCACTGATTGGACCAGATTAACAGCCCCAATCAGGGAACTCATATTCTATGAGGTCCACTTGGCTGACTTTGTTACAATCACTACCGAGCTCTTTAAGAGTATTGCAAGTTTAAAAAAGGTAACCTCTCATTATTCTAATGAGGAGCAGTGTCCTCAATCTCTCCTGACAGGATAGTCCCGTGATCCCAGAAATTAGTCTGGTGGACCTCTCCTTCAATGGAAATCCTTCGTTAGTTAATGGGACCCAATTTCACACAGTACTCTAGGTATGGTCTCACCAAAGCTCATTAATATTGAAACAAGAGATAACAAGGTATAGAGCTGGTTAATATTGAAGAATAGATTATAGAATAATAGAATGATAGAATAATAATAGAATAATAATAAATAGATTCATATTGAAACAATACAACTTTATTCCTGAACTCAAATCATCTTCTGATAAAAGCCATGTAGCACTTGATTTCCAAATTCCTTGCTACACTTGCACATTAGCTTGGCGATTTCTGAACAAGGAGACCTAGGTCCCTTGGGACATCAGCACTTAGCAAGCTCTAACCACTTAAAAAATACTGTGCAACATGTTACCCTAACAAATGAGGATAACTTCGCACATATATTACCATCTACCTGCTATGTTCTTGCTCATTCATTCAGCCTGGCCATAATGCCTTGAAGCTTATTTCTTTCATCCTCACAATACCTCTCTCCCCTTCCTGGACCTCTCTGTCTCCATCTCGGGCAACCACCTAGAAACTGATATCCATTTCAAGCCCACCAACTCCCACAGCTACCTAGAATACACCTCCTCCCACCCACCTTCCTGCAAAAATGCCATCCTCTATTCCCAATTCCTTCGCCTCTGCCGCATCTGCTCCCAGGATGAGGCATTCCACTCCCGTACATCTCAGATGTCCTTGTCCCCTCAGTGGTCGAAAACACCCTCAACCGTGTCTCCCACATTTCCCGCAACTAATCCCTCACACCCCGTCCCCGCAATAACAACCAAAAAAGAATCCCCCTCGTCCTCACGTACCACCCCACCAACCTCCGGATCCAACGCATCATCCTCCGACACTTCCACCATCTGCAATCTGACCCCACCACCAAAGACATCTTTCCCTCCCCACTCTTATCTGCTTTCCGGAGAGACCACTCTCTCCGTGACTCCCTTGTCCGCTCCACACTCCCCTCCAGCTCCACCACACCCGGCACTTTTCCCTGCAACCGCAGAAAGTGCTACACCTGCCCCCATACCTCCTCCGTCACCCCCATCCCAGGCCCCAAGAAGACTTTCCACATCAAGCAGATGTTCACCTGCACATCTGCCAATGTGGTATACTGCATCCGCTGTACCCGTTGTGGCCTCCTCTACATTGGGGAAACCAAGCGGAGGCTCGGGGACCGCTTTGCAGAACACCTACGCTCGGTTCGCAAGAAACAACTGCACCTCCCAGTCGCGAACCATTTCAACTCCCCCTCCCATTCCTCAGACGACATGTCCATCCTGGGCCTCCTGCCGTGCCACAACGATGCCACCCGAAGGTTGCAGGAACAACAACTCATATTCCGCTTGGGAACCCTGCAGCCCAATGGTATCAATGTGGATTTCACAAGCTTCAAAATCTCCCCTCCCCCTACTGCATCCCAAAACCAGCCAAGCTCATCCCTGCCTCCCTAACCTGTTTTTCCTCCAACCTATTCCCTCCTCCCACCTCAAGCCGCACCCCCATCTCCTACCCACCAACCTCATCCCGCCCCCTTGACCTGTCTGTCCTCCCTGGACTGAGCTATCCCCTCCCTAACTCCCCACCTACACTCATCTTTACTGGCTCCATCCCTGCCTCTTTGACCTATCCATCTCCTCTCCAACTATCTGCTCCTTTATCCATCTTCTAAACACCTCCCCCTCTCTCCCTATTTATTTCAGAATCCCCTTCCCCTCCCCCATTTCTGATGAAGGGTCTAGGCCCGAAACAGCAGCCTCTCTGCTCCTATGATGCTGCTTAGCCTGCTGTGTTCATCCAGCTCTGCACCTTGTTGTCACACATTTCTACCTAGTTTTGGAAATATTAAACTTTCCTTTTTTCTATTTCTTTTATCATTTATTTAAATTGTTGCTTAGTAGATGATATTTAATTGATATTGTATTCAGTTTGTTTGTTACAGTAAAAGTCATAAAATTTGAAAACGTGATGGGAAATTTCTTTAAGGTGATCACCACAAGTTTAAATTATCTCTTTAAAAGTTTTAGTCTCAATGGTGATCTCTTCCAAACCTGTGGTCCTCCATGAAGTTTTTATTCATCCAATTCTGTACTCTGGTGTATCACTAATTTCCTTCACCACACTATGGGCATTACCCACTCAAGTTCGAAATTTACAAATTTTCTTACAATTACCCTTCTCCCACCTCCCTTAAGATATGACTTAAAATATTTTTAACCAAACATTTGGTCATTTTCTTGTGCAACTTGGTGTCAAATTTTGTTTGATAATAATGCTGTTGAATAGCTTGGGACGTGTTTATCTTTGTGAAAGCAGCTATGTAAATGCAAGTTGTTGTTAAAGACTTCACCATCTGAATATACCAGACCGATGTATTTTATGTAGCTTGGTTTTGGCAAGACAGTTCATTTTGAATCACCTTTTGCTTTTATCAACAACTGGATCCTGTTTTGCATCACAGCCATGGTAAAACAAATTGATTTCATAGGAATATGTCATTAAAACAAGGAAAACAGAGGGGAGACTGGAAGGAACTCAGAGACATCAAAAGGGTGCAGAAAATCTATTAAATATGGAACATGAGTGATTTCCTTGTCAGAATGAAAGTGTAATGTTGCAAAATAATTACAGAGAAGGAGTCAATCCTCCACTTCGTGTTTCTATAGTGATAAATTCATCACCTCGTATTCACACTGTATTCTGTTCATCCTGTTTAATTGACATCTTAGTTAAATCTTAGGTGCTGAAATCTGAGTCTAATGGGATAGGCTCTGCCTTTAATTTCTCGGACATCAAATCAATGAAATGACAGATCAACTTTGATTCAAGTTGTAATCATGATATCTGATGCAGATTATAAAATGAATAGCCTTCTTACCTGCCTACTATTTACAACAAAAGAACATAAAATGTTGGAGCAGAAGTAAGCCATCAGTCTTTCAAAGCCACCCAATATTTCTTTAAGATCATGACTGATCTGCTCAAGGCCACAACTCTTCTTGCTTAGGGTAGCACGGTGGCTCAGTGGCTAGCACTGCTACCTCACAGTGCCAGGGACCTGGGTTCGATTCCACCCTCAGGCAACTGTCTGTGTGGAGATAGTAGGAACTGCTGATGCTGGAGAATCTGAGATAACAAGGTATAGAGCTGGATGAACACAGCAGGCCAAGCAGCATCAGAGGAGCAGGAAAGCTCATGTTTCGGGTCAGGACCCTTCTTCAGAAAATGCGTGTGGAGCTTGCACATTCCCTCCATGTCTGTGTGGGTTTCCTCCCACAGTCCAAAAATGTGCAGGCTAGGTGGATTGGCCATGCTAAATTGCCTGTAGTGTTCAGGGATGTGTAGATTAGGTGGGTGGGATGCTCTGACGGTCGGTATGGACTTGTTGGGCCGAAGGGTCTTTTTTCACTCTGTGGGGATTCTACGATTTGCAACAGCTCCTCATTGCCTTCAACTCCCTTACACTTCAAAAAGCTATCTACCCCGTCTTTTAATACTTTCAGTGATCTGGCCTCCACAACTTTCTGGGGGAGAAAAGAAATTCCTTTGCATCTCAGTTTTATGTAAATGTCCTGTTATTCTTTAACCATATCACCTTACTTCAGATTTTGCCACATCAGGAAACATTTTCTCAACATCTACTACCCTGTCAAGCCCCCTCAGAATCTTGCTTGTTT
Source organism: Rhincodon typus (assembly GCF_021869965.1). Lineage (NCBI taxonomy): Eukaryota > Metazoa > Chordata > Chondrichthyes > Orectolobiformes > Rhincodontidae > Rhincodon > Rhincodon typus. The sequence goes on from NC_063334.1 coordinate 110,682,532, forward strand.
GTATAAGATCATCCGTCATTCTTCTAAACCCTAATGAATAAAGGCCTACCCTATTTAGCTATTCCTGATAAGTCAAACCTTTCGTCCCAGGACTCAGCTTAATGAATATCTTTTGAACTAGCCCCAACACCAGCATGTCTTTTTTTTCAAATGCAGAAATCAAAACTGTGCACAGTGCTCCAGGTGTAGCCTCACCAATTCTCTTAAACAAGACTTTTCTGATTTTAAACTACATCTCCTGAGAAATAAAGCCAAAATTCTGTCTGCTTTCATAATTACTTTACATAATTGCATAATATCTTTCCTGCGATAAGGAAAATGATAACTGCACATAGTATTCTGGGTGCGAATGATGATGGCAAATATTTGAGTCCTAGGATCCTTCCGACACTCCTATTTCCATCCTGAAAAAGAATCCATTAATTCTGACTCTGTCTCCTGTGTGTTAACAAATTTTCAATCCACTCTCTTACTTTACCCAGAATACAGTGAACTACCAACTTGAGCAATAACTTTTGATGTGGCATCTTATTGAATGCCTTCTGGAAATCCAAATAAACTATAAAGATGGGCAGGGAGCAGATGGCAGATTGGTGAGAATGTAAAGTGGTAGGTGGGTGGTTGAGAGGTTAGAGTGTGTTGGGAACCAGGGTGGAGTCAGATGGTAAGGTCAGGGTGGGAGGGTTGGGTGTCTAAGGGGGTTTTGGGTATCTGGAGGGGTGGCTTCAGGGATAGAGAGGGTTTTAACACGTTAATGCATTTTTTACATAAATAACCAGGTAAGTAAGTTGAAATATTCTGAAGTCTATGACTCAAACTCAGAGCTTGAAACTTCCTCAGACATTTCCAAACAGAGGGTACAAGTCAGAAATTTCTGGAAAACTCAGCAGGTCTGACAGTATCTGTGGAAAGAAAACAAAGTTAATGTTTTGGGTCCAAGAACCCTTGTTCTGAGGAAAGATGACTGGACCCAAAATGTTAACTCTGCTTTCTCTCCACAGATGCTGCCAGATCTGATGTGTTTTGCGAGTAATTTCTGATTTTGTTGCTGATTTCCAGCATTCACAGTTCTTTGGTTTATTGCCAAATACAGGGTAATTGCCCACCATCTTTCCAAGGGGTTCTGAGGAAACATGCATCTTTCATGTTCTGTACTAGTTAGAGGAAGTACTAAGGGCAGCAAGAGTTCCAAATGTATCCCAGGGAGGGGAGTTCAATGCCCTTTATTGAGAGTGGCTTGGTAGCACCATTACCGACTGAGCTGGCTGAGTGCTAACAGACATAACTGCTAGACTGGACCTGTGGCAATTGTTGAGGAAGCTAACAAGAGGGTAACATTTACATGATCTCATTCACACCAATCTAGCTGCTGCAGATGCATCTGTCCCTGACAGTATCATTTGGGATGACAAATGCACAGTCATTATGGAGGCAAAGTTAGGTCTTCGTACTGAGAATATTCCCCATTGTATTAAATGGCACAAGAACTATGCTAAATGGAACAGATTTGGAACAAATTTAGCAATTTCATGTTGTGCATCTATGAAGAACTGCTTTAAGCAGCAGAACTGAACTCAAACACAATCTTTAACTTTACAGCCCAGCAAATCACTCTGAGCTGAACAATTTGGGTTTTCCTATCTCAAACTATAAAAATTTTTGTCATTTATGTAAATAATTTTGATGTGAACGTAGGAGCTATGGTTATTAAGTTTGCAGATGATACTAAAATTGGAGGTGTAATGGACGGCAAACAAGGTTACCTCAGAGTACAACGGAACCTTGATCAGATGGGCCGATGGGCCGAGTGGCAGATGGAGTTTAATTTACATAAATGTTAGGTGTTGCCATTTTGGAAAGGCAAATCAGTTCAGGACTTATACACTTAATGGTAAAGTCCTGGAGAGTGTTACTAAACAAAGAGACCTTGGAGTGCAAGTTCATTGTTCCTTGAAAGTGTAGTCGCAGGTAGACAGGATAGTGAAGTAGGTGTTTGGTATGCTTGCCTTTATTGGTCAGTGCATTGAATATAGGAATTGGAAGGTCATGTTGTGGCTGTACAGGACATTAGTTAGGTTATTTTTAGATTACTGCATTCAATTCTGGTCTCCCTGCGATAGGAAGGATGTTGTGAAACTTTAAAGAGTTCAGAAAAGATTCAGAAGGATATTGCTGGTTTTGTAGGATTTGAACTATAGGGAGAAGCTGAATAAGCTGTGGCTATTTTCCCTCTAGCATAGGAGGCTGAGGGATGACCTTATTGAAATTTGTAAAATCATGAGAGACATGGATAGGGTTAATAGCCAAAGTCTTTTCCCCAGGGTCGGGGAGTCCAAAACTAGAATCCAGGGGTTTAAGGTGAGAGGGAAAGATTTAAAAGTGACCTAAGGGGCAACTTATTCACGCAGAGGGTGGTCTGTTTGTGGAGCGAGTTGCCAGAGGAAGTGGTAGAGGCTAGTACAATTATAACATTTAAAAGGCATCTGGATGTGTAGTTGAATAGGAAGGGTTTAGAAGGATATGGGCCAAATGCTGGAAAATGGGACTAGATTAATTTAGGATATCTGGACATTAGATTAAAGAGGCTGTTTCCATATGGTACTGCTCTATGACTTTATGACTTAATAACCAGGAAACCTTATCCGGGGTCTGGGTGTAATAATATAAAAAGCAGGGCATTTCCGCCCCATCATCTACTCGTAATCATCAGAAAAGTGATGGAAGTGTTCATTATCAGTGCTATCATGCAGTATCTGCTCAGCAATAACCAGTTCAGTGATGCCCAGGGTCACAGCTCCTAGCTCTTTCCAGCCTTGGTGCAAACATGGATATAAGAGCTCAATTCCAGAGGTGAGATGAAAGTGAATTCTTAGCATCAAGGCCACATTGACCAAGTGTGATATCAAGTAACTGTTATAAAACTCACATGAATAGGAACTGGGGGTAACTCTCCCATGTTGGAGTAATTCCTGGCAGACGAAAACTGGTTGCAGTTGTTAAAGGTCATGTGTTTCAGCTTTTAGACATCTCAGTTCCTTAGAGTAGTCTCCTTGGCACGACTACCTTCAGCTACTTCATCAAAATCCTTTCTTCCATAATAAGGTCAGAAGCGAGAATATTCACTACTGATTGCATAACATGGACACAATTTATATCTCCTCAGATACTGAAACAAAGCACATCCAAATGCAAAAAGAACTAGACAATATCCAGGTTTGAGCAAACAAGTGAAAAGTAACATTTATGCCACATAAGTGCCAGGGAATGGCCATTTCCAGCTCAATCTAACCATCACTCCTTGACATTACCATCATTGAATTCCCCACGTTCAACATTCTGGGAGTAATCATTGATCAGAAACTGACTGAAATAGCCGTATAAATACTGTGTCTACAAGAGAACGTTAGAGTCTTGGAATCATCTAATAAGTAACTTCCTTCTGACTTCCCAAACTTTGTCCAAAATTTTCAAAACACAAGTCAGAAGTGTGATGAAATATTCCCCATTTGCCTGGATATGTACAGCTCCAACAACATTCAAGCAGTTTGACACCATTCATGACAAAGTGGTCCACCTGATTGGTAGCACATTTGCAAATATTCAATCCCTCCACCACTGACAGTCAATAGCAATAGTGTACCATCTACAAGATGCAGTCATTCACCAAAGTTCCTTAGACGGCACTTCCCAACCCTACTTGGAATACTGTGAGCTGATCTGGGAACCATACAATAGGAAGGATATATTAGCCTTTGAAGAAGTCCAATGTAAGCTTACAAAAATAATGCCTGGCCTTCAGGAGTTAAGCTATGAAGATTGATTATATAAGTTATACCTGTTTTCTCTAGAATTTAGAAGGTTAAAGGGTGACCTGATCAAAGTCTTCAAGATATTAACAGAAAAGGACTGGATAGGTAAAGATATACTACTTCCACTGGTTGGAAATTCTAGAACTAGGGTCCAGAGTTTAAAAATTAGGGTCAGACCATTTAGGAGAGATGTTACAAAGCATTTCTACATACGAAAGGTGGTGGACATTTTGAACTCTCTCCCACAAATGGCAGCGGAAGCTGGATCAGTTGTTAATTTTAAACTTGAGATAGATAAATGTTCGTTAAGCAAAGATATTAAGGGATATGGGCCAAAGGCAGCTGTATGTAGTTAGGCCACAAATCAGCATGATCTCGTTGAATGGCAGACAGATTCAAGGGACTGAATGGTCCTGTTCCTATTCTCAGATGTGTTTCACAAACACTACCACCTAGAAGGGTAAGAGTAGCACTCACACAAGCACACCATCAAGTGCAAGCCCCCTCCCAAGCTACTCACCATCCTGAAACCAAAATGTGTTATATTGTTGTATTGGTGAGACCATGCAGACGCTACGACAATGGTTGAGTGGATACTGCACAACAATTGCCAGACAGGAATGGTCCCTCCCAGTCAGGGAACACTTTAGCCATCGAGGACATTCAGCCTCCAATCTTTAGGTTAGGTGGCCTTTGAAGTACACGACAACACAGAGTCGCCGAGCAGAGACTGATAGCCAAGTTCTGTACCCATGAAGATGACCTCAACCATGATCTTGGGTTTATGTTGCGCTACGTGTGATCCCACCACACTGTTCTGTATCTGTAAAATCTTCCTTACAGTCCTGTTTTGACAGCATCACCTTGATAAATTATTATGATCTCTCTACCTTAATTAGTTTGTACAGTTTTGAATTACTTATTACTTTGGTTAGACCCTCAGCATGCGACTTTTATACCTATCATATTATTCAAGTCATTTAATTTGTCTCCTGTACCACCTTATTTTTAATTTTTTTGTAATTATCTCTCTGCATCACTTAATTGGATTATAGATCATCCCTTTGCTGGTTATTCAGCTGTTGACACTTTACTCACTGTCTAACACTCTTGGTCATCTGCAGAGATTTATCATCTGATACTCCACTCACACTAGTTGTATGATCTTTTGATCTCTTTGCTCTTGATCTCTCTGCTTATAAACTCTGTGTTCCATGTGCTTCTCTCTCGCTGCACCTGAGGAGGGAGCTGAGCTCCGAAAGCTTGTGATTTCAAATAAACCTGTTGGATTATGACCTGGTGGTGTGTGACTTCTGACTTTGTCCATCTCAGTCCAACACCAGCACCTTCACATCAAGGAAACCAAAAAGTATGATTGTTCCTGCACTGACACTGGGCTAAAATACTGTCACTCCATCTCTAAGTACATTGTGGGTGTCCCATCATTAAATAGTGTGCAGCAATTCAAATCGTCAGCTCACTCACTCAAGAGTAATAATGGATGGCAATAAATGCTACCCCAACATAAGCCAATAAAATACCTTTGTGTCATCGGCAAAATTACTAACCCACCCTTCCACTTCCTCATCCAAGATCACAAAGAGCAAAGTTCCCAGAACAGATCCCTGTGGAACACCACTGGTCACCGAGCTCCAGGCTGAATACTTTCCATCCAATACCATCCTCTGTCTTCTATTGGACAGCCAGTTTTGTATCCAGACAGCCAAGTTTCCCTGAATCCCATGCCTACCATGCCTACCATGTGGAACCTTATCAAATGCTTTCCTAATTTTTTTTTTTTTGGCAGCACCCTACACTTCAGACTCCTTGATCTTTCTTGCTGATTTGACCAATATTGGATAAATTGCAGTGAAAATTAGACTGACCAAGCAGGAATTTTCTGCAGAATGAGTACGTTCAATGCAGCTCATAATGGGTCTGGCCATACAATGTGAAAGTTGTTGGAAGCATTTCAGTTGTACTTGATGACGTTAGGCATCAATTATGGACCAATGTTGATGCTCTCGCTTCCGGATTTGAAGTTATGTGTTCCAGGCCAGCTGAAGACTCAGGACCATTTAATCTCATTTGCATGAAGGACGTACCACATGATCAAGGGTGCTGATTTTCAGAAGGGAAAGCTGAGGCTTTGTCTGTTTTCCCAAGAGAATTTTCCAACATTGTGACCTTTATCACCAAGAAGAAAGGCAGCCAATCTGTGGGAGCATCACCATTCTGGATCACCCCTCGAAGCCACACACCATCTGAAACTATACTTTATCATCGTTCCTTCATTCTTGCTAACTCAACATGCTGGAACTCCCTTCACTGTGAGTCAACCTACAGTACAAGGGTTGCAATCGCTCAAGAAGGCATAAGTGATTTGATGGGATTATTGCAAAAAAAAGTGAAGAAATTCTCATCAGCATGAATCCTCAAGTCACGCTGCTAAAGTCGGTTATGAGAACATTTTATACTGCTGTTTTTGGGATCATACTGCGCTTATGTTAGCTGTCATGTTTTTTACCATATGAAAGAAACAGCACTTCAAAAGTACTTTATTTGCTGTAAAGTGCTTTGGATTATCCTGCAATTGTGCAAAACGTGATATAAATGTAAGATTTTCTCTTTCACACCAGTTATCCAGCATGGAAAGAATTCAATACTGACGTATGACTGCTGCAGAGCATGCAACAAAATGATATTACCTTATTTACTAACAAGTTGTTTAGTAATCACTGTGAAAGATTCTTATTCCTATTAATCCAGTCAGCCTGTTTCATTTCAAAGAACTTGATAATATATCATTGATAACCTTAATTTACAATCATTAGAACACTCATTAATTAGGTACTGCTGATTAATGGTCCATTTGCAATTCAGTCTAGAACACACAGAATGTAGGAATAACTTCAGACTGAAAGCACCTTTTTGAATAACTCAGTTAATATTTCATGGAGAATTTATAATAATGCAAGGACCTCATCAAAGATTAATACATTTTATGAAAATAAGCTCTTGCAGCATAACGGACTCGTATGGAAAAAAAAATCTTAATGAGCATGTGAAGGTGAAACACAGTACGGGGAATTATGAAAAGTACATTGTTCTTTGACTAATCAATTGCATGATAAGGATTTTAGTTCTGCTTCATGCTCGACACAACTTTTAAAATGCTGTCATTTGGAGAAAAAAATGATGATAAGTTCAAAGACACATTACTTTCCTGTTAGTAAAACAGGATTTCATAACATGTGAAATGTGTGAAACTTAGAGGAAACCTTTTTTTAAAATTTGTTTGTGGGATGTGGGCCAACATTTATTGACCCTCCAAGTTCTCTTTGTGGTGAGCTGCCTTCGCAAACTGCTGCTGTCTTTAGGGACTGCGCCCAAAATTAAAACTAAGATTTGTCAAAATGCTTTCACAGAATGCAGGCATCACTGTCAAAGCCAACATACATTGCCCGTCCCAAACTACATGGCTGCAAGGACATTTCACAGGGCAATTAAGAGTAAACTTCATTGCTGTATGTCTGGAGTCACTTGTAGAGCAATCCAGGTCGGGGCAGCACATTTCTTTCGCCAAAAGACCCTGAAGTGTTCAGTGACATGTCATGGCCACCATTACTGAGACTAGCTTTATATTTCCAATTCACTGATTGAATATGCATTCTACTAGCTGATATGGTGGGGGTTGAACTTGTGTCCCCAGAATGTTAGCCTAGGCCTCTGGACTTCAAGTCTTGTAAAATTACCACTGTTTTCCTCAAAGAGCTATTTACTGAAATAAATGAAATCTCCTGAATAAAGAGAAGGTGCTCCTGCATTTTAAGATGAAATACACGCTTGATAGTTAACAATGAAACATCTCCACATTATAAAACAAAAAAATTATACAAACAAACCTTTTGATTTAATGATATTAAGGGTATACAAAGTAGTCAAGCATCATCAAACTCAATCAAACTTAATCTTCAAGATAATTTCCCAGATATTCCTGGGTATGAGGATAGATTGAAGAAGTTGGGAATATTCTCCTTGGAGAGAAGAAGGCTGAAAGGAGATTTGATAGAGGTTTTAAAATCATGAGCGGGCTGTATAGAGTAGATAGGGAGAAACTGAATCCGCTCATAAAAGGAAGAAGAATGAGAGGACACAGATTTAAAGTGATGGGCAAATGAAGCAAGGATGACATGAGAAAAGAACATTTTCATGCAGCGAGCAGTTATGATATGGAATCCACTGTCTGGAAATGTGCTACAGTCAGGTTCAGTTGATGCATTCAGCAGTGCACAGGATGATTGTTTGGGTAGAAATATGGGCAGTTCCACTGGATGTTTGAGGAACTGTACCTGCAAGCATAAGTCTTCGTCCTCTCAATTACACTCGCTAGACAAAGTACGATAGCAAAACAGCACCCAAATACTTAAAGGGTGAAGCACCAAAATTCACAGTAACACCATCTTCAAACACTGACTGCCTGATGGGCTCTTGTCGAGGCAGGGACTGTGACTTATTGCTCTTTTGTTTGTTGTATGCATGCATGCACTTACGAATGGAAGTCCACCAAACAAACGTTTACTTCCGATAACAGTGATACGTTCTAATTTTGTGTCAAAGCTGATAGCAAGCTCTGCAGTTCAGCCTTGCCATTCAAGGGACATCTCATCAAGCTGTAGTTCAGACTGGTAAAAATACATTATTTTTAAAATACTGTGTTCAATTCTGGTCTCCCTACTACAGGAAAAATGTTGTTAAAGTTGAAAAGGTTCATAAAATATGTAAGGATGTTGCCAGGATTGGAAGGTTTGAATTATAGGGAGAGGCAGAATAGGCTGGCATGTTTTTCCCTGAAGAGTTGGAGGCTGAGGGGTGACCTTATAGAGGTTTCTAAAATCATGAGGGGCATGGATAAGGTGAATTGCCACAGTCTTTCCCCAGGGGAGGGGAGTCCAAACCTAGTGGGCAAAAGTTTAAGGTGACAGGAGAAAGATTTAAAAGGGGCCTGAGGGGCAACATTTTCATGCAGAGGGTTGTGTATGTATGGAACGAGCTGCCAGAGGAAGTGGTGGGAGTGGGTGCAATTACATTGAAAAGGCATCTGGATGGGTACATGAGTAGGAAGGGATTTGGGCCAAAAGCTGGCAAATGGGACTAGATCAGTTTAGGATATCTGGTCAGCGTGGATGAGTTGGACTGAAGGATCTGTTTCTGTGCTGTTTCAGTCTATGATTCTATGACTGTCTTGCAACTTGTCAGACCCATGTGATAAATGTCACTATTAAAGAAGTAATGGGTCATTTATTTTAGAATGATTCCATGAATGACTTGACAGTGCAGCTGTTATAATATAGTGGTATATCCACTCCTGCTCTATTTACAGCAATAAATTATCATACTGCTTATGTCTGCCAGTTGAGAGTTCACTGGAGAGGACCTAAATCTGAATATTGTATTTATAGAAAATTGTTTCAATCCAGCTTTTGACGAATATCTGCACCCAAGAGAAACTACCCGAACCTTTTAATCTGTGGACTAAATAATGATTTCAAATTAGACCAGCCTCAAACCTCCCCACTTCCCTGTGGTGGAGTTTGCTGGGTGAATCTGTAGGTCAAGAATCCTTGCCAGTTGAAGCAGAACTGAACAGCCAATCCTCAAAGCTGAGGAACCGTGCTGAAACTAAAATCTATTTGTGAGCTGCAACTGTTGATTCTTTGATTTAACAATCTACAAGTCACAGACCAGGTAATTACAGAAGTTTCCTTCCAGCACTGGATGGGCTTTTATAACAATCAACAATAGCCATTATCAGACCTTTATTGAATTCAGATTCTACCATCTGTCATGGCAGGACTCAAACCCAGTTTCCCAGAACATTATCTGGGTCACTAATCCAGTAACAGATGTCATGAGTCCATCACCTCTCTTCCAATTAAGTTTCCTTTGACTCTGTCCAACAAACACTGCTATCATTTAATGTCTCCCATCTTTCCCCAGTTGTAGGTCTCTTCTTTGTTCTTTTTCCAGCCTCCCCTTTTCACCCATATAACATTTCTATTTCTGATGTAAAGTCATGAAATGAATTGTTAGAGATAACAAGGTGTAGAGCTGGATGAACACAGCAGGCCAAGCGGCATCAGAGGAGCAGGAAGGCTGATGTTTTGGGCCTAGACCCTTCTTCTATCTACCCTTCCTACTATCTCTGAAACAATTTTAACCCCACTGCGAAGCCTCTTCTAAGGAAGAAGAGTCTAGGCCCGAAACATCAGCCTTCCTGCTCCTCTGATGCTGCTTGGCCTGCTGTGTTCATCCAGCTCTACACCTTGTTATCTCAGATTCTCCAGCATCTGCAGTTCCTACTATCTCTAAATGAATTGTTAGCCCTGTTCATCTCTCCCCACAGATGTTGCCAGGCCTATTGAATATTTTGAGCATTTTCTGTTTTACATTTCAGATTTCCAACGTGCGTAATATTTTGCTGCTTGAAATAAATGACTAATGTGCTGGACTATCTGGAGCATATTTTGATTCATTGTTATCACAAAATTAGTTACTTATTCAATCACTGGTGCCTGCTCCACTATTTAAGTAACATCACGGCCAATCTGCACCTCAATTTATTTGACTTGATAACCTGATTGATCAACTCTCCAAAATCCCACTTCACACCCTATACAATAAAGCACACTATTTCAGACACGAAGAAGGCTTCTACTTGTACTTATAGCAAATATCTGACAAGCTTATAAACCAGCCATTATTTACTAACAAGAGCGTCTCTCAAAGGCTGCAAACCTGCTATCGAGAGCTGCAACAAAACCCAACTTACCTTCTTTCCAGAAATCAGAACATATCATGATATCATTGCTTAGTGAGGCACATTTAAACCGTTTTTTTTTCAATTTATTGACTTCAAGTGCACAAAGGGGCTGAAATCCTAAAGTGTTTCTGTCAAATACCTCTGTTGGGACATCTATTCGACACCCAAATTCACAGTGAGTGCAGAATCTTTAAATATTTTTAAAGCAAATATAGACAGAATCTCAATTATTAAGGGTCAAACATTATCAGAATGTGCAGGAATGTCGAGTTGATTGATTGATTGATTGATTTTATTGTCGTGTGTACTGAAATACATGAAAAGCTTTGTTTATGAGCGATACAGGCAGATCACAGTGAGCAAAGGATGTACAGATCAAAAAGACTTAGAAGCATACATGTTACATTGCAGGTTACATTATTTGAGGCTAGAGTCCATTCAACAGTCCGATAAAAGCTGGAAAGAAGCTGTTCCTGAACCTGCTCGTGTGTGTGTTCCGGCTTCTGTATCTTCTGCCTGACGGAAGAGGTTGTAGGAGGTCGTTACCAGGGTGCAATGGGTCTTTGATGATGTTGGCCACCTTTCCACGGCAGCGAGCCATTTAAACAGAGTCCATGGATGGAAGGTTGGCTTCTGTGATGGTCTGGACTGTGCACACAACCTTCTGCACTTTCTTACAGTCCTGGGCAGAGCAGTTGCCATACCAGGCTGTTATGCTTTCAATGGTGCATCCACAGAAGTTGGGGAGGGACTTACGGACATGCTAAATTTCCTGAGCCACCTGAGGAAGAAGAGGCATTGTTGTGCCTTCTTGACAGTCACATTTACGTTGGACGTCCAGGACAGGTTGTCGGTTATTGTCACTCCGAGGAACTTGATGCTCTTCAGCCACTCAACCTCAGTTCCATTGATGTAGATGAGGGCATGCTCTCCTTCTTTCTTTCTGAAGTCGATGATCAGTTCTTTAGTTTTGTTGCCGTTGAGAGACAGATTGTCTTCTTTGCACCACATCACCAAGCCCTCTATCTCCCCTCTGTAGTTTGACTCATTGCTGTTAGATATCCGTCCAACTATGGTGATGTCATCAGTGAACTTGTAGATGGCGTTCATTTGGAATTTTGCAACACAGTTGCAGCGTGCAGGGAGTACAGCAAGGGGCTGAGGACTCCAGTGTTGAATGTTATTGTGGAGGAGGTACAGTTACCTATCCTCACATTGCAGTCTGTGGGTCAGAATGCTGAGGGTCCAGTTGCAGAGGGTGGAGCTGAGACTAAGGTCATGCAGTTTTGAGATCAGTCCAGAGGGGATAATGGTGTTGAAGGCAGAGTTGTAGTCAATGAGCAGGAGACCTAACGTAGGTATCTTTGTTATCCAGATAGAAACATAGAAACATAGAAGATAGAAGCACAAGGAGGCCATTCAGCCTTTCAAGCCTGTTCCGCCATTCTTCACGATCATGGCTGATTGTCCAACTCAATAGCCTAATCCTGCTTTCTCCCCAAAACCTTTGATCCCATTCACCCCAAGTGCTATATGTAGTCACCTCTTGAATACAATCAACCTTTTGACATCAACTACTTTCTGTGGTAATGAAGAGTGGCTCACCACTCTTTAGGTGAAGAAATGTCTTCTTAGCTCCATCCCAAATCATCTACCCTGAATCCTCATACTGTGACCCCTGGTTCTGGACACACCTACCATTCGGAACATCCTCCTGGCATCCACCCTGTCCAGTCCTGTTAGAATTTTATTAGTCTCTGTGAGATCCCCCCTCATTCGTCTGAAATCGAGCAAAAACAATTCCAATCTATCAATCTCTCCTCACAAGTCAGACCCGCCATCTCCAGAATCAGCCTAGTAAACCTTCGCTGCACTCCCTCGAGAGCAGGAGCATCCTTCCTCAGAAAAGGATACCAAAATTGCACACAATACTCTAGATGTTCCAGGGTTGAGTGCAGGGCTAGGTATATGGCATCCTCTATGGACCTGTTATGTCGATAGGCAAACTCTAGGGGATCGAGGCAGGTTGGGAGACTGGAGCTGATGTGGGCCATGACCAGCCTCTTGAAGCACTTCATGATAATTGAGCTTCTGGATGGTAGTCATTTAAGCACATTGCATGTGTTTTGTTGGGTATGAGGTTGATAGTGGCCTTCTTGAAGCAGGTGGGAACTTCGACTTGTAGGAGGGAGAGGTTGAAGATGTCGGTGAACACCTCTACCAGTTTGACCACACAGGATCTGAGTGCTCGGCCGGGGACACCATCCGGGCCCATTGCTTTCCTTGGGTTGACTCCCAGGAAGACTGATCTGATGTCTGAAGCTGTGACAGAGGGAGCAGGTGTGTATGGGGCTGTCGGATCAGGCTTTGCCACGCCGGTGGTATTCTGCTCAAACCGAGCATAGAAAGCATTGAGCATGTCCGGGAGGATGTGTCATTGTCCACTATCTTACATTGTTTCATTTTGTATCCCGTAATGTTGTTTAGGCCTTGCCACAGACAGTATGAGTCTGTTTGGTAGGCCTGGGCCTCTAACTTGGTCCGGTACTGCTGCTTGACCTCCCTGATGGTTTTATGGAGGTCATACCTGGATTTTCTGTATTGGTCCGAGTCACCCAACTTGAATACTGCACATCTGGTCTTCAGCAGGGAGTGGATTTCCTGGTTCATCCAAGGTTTACGGTTGGGGAACACTCAGACTGACTTCTTCGGTACACAGTCCTCCACACAATTGCTAATACGATCAGCCATTATGTTATTGAATTGTGGAGCTGTCTCAAAGTGACTGAATGTTCCTTGTTCATGTGTTTGAATAATCAGCCAGGTCATAAGACCATGAGATATAAGAAAAGAATTAGGTAATTCGCCGATCCAGTCTGCTTTGCCGTTCGATCATGACTGATACGTTTCTCAATCTCATTTTCCTGCCTTCTTCCTGTAACAATCGATCTCCTTACTAATCTTGACATTATCTTTCTCTGTCTTAAATACACTCAATGACTTGGCCTCCACAGCCTTCGAGCTGAGTTCCACAGATTCACCACCCTCTGTCTGAAGAAATTCATAGGACTCCCCTGCTCTTCACTAGCATGGTTTGCACTCTACTGTCTCACCTGAAAGGCAGGTTCTCCAAACTCCATTGCACTGAACTGGACACTCAGCCAAAATTTATTTACTCAAGTCTCTTGACTCAAAGCCCCAAATTTCAGGATCCTACCAACTGAACCGCAATTAGCAATTCAATGTACTTCACTTATATTAGTTCCTTTATGAAGGGGATATATTTACCAGTGTGACGCAAACAGGCCTGAAATCTCCAGCTAAATGTGCTCCAGATGCAGTGGTATTATCCAGTCTAGCCCTTGCACAATTAAACTTGACATGCAGCTCTTAATATGGAATTGAGTTTTGACTTAAAAAATTGAGAAACCAATAATTTGTGCAGTGACATTTCCGGAAGAAATATTGTTATGCAGTTTCGAAGAACAACCAAGAAACACCCCTTCACTGTGTAGGTTAACATTACCCAGGAGCAGAGTAATGTCACAAATGACTGCAGTACATCAGGTACAAATGAAAATTCTTCCTGGAATGTAAAGGATGGTAGAAACAAGAATATTTTCGACTCCACTACCATCCAGCACCGCCCACAACCTGCCAGTATTTGCAAATGTCAAAAGCGAATGTTTTCCTAAGTGCGATTCCCATAGATTATACTATTGTGACACCAATCACTGTTGCCAAGGACAGCTTCAAGAATCTGAAAAATGTTATCTCTGATGCAACAATTTGATAAACCTTCAAGTACGTGATTTCCATTCTGAAAATGCCATTTCCAGGATTCAAAGTGCAATAAAATCAACATTGCCATGGCTATATGCCTGGCTAATAAAAGTTCCAAAATTATAACAGGAGTTTGCCCGTTAGCATCTTACTTCTGGTGTTATGTGGTGTTGTATCAGATGGAGCGGATGAGTAAGTAATCATAAGAGATTACATGATAAATCTTTATTTGAAGTTCTTCACACAACAGTAGCACATCATTTTTACAAAGAACACAATGTAGATCATATGGATGGCTACACAATGGGCAAACAAGCATTGTGTATCGTGAAATAAAAAACAGTGGGTGCTTAGAAACTTGGTGGGTCTGACAACATCTCTGGAGAAAGGAAATAGAGTTAACATTTTGAGTACAATGGCTTTTCTGCTGGACTATTTCTCTCTCTGTAGAAGCTGCCAGATCTGCTGAGTTTCTCCAGCATTTTTTGTTTTTATTTCAGATCTCCAACATTTTGCTTAGAATTGCATACAGTGAGCTGTGATCACGTTGTTAGCACTTCCATTTCCTGGTCACAGGATTGATGGTTCAAATCCCATTCTTGTAAGCATTAAGAAGGCAGAATGCTACTACAGTGCAGGATTAGAGAGCTGTCCTCTTTCAGACAAAATAAACTGAGGTACTGCTACTGCCCCATGGTGACAGTAAAGATTGCATGGCACAACTTCAAAGAAAGGAAGAGACATTACCCCGGGTGTCCTGACCAATACTTATCATTCAATCATAAGAAACAGCTAATTTGATAATTATTGTAGTACTGTTTCTGGGAGCTTGCTTTGGGCAAATCATTAGAAATGTTACAGTGTAGAAAGTGGTCATTTGGCTTGCTGTGACTGTACTGGCTCTCCCAAATGACCAATACGCTCTGCGTCATTCTCCTGCCTTTGTCCTGTAAGCCTTGACATTTTATTTTTTCAAATGACATTTCTGAATGCCCCAATTTAACTTGCCTCCACCACATACTCTGGCAGTGCATTCTAGCCCCTAACCACTTGTTGTTCAAGGAAAGAGTTTCCTCCTGTCACCTTTGCTTCATTCACTAATTACTCTTTCATTCTCGTTTCTTTCATGAGTGGGAATGTTTTCTTCTTATCTACTCTATCCTGACATCAAATGATTTTGAATTCTTCTATCAGATCTCCCCTCAACCTTTGTTTTCCTTCCAAGGAGAAGAATACCAACTTTTCCAGTCTATCTTCATAACTGATTGGCTATCATGTCTATTATGCTACAACAGTGAACTCCAATTACATACAGAAATCCTTTCAAGATCATCAAGCAGATAGCTTGCTTCTATTATTTATGCCTGTGCTGCTGTTAGGGAGGAGGGAAAAGAGAACTTAGGAAAACACAACATCAGTTTTTACCTTTCTCCACTTGATGAAACATCTGGTTTTAGCCTGCAGCATAATCTTAATAGAACAGCCAACATCAACCAACATTCTCTTGGGAATCATGGCATCAACTCACAGTCTGCTGCTTTGTCATATGGTGTAATGAAAAATCAATATGCGGTATCATATTAGCCCTAAGCCTCATGACACTAAACAGAATGTAGAACCAGGAGATGATTTTTGTCTTTTAGTTGCCAAATGAAACCAGCATCTTTCCTGTGAACATGGACTTTGTAGTAAATTGATGTTGGCAATACTATTAAAATTGAATGGGAATAGACAGTCTTGCGGAGCAAGAATACTGGCATAGTCTAGTAAGACCAAAAGGGCTCAGTTTGGTATCATGCATTTTGTGTTATAATTAAGTCTGAATATTCATCTCACAATTCTATCAGCTTGTTCTTCACAATGTGTCTGCAAGTGTGACAATGATATTGCAAAGCTTTATCGCTGAAGGTATTTTGGTACATTAATAAGGTGGAGCCAATGCAATCTTGGAGGTATTGTTGACACAATCAGTGTTTCTCTTTTATTTTCCTTGTTGGTTTGGAAGTGTGCATTGCAGTTGAGAATTGAACTTTGAACAGCAGCTTGTTTTTAACAAAAAGGAGAGAAGAAAAGACTAATATTTGCCGTTGGGGACTGGCCTGGAAAGATAAGAATACTATCGATGATTCAGTACAGAGATATTATGCTTAGGGACTATCAACTGGTCAGACATTGAACTTGTCAATCAAGAGAGGACTGGTGCACAAAGAGTGAACTAACTCTGAGTGGCCTCTGTGCAGGAGGCAGTGTAGCTTTGGAAAGATACACAGAGCTCGATTCAGCACGGCAGTGATTATGCTCAAGAAAGTGTAAAGGGCTAAGAAATTACAGATAACATGATTTATTTTGAAAAGTAAATTTTGCCTGATTGAGTTATTTCCTAAAACGATGGAAAGATGTTTGATAAAGTTAAATGTAACAGATTTGTAAGCAGAATGAAAGCATTAAGAGTGAAATATAGCATTTGGCTGAAAACAGGAAGTAAAGTATCACGTCCTTCAGAATGGAGGGAAATAATAAAAGGTGTTTCTCAGAGATTAGCAATAGGACTGTGAATAGTTCTGAGAGGGACATGATTGCATCGAGTGACAAAAGAGGCTCAAACAACTAAATCACTTGATCCCATTCTTATTTAGGAGCACAGCTACTATAGTTACATTAAAACAACATGCACTTCAATGTAGATGGCACAATACACAATATACTTAACAGTGAGGAGAATATTTCAAACTTAAGAATGAATAATACGTAAATATGGAAATTACACATGTCTGTAAGTAAAATGCAGTTATAGCCTGCTATGTGGCTGATGAACCTATTCAGCCAGAATGGTCATTAAGGATTATATATTGATTAAAATGGAAGGCAAGATGCCAGGTTGGTTTGCATCATACTTTATACAAACGCAGATGGTCTGAAATCCCATAGCTTTTTAATCACCATCGATGCTTCCAAAAGATTAGAATGCATTGATGATTTGGGAAGTGTTCGTGGTAAAGATGTTAGCACAGCTTTCTGGCTTGTTGGCAATGTTTGTAGACCAGGTGCACTAAATAACATTTGGCACCAGACACCGAATGCAGAAAATGACTGTTACATCATTAGTTGTGTAGTGTTCTGGAACATGCATTAACTGCCACTGTGCTAAGAGAAAGCACTTACAGCAAGAACATGACAAAATGTCCTCATGGGAAAGTCAAACAATCTATTTTTAATTTTCTGAAATAAAGGGAAAGAATAAGGTCGCAAGGAATGGGAGCAAGAGTAGACCATATGGCCCATTTGACTTGAATCGGCATTCACCAAGATTGTGACAATGTGGCCTTAACTCCACTGTTCTGCCTGCCCTCCATTACCCTTGACTCCTTTGTTAAAGAAAAATCTATCTAACTTCGTGTTAATATATTGAATGGCTCAGCCTCCTCTACCCTCTTGAGGATGGAGGGAATTTCAAACATTGACAATCCTGTAAGAGAATAAGTTCCTCCTTAAATCTTTGTCCCTTTGTCCTAGATTTTCCCATGAGCAGAAATATCCTCTCAGCATCTACCTGGTCGAACTCCCTCAGAATACAATATTGTTTAAAAGGATAATCTCTCCTTTGTGAGGTATTGGATACAGCACTTGAAGCTAAAGGGACCAAAGGATATGAAGGAAAAACAGGAACAGGCTAGAGAGTTAGATGATCAGACATGATCAGAATGAATGGCAGAGCAGGCTTGAAGGGCCGAATCACCTACTCCTCCTACTATTTTCTGTGTTTCTTCCAAACTTTGGTGGCTATATTTTCAATCTGCTTAACATGTCATCACTAGATAACACTTTCAGCTTTTCTTAAGCGAGGAGACCAAAACTATATACAATACTCCAGGTATATCCTTGCCAAAAACAAAAGCAGAAAGTATTGGAAAACTCAGGAGGTCTTGAAGCATCTGTGGAGAGAGAAAAAAAAAGTGGATGGTTTGAGTCTATTATGACAGTTCATCAGAACTCAGCATTCGAGTCATAATGGGCCTACATGTGACTCCCAGCAATGTGGTTGATTCTTAACTAACTTCTGGGCAATCAAGGGTGGGTAAAAAATGCTGGCCTAGCCAGTGACACCAACATCCGATGAATGAATAATATAAAAAGGATTTTTAACAAGGACACGCAGATTTAGGATAATTGATAAAAGTGCATGGGAGATTAATAGAAAAAACTATTTATTCAATCATGTGATGTGAGTATCACTGGCTGAGTCAGCACTTATTACCATTCCCTGATTAATCTTGTGTAAGTGATGATGAGCTGACTTCTTGAACCAGTATAGTGCTTGGGATGTTGGTACACCCACAGTGCCATTAGAAAAGAATTTTGAACCAGTGACAGACAAGGATTAACAATGTGATGATTGTGTGTAACTTGGAGGGAAATTTGCAAGTGCTGGTGCTACCATGCATTTGCTGCCCTGGTCTTTCAAGGTGGTAGAGGTCATAGATTAGATGATTTTTGCCAAAGGCTGTGGGGAGTCAGACGATGAGTTGATTTGCAGCATCTGACCTGTTGTTGTGACCACAGTACTTATATGGCTGGTCCAGTTCAGTTTCTGGTCAATGGTAACCCCCAGGATGTTACCAGCAGGGAATTCAGCGATGGTAGTGTGACTGAATGTCAAGAGGAGATTGTTCAGATGGTATTCCTTTGGTTTGGAACGCATCGTCTGAAAGGATGGGGAAAGTAGCTTCGATAATAATATTCAAAATGGATTTTAATATACATTTGAACAAAAAATAAATTGTAGAGTCATAGGGAAAGAAAGGATGAGTGAGACTTTTAAAGGGCTCTTGTGGCACAATGGTAGCATCCTTACCTCTGAACCAGGAGGCCTGGGTCCAAATCCCTCCTGGGGTCATAACATCTCAAAACAGGTTGATTATAAATACCTGTAGGCCATTCAAATAGCTAACACAGACTGAATGGGCCGACTGGCCTCTTTCTGCAATATAAAACTACACGATTAAGTCATCATGCACAAAGTGCCTTTTTGAGCTTGACTCAGGCAGTGCAAATATTTGATTTCTACCAAGTGGCATCCTTAATCCTTACATTGTCAGTACATTTGCATATTGTGGTGGGAATCTGTGCTATTTATGGCAAAAGTGGATTTACCTCCTTTTCTGCCAGACTGGATTATCCCTCAACCTAACTCAAAATGCATTCTGTGGAAGTTTCAGAGATAGTAAGAACTGCCGATGCTGGAGTCAGAGATAATTGAGTGTGGAGCTGGAGGAACACAGCAGGTCATAAATCATTCCTGAAGAAGGGTCCCGACCCGAAACTTCAGCTTTACCGCTCCTCTGATGCTGCCTGACCTGTTGTGTTTCTCCACTTGTTTGTCTTCTTTGTTCATGAACCTGCATTTCCTCAACTCATCCACAACATGGTATTGTTCAAGTTTGAAACGGACCAGGAGAAAGATAGCCTGCAAAACATGGCTTTGGATTGGGGGAAGGCAGATTTTATTAAAATCACCCAGGATCTAGCCAAAGTTGACTGGGAACAGTGCCTTGTGGATAAGTCTACAGTGGAGCAGTGGAGGGCATTCAAAAAGGAGCCGGGGAGGGTACAGGTCCAGCATGTACTCTTTGGAGGGAAATGTAAGAGCAATAAGTTCAGAAAACCCTGGATGTCTAGGTCAATAGAGGACTGGATGAGGAAGAAGAGAAAGGCTTTTACCAAGGTGAGCAATTCAACTGCGGGTTTAGAGGAACACATGAAGTGCAAGAAGGAACGTAACAACACGGTTAGGAAAGCAAAAATGGGACATTAAAAAGGATTACGAACAGGATGAGGGAGAATCCTAAAACATTCTATAAATACATTAAAGGGAAGAGGTTGACCAGGGAAAGAGTAGGGCCCATTAGGGACAAAGGGGCAATCTGTGTGTGAAGTCACAGGATATTGGAATGGTATTAAATGAATACTTCAGTCTTCACTCTGGAAAAGGAGAACATAGGCACATAATTCAGGAATAGGGACTGTGAGGAATTTGCATAGTTTGATGTAGGAAATGGGGAGATATTGTAAGTTTTGCTGGGCTTAACTCCGGACAAATCCCCTGGCCCAGGTGAATTGTATTACAAACTGCTGTGGGAAGTGTGGCAGGAAACTGCAGGGGCTCTGAGACAAAATTTAAAATCCTCTCCGGCCCATGGGGGAAATGCCAGAGGGCTGAAGGATGACTAATGTGGTTCTACTTTTCAAGAAAGGTGGTAGAGGTGAACCAGGAAATTACAGACCAGTGAGACACACATCAGTAGTAGGAAAGCATTTGGAGAAAATTCTGAAGGACAGAATTAATATCCAGTTGGAAAGGCTTGGGTTAATTAGGGAGAGTCAGCATGGCTTTGTCAGAGATAGATCAGTACTGGGACCTTTATTGTTTGTTATGTACATAAATTATATCGATGCAAATGCAGAGGTGAGTGTTAAGTAAGTTTGCAGGTGACACCAAGATTGGTAGGGTTGTTAAATAGTGAAGAAGATGTTTGTAGGTTACAGGAAGATATAGATGGGCAGAGCAGTAGCAGTTAGTGTGTATCCCTGCTAAGTGCAAGGTGATGCACTTTGGAAGAAGAAATAAGATGATGGAGTATTTAATGAATGGCAGGATACTGGGTAGCTTAGAGGAACAAAGGGATCTTGGGGTATTTAGTAACAGATTCCTGAAGTTGGCAGAGCATGTGAATAGGATGGTTAAGAAGGCAAATGTGACGCTTGCTTTAATCAGCCATGGCATAGAATATAAGAGCAAGGAGGTAATGTTGGAGTTGTACAGTGTATTGGTTCGGCCACAGCTGGAGTACTCTGTGCAGTTTTGGTCACCTCACTACGGGAAGGATGTGATAGCACTGGAGAGGGTACGGAGGAGGTTCACCAGGATGTTCCTGAGATTGAACAATTGAGCTAAGAGGGGAGACTAGATAGGCTTGGATTCTTTTCTTTAGAGCAGAGTAGGCTGAAGAGGGACATAATTGAGGTGTTTAAGATTATGAGGGCATAGACAGGGCGAATATAAAGGCTGTTCCCCTTGGTTAAGGGGTCAATCTTGAGGGGACATAGTTTTAGGGTAAGGGACAGGAGATTCAGAGGGGATTTAAGAAAAACCTTTTTCACTTGGAGGGTGGTGGGAATCTGGAAGGCATTGCCAAGGGAGGTTGCGGAAGCCGGAAACCTTACAACCTTTAAAAAATATTTGGATGAGCACTTGAAATATCATAACATTCAAGGATTTGGGACAAGTGCAGGAAATTGGGATTAGTGCACTTTCATTAGTAGTTATGTCAGTGCAGACTCGATAAGCAGAGGGGTCTTTTCTGCACTATCTGACTCTATGACTTGTGGTTCCACTTTCATTCCTTGATCAGCTGAGATCCTATTAAAAATTACTTTTCTGACAAAGAGTCACTGGACTCAAACCGTTAATCTCTGTTTTTCGTTTCACAGATGCTGCCAGACCTGCTGAGTTTCTTGAAAACAATCAGTTATTGTTAAAATTGCCCTTGGCCTTTTTATTTTTTAAAGAGCAACCTCCTGGTATCCCTTTAAGGGCTGCTGAAGAGACTGCTCAATGCCTGGTATGAATAGGTGGAACATGAAAGCGCATGTCATATCATTGCTAATATTGCTTTTATAATTATATTGACATCAGCTAATTAATAACATAATGGGAAACATTTTGACACGTTTTGCTACACAATCAGGCAGATTATTGATTTTTTTTTATTGTGGCCTCATTGCAGGTCTCTGCTTTATTGAATATCCATATATTTGCATCTTTAGTAAGCAATAATAAAAATAGTTGTGAAATAGTTGTGCTTGGATTTAAAATTAACAGTCAACTGTTGTTATTTATTCTGCACCAGCTCGAGTAACCATACCTTTGTCATAGTGTTGCAGATGCTGGAGTGTTTTGGACTTTTTTTAATTTCCTATCTTAATGGACATTTCGAATATTTCAGCTATTTTCTTATCACTGTTTGCAGCATTCCTGTTGGTCTTTAGAAATCTCCAATCCTTTTGGAGGGGGATCAGTGATCGGTAACAAAAAGGAGTTCAGCAAACTATTTTGATAGAATGATCAAATTGAGAATGCGAGTCGTGTGTGTGTGTGTATCGATTGAATACATTACCCAGATTTTTTTCTTGGAAGCAGGATGTTATTCTTTCAATAACAAGCCCACTGTAAGCCATGTATCCAGCTCGTGTACAGCTCAGTAATGTCAGGTTTGTCAGCAATTTGGTCCAAATGTATAATCATAAATATTTTTACGTCGCGCAACATAATTATGTAAAATACAGTAAGCACTTAACCAAAAATTAATTTTGCTGATAGCAAACCAGTTCTGGCTAAGCTAATCTACTCTACTAAGAAATGATTGTTTCCAACCCAACTAATCCTTATTATACACTTGTTAGTCAAAAAAATGCAATGATGCATGCAAAATAACATTAAGTGGCTACAAAAGAAGCAACTCTACACGGAGAATATGCTTCAATCTATTTGTTTTGATATATTGTTGTCATGTAGCTAAGCACAGTGAAAAGTTCTGTTTTGCGAGCGGCACAAGCAGATCATAACATACAAGGACATACAGATCATAGGGTGCTCTGACAGAGCGAAACATACAAGGTTATAGCTGCACAGGAGGTGCACAAAAGCAAGATCAACATTAGATTTGAAATTGGAAAGGTCAATTCAGCAATCTTATGACAGCAGAGAAGCTGTTCTTGAACAGCTATTGCCCCTATGTAATTGAATGCTAGTTTCCCATATTGTCGTTATTTTGTAGCAAATGTTTCTCATCTACAGTTCCTGTGAACTCGGAAGGACATTTGTATCCCTTATTCAAGAAAGTAATTCACCTTTAGACTCCCCAAAATACTGTCCACTATCTGTAAGACACAAGTCATGAGTTTGATGCAATAATCTCCACATGCTTGGTCGAAAACACCTCCAACAACATTCAAGTAACTCAACACTATCCAGGTCAAAGAAACCTGCTGGATCAGTATCTTATCCGTCACTTTCAACATTCAGTCACTTCACTGGTGCACAATGGTAGCACTGTGTAGCATGTAGAAAATATAGACTAGCAACTCACAAAGGTTCCTTCAAATGGATTTTCAAAAACCTTGATCTCTAACACCTTGAATGACAGGCACAGTAGATGCATGTGAACATGGCACTGCCAAGTTCCTGTTCGAACACATCTTCCTGACTTAGAACTATACAGTCATTCTTTCACAGCTGCTGGGTTAAAATTCTGGAATTCCCTTCCCTCCTGCACTATAAGGTTTACCAGCACCAGATGGACTGCAGTGATTCAATTAGGCAACTCACCACCACCTTCTCAGGGACAACAAATGCTGGCTATTCCAGCAATAATCTCAAACAGTGAAAGGATGAAATAAAAGATTCTGAAACCTAGTTGTCTATTTATAAATATAACCTCTGTCTCAACATCCGAAAATTTAGATTTTAGATTTTAGAATTTTGCAGGGCAAGGTCTCATTTACACAATAAATATTATCTCATCTTTAGTGGGTGGGCTTTGTTTTGGGAAGGATGTGTACAATGAGTTCTTGATATCCGAGTGTTCTGTGGCATGTTTCTTGATGTCCCTTGCTTACACCTAGATAAGAGGCATTGCTCTTTTATAACAAGAAGGTTTATTGCATAAACGGCAATAACTGCTACAAAATTTAGTCAGGCAAAATTTGAGGAACTGAGTTTGCTGATACAGATGTATCTACTCCCTTCACAGCTAGAGTAGAACTCCTTGTCTCCACTGACAGTGTGTTTTTGTGGCATCAGTGAAATGGGGAGAGCCAAACACGTCAACATTAACTCCTTCAAAATCTTACACAATATTGTCCTCAAGTTTTTTTTAACTCCACAGTTAACCCATTATACTATCATGGATATAACTGTATTAAAATCAACTCTATCCTGTCTCCCCCTGATAAATAATAAATAATATACAGATGAACTGAAATATAAATCTAATAAATATAGATGAACTGAAATTTGCACACTTCTCTCAAAAAGTATCTCCCTTTGGACAAGGCAGAATGGTAGTGTTTTTGCTTGACGAATATTAACCAAGATTCTCAATTCTGGATCATTTCTCCAAATATTTATTGCCATCAACAAATCCTTCATTGAGGATGTTTTGACTTGCAGACATTGCTCTTGGTCAATTCTGTGATGCACTGTTAATCTCCTTAATTTCCTTCCTGGAAGACAGCTGTTCTTTTTGAAGAGCACTTCTGAAGCCACTTTCTTCATTGTCATGTCCTGGACTTCTGGATCTGACATTCACTCTCTAACTGAAAGAGGTGGTCTCTTTTCCTTTACAGTATCTGGATGCTGTGTATATGAACTTACAAAGGATATTTGATAAAGTACCACATGATAGATTTGTTCAAAAAAGAACTGTAGTCCTTTGGATTTAAAAGACAGTGGCTGAAAGAATCCAAACT
The DNA here is from genome assembly GCF_021869965.1 of Rhincodon typus. NCBI lineage: Eukaryota > Metazoa > Chordata > Chondrichthyes > Orectolobiformes > Rhincodontidae > Rhincodon > Rhincodon typus. The sequence goes on from NC_063334.1 coordinate 110,707,474, forward strand.
TGATCAAAAGACAGAAACCAAATTGCAGCAAAAGTTATAACTCACTCAGAGATAGTAAGAACTGCCGATGCTGGAGTCAGGGATAACACAACAGTAAAGTGTTGTTTTTTCTCACATTGGAGGTATGAATCAATATCTTTCAGGGATCAATGTTGGAGACATTGCAACTATTAAAATGTTACTGACCAGGACATGCGTTAATAGTGAATTAATTAAAAGCTTCTCTCTGATATATCTTGGGAAAGTAATAAACGGTGAGAAGGACAGTGAGGGACACAAGGAAGGCATTGACAGATTGGTGACAGAGGCAGTGACATTTCAGAAGAAATTTAACGCAGTAAAGTGTGGAGTGATTCATTCTGGTAGGAAGAATGAAGAGATGCAGTGTGAACTTAATGGGTAGCAGAAACCTGTTAAAAAGACATATGGCTTAGCTTTATAAATAACAACAGTGCATGGAAGCAAGGAGGTTATGCTGAACATTTATAAAATGCTAACTGATCCTCAGCAGGATTATTGCGTTGAAGTACCAAAGTTTTATGAAAAATGTCGAAGATTTTAAAATCGACAAAATAGGAGCTGGATGAGGTCATTTAGACCCCCAGCCTTCTCCTCCATTTAATCTGTCCATGGATGGTTCTCTACCTCAAAATTATTTTCCTTTAGTGTCTCCAGATTCCTTGAATGCTTTCATGTAGAAATTTACTCATATTTGTCTTGAGCATGCTCAATGACTGAGACCCTACAGGCCTCAAGGCAAAAAGTTCCAAAAAATTTGATACCTTCTGAGTGAAGGAATTCTTCCGCGTCTCTATCTTAAATAGCTTGCCTCTTGGAAACATAGGAACACGGGAGTGGGTGAGGGCCATTCAGCCCCTCAAGTCTGTTTCACCATTTGATGAGATCATGACTGATCTGGGGCCTAACTCCATTTATCTGTCATAACAAGGTGTCGAGCTGGATGAACACAGCAGGCCAAGCAGCATCAGAGGAGCAGGAAAGCTGACATTTCAGGCCTAGACCCTT
>NC_063334.1:110708899-110762807 GCF_021869965.1 Rhincodon typus
CATCCAGCTCTACACCTTGTTATCTCAGATTCTCCAGCATCTGCAGTTCCTACTATCTCCATTTATCTGTCCTTGGCTTCTATCCCTTACTACATTTGCTGGATAGAAAATTTACCTGTCTCAGATTTAAAATTAACATTTTATGTGTTAAGAAGAGGAATACATGGTTAGTCATCTTTAGAGTTTAATTTGTGAACTTGAGGCCTTGGTACAGAGGAGTCTAGAAGCACTACTTATTTAAATGTATTTTAATGAAGTTTTACAACCTTGGAGCTAAGCGCTCAATGCAGTAATGAAAATGTAGAAGGGAGAAAGCGAGATGGTGGCCTGCTCTCCAAAAGGGATTCAAGTGACACAGGGAGACAGAACAATCCAGAGTGTCAGTAAGTCTGTGTTAGTATACCAGTCAACATAGTCTCAAATGTTAAGGAATCTGGGCAGAAAAAAAAAACTGCTGGAAATGTAGTATCGAGAAAATACTCAAAACTCCTCAAAAACTGAAGCAGTCCATATCCAAATGTAACAAGAAGAGAACAATTTCAGGCTTCAGCTGATAAGGGTGGTAAGTAACATTTCCGCCACACAAGTGCAAAATAATGACCATTTGAACAGGAGACAATCTAATCGTTGCACCTTGGCCTTCAATAGCATTACTATTGCTGAATCGTCCACTGTCAACACATTTGGGGCTACCATTGACCTGAAACTGAGCTTGACTAGCCATATAAGTACAAAAAGCATACCAGAGGCTAGGAATCATGCAGTGAGCAATTCACCTCCTGACTCCCTAAAGACTGCCCGCCATTTACAAAGCATGAGTCAGGAGTGTGAAGAAATACTCCCCACTTGCCTAGATTTGTGCAGCTTTGACAATTAAGAAGTTTGACATCATCCAGGACAAAACAATTCACTTGAATAGCACCATATCAACAAGCATCCGAACTGTCCACCACTGATGCTTATTAGCAGCAACGTGTCCCAGCTACAAGATGCAGTGCAGAAATTCAGCAAGGCTCCTCGACCAGCACCGTCCAAACCCAAAACCTGTACCACCTGGAAACCCAAGTGCATCAAATACTTAGAAATACTGCCATCTGCAAGTTCCTCTCCAACCAACTCTTCATCGTGACATAGAACTATTTTGCCTTTCCTTCCATGGCAAATTAAAATCCAAGAACATCCTTCCTACATGGATTTAACAACAGCAAATGGTTGCAATGGTTCTCAAGGGCAACTTGGAAAAGGCAATAGATAACACAGTGTGGAACTGGAGGAACAGAGCAGGCCAGGCAGCATCAGAGGAGCAGGAAAGTTGATGTTTTGGGTCGGGACCTTTCTTCAGAAATGGGTAATTTTCTTTTTAGACGGAGAGGTCCAGGAAGGGGAAGGAGGTATCGGAGATGGTCCATGTGAATTTGTGTTTGGGGGTGAAAGGTGTTAGTAAAGTTGATGAACTGTTCAAACCCCTCGCAGGAGCACGCAGCAGTGCCGATACAGTCATCAATGTAGCGGAGGAAGAGGTGGGGGATGGTGCCAGTGTAACAGCGGCAAAGGGACTGTTCCATGTATCCTACGAAGAAGCAGGCATAGCTTGGGCCCATGTGGGTGCCCATGGCCATCCCCTTAGTTTGTAGGAAGTGGGAGGAGTTAAAGGAGAAGTTGTTCAGGGTAAGGACAAGTTCTGTTAAGCGGATGAGGGTGTTGGTGGTGGGGGACTGGTTGGGCCTGCGAGAGAGGAAGAAGCGGAAGGCTTTTAGGCTGTCTGCATGGGAAATGCAAGTGTACAGGGATTGAATGTCCATAGTGAAGATGAGGTGTTGGCGGCCAAGGAATTGGAAGTCTTGAAGGAGGTGGAGGCGGTGGGTGGTGTGCATTTTCTTTGGAGATGGAGAGGTCCAGCAAGGGAAGGGAGGGGAGGGAATTTTCTTTGGAGATGGAGAGGTCCAGGAAGGGAAGGGAATTTTCTTTGCAGATGGAGATGTCCAGGAAGGGAAGCAAAATTCATTCTGAAGAAATCCATTTCTGAAGAAGGGCTCTTGACCCAAAACATCAACTTTCCTGCTCCTCTGATGCTGCCTGGCCTGCTGTGTTCTTCTAGCTCCACACTGTGTTATCTCTGACTTCAACATCTGCAGTCCTTGCTATCTCTGGAAAAGGCAGTAAATGCTAGCCCAGCCAACAATGCCCACATCCCATGAATAAATTAAAAAAAAACCTTGTTGCAGAGTTTTTTTATAATGTTACCAAGGATGAAATACTTCATCCTGCAGGGACACTGTGCAAACTTGGATTGTTCTCCTTACAGCAATAAAACTTTGATAGAGGTGTTCAAAATTAATTTGCCAGATTGATGGAAGAGTGGTGGAAGCAAGACATTCAAAGGGTTTTAGATAGTTATTTGAAAAGGACCAATATGAAAGTTTAGAGGGAAATCACCAGAATGGAAATAAGACAAATGCTCATTTGGAGAGCTGACACAGACACTCTGGGCAGAATGGCCTGCTGTGCAATAACTGCTCTGTAATTTTAAGGTATTAATACGTTATACAAATCATTACTGCTACCCATCCAATCAAGAAACTGAATAATAGATTTTTGCATGACGGATTTGTGTGGAGGTGAAGATGAAATATTTTCCCTTAAATCTTCATGCGCAACCAAAGTAAATAAGACAAAAACATTTTAAGAAGGCAGTGTTGATTTCCAAACAGGAAATCCTGGCAGGATAAGATGAGAAATAGTGGCAACTTCTTCTGCTTGGATCAGAAATGCTGAAGAATAAAAGTTATATCTTTTTGGCATTGTATTTATTAATCAACCATAATTTAACCAGATATGAGTGCATTGAGAAGAGTCTTGAGCTATTCTGTAGTGACTAATTCCTTCCATATGTATAGACTTTGATGGACATTAAAAACCAGATTTGCACTCAACTCGAGAGATTTGACTGCAGCAAAAATAACAAATTACTTTCAAACTATGAATGATTTTGCTTATGCTTTATGCTGCAGTTCTTAATAATTGCAGTGTAATTTGAACTAAATGTTGCAATGCTTCTCAAGGGAGAAATATTCTTCAGAGGAATATATCAGTTACTGCATTGATTTCAACAATTGAAATGATAATATTCTCCTTGTCTATTTTATCATATGCTAATATTCTCCCTAAATGCTCAGTTGCGATGAATGCTTCCATGCTAAAAGTTTTTGATATTTAAACTGATGGAAATCAATGTGTTTTATAAATGGCTATAAATAATAATAAAAGGAAGGTTATACAGTCTCCATCCAAGGCTAGACAGCTACTTATGCACAAGTGCAGGGAAAAGTCCTTATGCATACACCATCCAAGCCCCTCATCTTTTCAAAAGGAAGCATGCAAACGATAATAGATTTGCCTGTGTTACTCATATTGGATTATTCCATAAGCCTTGATACAGTTATTGAAAGAATAGCAGGGTACAAAGTAGATCAGTTACTGTAATAAGCAGCAGTGAACAAAATTGTTTCAATGTTAGTCCAATGGGAGGAAATGTTTGGTGACAACAAAATGACTTCACTGGTTGATACCCAAAGATTGAAGTTCCAAATTAGAATCAGAAGCATTTATATCGAATTATCACAGTCACAGACAAGAAGACATTTTTAAGTAACACATTTATAATTAAATATTTGCAATGAATACAGTAGTACACTGTCATAAAAATAATTGTTGATGTCTTCAATAGTTTCTGGCATTCTCTCCAGCAGAGATTGTCTTTCTTTTCTCTTTAAGGTTTTCTCCCTTAATCTCTTGCACCTCACCCACATTTTTATATTCATTTTAAGGTGTTGTCACTGGTGGCAAGTGCAGCATTTATTATTCATGCCTCACTACTCTTAGTTTATGATTGTAAGACATCCTGAACCCTTAGTAACAGTTCACTTGCAAGACCTTTTAAGAAGTAATGCAGTAAAAGGTCACCACATTGGTGTGGGACTTGAGTAACAGGAGCCAGACTGGGTAAGGCTGAAAGGCTACTTTCTTAAAGGACATGGCCACTGGGATCTTAGAACAATTTAAGAGATTCACAGTCACTTTTGCTGTTACTTGATTTTCATGAAATAATTTAACAAATTATTATAACAAAGTCAGAAGTCACACGACACCAGGTTATAGTCCAACAGGTTTATTTGAAATCACAAGCTTTTGGAGCATGGCCCCTTTCTCAGGTGAAGTGAGGGACCTGGTGTCATGTGACTTCTAACTTTGTCCACCCCAGTCCAAAACCGGCATCTCTGCATCATCTCTGAAAAACATTTACAGATTTTGAAGTTACTGGGTCAGATTATCATTGCAACACTGAGAATATGGTAGAGTGTGGAATTTCAGGCCCTGACACCATGCTCTGGTGAAATACAAGTGGCCTAATAGACGAGGAGGTAAGCTCAGCACCAAATTAAATGTGCCAAGCCCATCAAGAGGGAGGATCTAAGATTAGAATGTTTGATTGATTGTGGGGCACTCTCTCACCACTCTGGGTCAACTGTTACACAATTGCAGTACATTTATCTCTGATTCTGAAGGTTGTGGGTCAAATGTCTCACTGTAGGGATGTAGAACCATAGTCTGACATATCAAAAGATCATGCCTGTGCTGCCAATTTGCTATAACAATTATTTCCATTCTCTTGCTCTTCACCCCACATTCCTGTATCTTTTTGTATACTTCAAGTATTCATCCAATTTTCTTCTGAGAATTCTTACGACTGAAACTGATTCCATCAACCTGTCAGGCAATGCATCCCAGATCTTTAACGACTTACTGTGTGAAAAAGAAGGATTCTCTTGTTCCATTCTGTCTTTTTTACCAATTGCCTATAATCTGTGCCTTTGTTCACTGATCTGTCACTGGGAACAGTTTATCCACCTTTGTTTTTAATTAATTCTGTTACGAAGACGTTTCATATTAAAAAAAAGAGCACTTGAGTTTCAAAGGTTATGGGGATACCTTGATTTTTTTTTTAATAAGGTCAACAAGACATTTCAAAGGAACTGCATAGGTTCAGGTAATTGCTGCTCTTGGTTGCTTGAATTTACTTCGGGGAAAACACCTGCCTGATTTTGGTCTGGGTGTACTGATATTCTGTTTGAAGAGTGCTTGCAGGCTTGGAGTTTGTGCTTGGACTTTGAGGTAAAAAGAGTAAATAGCAGAACAAGCTGCTTAGCTCATGTTTCCTGTTTATGAAGCATATTTGCTGTGAGATCAAGGTCAAAGATATGTTTTTCTTCTGAAAGAGTGACCTTCCCCTTTACCTGGTGTGTGTGTGCGAGCATGTGCACTTGTATGAGCTTTAGCATTTGGTCTGTATCAATTATCGGGTGGATATTTGTATTATAATGTTATAAATTATGTGTACTAACCAATTCTGCTTCTAAACGAAATGAAATTCACTTTGTAATCAATCTGCTGACCACCAGAATCCATGTGCTCTCGGGACATTTACAATGCTAGAAGTTCCAAGATTTTGACCCAGCAACAATGAAAGAATAACAGTACAGTTCCAAGCCAAGACAGTATATAGATTACATGGGAACTTGTAGGTCATATGCATCTCCAGTCCTTATCCTTCTAATGGCAGAGGTTGAAAGTTTGGAAGATGCTATCGAAAGAGCTTTAGTAAGTTGATGCAGTGAATCTTGTAATGGTCCACATTTCCGCCATTGCCAGTGATGGAGGGAGTGAATATTAAAGGTGTTAAATGGGATGCCATTCAAGCAAGCTGCTTCAATCTGGATGGTGTTGAGTTTGTTGTGTGTTGCTGGAGCTGCACATATCCAATTGGGGGACAGTATTCTATCATCACTGATATGTGCCTTGTACATGGTGGATTTGCTCTAGGGAATCAGGAAGTCAGTTATTTAGCACAGAATTCTCAGCTTTTACTCTGCTATTGTAGCCACAGCTCTAAGTTCAGCTCAGTTTCTGTTCAATGGTAATCACCAGGATGTTATCAGTGGGGTTTCAGCAATGGTGGTGCCATTCAATATCAAGGAGTGATGACTGGATCCTCTCTGGTTGGACATATTGTTTGGCACGTGTTTGGTGTAAATATTTCTTGCCACTTATCCATCCAAAGTTAAATATTGTTCAGATTTTGCTGCACATTTCCATGGATTCCTTCTATGTCTGAAGTGTTCCAAATGGTGCAGAACAGTTTGCAAACTTCCCCTTTTGGCCTTCCAATGGAGTGCAAGTCATTGATGAAGTAGCTGAAGACGCTTAGGTCAGGGACAATTCCCTGAGGAACTGCAGAGATATTCTGTGACTGGAATGTTTGACCACATATCATCTTCTTTCTTTCTCCCAAAGCATCACTTCAAACCTTTAATTTTTTCTGCCTTGTGACTACCTACTTCCTAACTCTGAACATGTTCCCTTGAATCTGTAACTATCCTCCTCACTAGCAATGTCACTGCAAACTTTGGAATTATGCCGTCCATGCTCAAGTCATCAATATACATTAAGAGGAGCTGTGGTACCATTATTGGTCCCTGAGGGACAGGACTGGACCAGTCCTATCCAGTGAGAAAGTAACCACACATCACTAATCTCTACTTTTGCAATGTTTCTAAGCTTTATACTATGTGCAAAGTTTGAATTTAAGCCCTGCACACATTTATAAATGCTTATTTCAAAGTAATAACATATGTATGAAACACATTAAGCCTTTCCTTTGCTTCATTAAAGACTTCAATCAATTTAAAGAGAAAAATCTTTCTTTTATTTAGGCTATTCATGACTACCCAATGTCCCATATTGTCTCTTCCTAAAGAAGTTCTTTTGAAAAGTAATTACTGTTATGATGTTGTAAATGAAGTAGTCAATCTGCACCCAATAATGTTCTGCATGTGGTAATGGCCAAGTCTTTTTTTTAATGTGTGATGCTGATTGATGGATAAATATTTGTCTTATAAACCCACATTCTCTTCCAGGTCAAGGGCAGCAGATGCATTGGAAAGCTACCATCTGCAAGTTACCCTCCAAGGGTCACACCATCCTAACTTAAAACTATATCACAGTTCCTTCACTTTCTCTGGGTTAAAATCCTGGAGCTCACTTCTTAACAATAATGTGGGTGAATCTATTCATGTCCAGGGTTTCAGCAGTTCAAGAAGACAGCTCCCCACAAGCTTCATAGGCACAACGTGGGAATGCAATACATGCTGGCTTAGCCAGAGATGCCCACTTCCCATGAGAAAAAAGAACACTGGGGATAATTACCTAGCTCTTTTCCAAAGTACCACCATTGGATTTCTTATATAAACCTGAGAGGACAGGCAGGACCTCAGTTTAACATTGAGCATTAAAATCATTACCTTCAAAAGTGCAGCACTCCCTCAGTACCAAGTATCAGCCATAATTATGTTCAAGTCCTGGAGTACAATCATCTAACTCAGAAGAAAAAGTTCTAGTGATGGGACTATAGTTACTGGCCTAGATGAACACATTCCATGCTGATTTACATTTATAAGGCAATTCTTTTCTGAATGCCAATTAGTTTTCTCTCCAAACATTACCCCACCACTGATAAAAACCGAAAGAACTGCAGATGCTGTAAATCAGGAACAAAAACAAAGTTGCTGGAAAAGCTCAGTAGGTCTGGCAGCATCTGTGAAGGAAAAAACAGAGTTAACGTTTGGGGTCCATTTACCGGACCCGAAACATTAACTCTGTTTTTCCCTTCACAGATGCTGCCAGACCCCACTACTGATAGCAGCCTGACAGGAAGAGTATTGCTGGGTTTAATTACTCTCACCTTTCATAAACAGTGCAGTAATTTTTGTAGTAAAAACTGAAGTTGCTGGAAAAGCTCAACAGGTCTGGCAGCATCTGTGAAGAAAAAATCAGAGTTGATGTTTCGGGTCTGGTGACCCTTCCTCAGTCCGAAGTAATTTTTGTAATCCTCTAAATCTTGGGTGCGGCTTCTATATCCATGGAGGATTAGAGAATTGTTGTCAGAGCTTCAACAATCTCAGTGACAAGTTCCATGTGGGTGGGTTTTCCACTTTGGTGTCTGCCAATCTTAAAATTATTTCTTTATCTTATTTGCCTATCCCTTTAACACTGCATTGGCAACATCATCTTCTTTAGTGAAGAAAAGTGCAAAGTCTTTATTCTTTATTCTCCAGTGGAATGTGAATGTCACTGGTTGGGTCAACATTTATTGCCAATCCTTAGTTGGCCTTGAGAAGATGGTGAGGAGCTACCTTCTTGAACCACCGCAATGCATTTGCTGTAGGTAGACTCACAACAATGTTAGGAAGGACTTTTCAGAATTTTGATGCAGTGAAACTCAACATACCCCAGTCATGTTCTCTACTTAGTTAAGAACTTCCCCTTCTTGATTCCTAATCAACTTATTTTTCTTTTGAGAGCCCTTTTTACTTGATTCAAAATCAAGGCACACACTTTAATAAAGTAATATATTTATGAAAGTAACAGATTTCAAAGGAAATATTAAACCCAGGTCCTCAGTTGATGGATAAAAGATCCGCATTTATGTCCTGTCAGACATTTATCTATCATCTGAAAACACTAAAACAGATGATGACCCAATTAATCATGCATTGTATTATTGTTTGTGGGAGTTGCTGTGTGCAAATTCGCTGCTATGTTTCTTACAAAACAGCAGATATTAACTTCCCAAAATACTTAATCATTTTTAAGATGCTTTGGGATGTCCTTTCACTGTTTGGAACACAAAATAAATGCAAGTCATTTTTTCATTGTGTGGGTTGAGTCCACTGAGTCATTGACAGATCCTCTCAGGGAGATTTTCAGTAAAATTACAGAGATCTATCTTTTAGTCCTTTCTTTAATCAATACTGACATCCTTTGCATATTCACTTTATAATATCCCATGCTGGTCGTTTTACTTTAGTCCTCATTTAACTGAGAAGTATTTAATCCCACAAAACTAGTTCTCATAGATTTATTGCCCTGAATCAAATTTGTAGCTGTCAGTTCAGCCTCCAACGTATTACAGTGGGAATAGAAAAATTGAAGGAGATGACAACACTGGGAAATACCATAAAATGCATTCAATAAGTGCTACAAAATTGTGCACAACTGGGGCAAAGACATTAACGCAAAATTATGATTCTTGTGCCACTAAGCATATTGAGAACCAGGGCAGAGAAAATAATCTTTATAGTTCTCCTGTTACAAATCGATTCACCTGTTTTAGATATTTACAAATGAGTTGTTTTACTGTTTCAGTCCTGATCAAGTATTGAGTTTAATTATGATTTTGCACAAATCAATGACCAAGATAAATGCTTAAACAGGTCCACACGTTTCTCCTTTCTACTACTCAATTACATTCCGTGCTCAATCACACCAAAGAAACTGCCTGATTTGAGGCATTATAAAGAACAATACATCAACACCAGAAATACCCAGTTTGAATCTCTCTAATCAGTTTCCACCACCAACGCAACCACATATTCCCAATCTGATCCCCTTGACAGCTTACCCATCCACCTTTGCCCTGCCATCTGTACCCCCTTACCCATCTGCCACCTTAATATTAAAAAAGCTTTAAATAAGTCGCTCATGATATTCTCTGTAACTGTTACATTGATGTACCATCCCTGCTCATCCCAACCAAATTCCATGCAGGTTTTGACACAGCCAGCAACACAGTCTTCCCTCAATCCTACTGTTTCAGTGTCCAGCCGAATGGGACTATGCTGTCTTTGTTCCGTTCATACCAATATAATTACAGCCGCAATATCCTCAATGATGACTTGTAGTCAGGTTTCACATAGGATGTCCACAGCATCCATCTCTAATTCTTCAATATTTCCCTTAACCCATTCTGATGCCCTTGTCAGTTTGCCTTTCTGTCAGTCACAATTTTAAAAAATTCATTTGTGGGATGTGGGTGTCGCTGGCTGGCCAGCATTTCTTGCCCGTCCTTAGTTGCCCTTGAGAAGGTGGTGGTGAGCTGTCGCCTTGAACCACTGTAGTTCACCTGTTGTGGATTGACCCACAATGCCATTAGGGAGAGAAATTCAGGATGTTGACCCAGTAGCAGTGAAGGAACGGTGATATATTTCCAAGTCAGGGTGGTGAGTAGCTTGGAAGGGAACTTGAAGGTGGTGGTGTTCCCATGTTTCCACTGCCCTTGTCCTTCTAGATGGAAGTGGTCGTGGGTTTGGAAGTTACTATCTGAGGATCTTTGGTGAATTTCAGCAGTACGTCTTGTAGATAGTACACAGTGCTGCTACTGAGTGTCAGTGGTGGAGGGAGTGGATGCTTGTGGATGTAGTGCCAATCAAGCAGGTTGCTTTATGCTGGATGGTGTCAAGTTTCTTGAGTGTTGTTGGGGCTGCACTCATCCAGGCAAATTGGGTGTATTCCATCACACTCCTGACTTGTGCCTTGTAGATGGTGGACAGGCTTTTGGGAGCTAAGAGTCAAGGGTTAGTTGGCGCAATATTTCTCTGACTTGCTCTTGTAGGCACTGCATTTATGTGGTGAATCCAACTGAGTTTCTGATCAATGATAACTCCCAGGATGTTGATGGTAGGGGATTCTGTGATGGTAAAACCGGTGAATGCCAAGGGGCGGTGGTTTGTTTATCTCTTATTGGTGATGGTCATTGCCTGGCATTTGTGCGGTACAAATGTCACTTGCAACTTGTCAGCCCAAGCCTGGATATTGTCCAGATCTTGTTGCATTTGAACATGGACTGCTTCAGTATGTGAGGAGTCATGAATGGTGCTGAACATTGTACAATCAGCAGCAAATATCCCCACTTCTGACCTTATGATGGAGGGAAGGTCATTTATGAAGCAGCTGAGGATGGTTGGGCCTCGGAAACTACCCTGAGGAACTCTTGCAGAGATGTCCTGGAGCTAAGATGGCTGACCTCTAACAACCACAATCATCTTCCTTTGTGTCATATATGGCTTCAACCAGTGGAGAGTTTGCCCCTGATACCCATTGATTCCAGTTTTGCTAGGGTTCCTTGATGCCACATTCGGTCAAATGCAGCCTTGATGTCAAGCGTTGTCATTCGCATCTCTTCTCTGGAATTCAGCTCTTTTGTCCATGTTTGGACCAAGGCTGTCATGAGGTCAGGAGCTGAGTGGCCCTGGCAGACCCCAAACTGGGCATCACAGAGCAAGTTATTGCTGAGCAGGTGTTGCTTGATAGCACTGTTGATGACACCTTCCATCACTTTACTGATGATCGACAGTAGACTGATGGGACAGTAATCGGCTGGATTGGATTTGTCCTGTTTTTTATCAACAGGACTTACTTGGGTAATTTTCCACGTTGTTGGATAGATACCAGTGTTGTAACTGTACTGGAATAACTTAGTTAGGGGAGCCGCAAGTTCTGGAGCACAAGTCTTCAGTACTATTGCCGGAATGTCCTCAGGGCATGTAGCCTATCTGGTGTCTCCTATCCTTTCTTGATATCATGTGGAGTGAATTGAATTGGCTGATACCAAATTGGTATCTGTAATGCTGAAAACCAGTGGAGGAGGCAGAGATGGATCATCCACTCGGCACTTCTGGCTGAAGATTACTGCAAATGCTTCAGCCTTATCTTCTGCACTGATGCAGGGATCCTTAAGGGGGAGGGGGAGCAGCCCCAAGTCGTGGTCTACATAGGCACCAACGACATAGGTAGGAAAAGGGATGGGGACGTAAGGCAGAAATTCAAGGAGCTAGGGTGGAAGCTTAGAGCTAGAACAAACAGAGTTGTTATCTCTAGTTTGTTACCCGTGCCACGTGCTAGCGAGGCGAGGAATAGGGAGAGAGAGCAGTTGAACACGTGGCTACAGGGATGGTGCAGGAGGGAGGGATTCAGATACCTGGATAATTGGGGCTCATTCTGGGGTAGGTGGGACCTCTACAAATGGGATGGTCTACACCTGAACCAGGGGAGTACCAATATCCTGGGGGGGAAATTTGCTTATGCTCTTCGGGAGGGTTTAAACTAATTCAACAGGGGGGTGGGAACCTGAATTGTAGCTCCAGTGTACAGGAGGTTGAGAGGAGTGAGGTCATAAATAAGGTTTCAAGGTCTCAGGAGTGTACCAGCAGGCAGGAAGGTGGTTTGACGTGTGTCTACTTCAATGCCAGGAGCATCCGGAATAAGGTGGGTGAACTTGCAGCATGGGTTGGTACCTGGGACTTCGATGTTGTGGCCATTTCGGAGACATGGATAGAGCAGGGACAGGAATGGTTGTTGCAGGTTCCGGGGTTTAGATGTTTCAGTAAGATCAGGGAAGGTGGTAAAAGAGGGGGAGGTGTGGCATTGTTAGTCAAGGACAGTATTACGGTGACAGAAAGGACATTCGATGACAACTCGTCTACTGAGGTAGTATGGGCTGAGGTTAGAACCAGGAAAGGAGAGGTCACCCTGTTGGGAGTTTTCTATAGGCCTCCGAAAAGTTCCAGAGATGTAGAGGAAAAGATTGCAAAGATGATTCTGGATAGGAGCGAAAGTAACAGGGTAGTTGTTATGGGGGACTTTAACTTTCCAAATATTGACTGGAAACGCTATAGTTTGAGTACTTCAGATGGGTCAGTTTTTGTCCAATGTGTGCAGGAGGGTTTCCTGACACAGTATGTAGATAGGCCAACAAGAGGCGAGGCCACATTGGATTTGGTACTGGGTAATGAACCAGGCCAGGTGTTAGATTTGGAGGTAGGTGAGCACTTTGGTGATAGTGACCACAATTCGGTTACGTTTACTTTAGCGATGGAAAGGGATCGGTATATAACGCAGGGCAAGAGTTATAGCTGGGGGAAAGGCAATTATGAGGCGATGAGGCAAGATTTAGGATGCATAGGATGGAGAAGGAAACTGCAGGGGCTGGGCACAATTGAAATGTGGAGCTTGTTCAAGGAACAGCTACTGCGTGTCCTTGAGAAGTATGTACCTGTCAGGCAGGGAGGAAGTGGTCGAGCGAGGGAACCGTGGTTTACTAAAGAAGTTGAATCTCTTGTCAAGAGGAAGAAGGAGGCTTATGTAGAGATGAGGAGTGAAGGCTCAGTTAGGGCGCTTGAGAGTTACAAGTTAGCCAGGAAGGACCTAAAGAGAGAGCTAAGAAGAGCCAGGAGGGGACATGAGAAGTCTTTGGCAGGTAGGATCAAGGAAAACCCGAAAGCTTTCTATAGGTATGTCAGGAATAAAAGAATGACTAGAGTAAGATTGGGGCCGGTCAAGGACAGTAGTGGGAAGTTGTGCGTGGAGTCCGAAGAGATAGGAGAGATGCTAAATGAATATTTTTTGTCAGTATTCACACAGGAAAAAGACAATGTAGTCGAGGAGAATACTGAGATACAGTCTATTAGATGAGACGGGATTGAGGTTCATAAGGAGGAGGTGTTAGCAATTCTGGAAGGTGTGAAAATAGATAAGTCCCCTGGGCCGGATGGGATTTATCCTAGGATTCTCTGGGAAGCTAGAGAGGAGATTGCAGAGCCTTTGGCTTTGATCTTTATGTCGTCATTGTCTTCAGGAATAGTGCCAGAAGACTGGAGACTAGCAAATGTTGTCCCCTTGTTCAAGAAGGGGAGTAGAGACAACCCTGGTAATTATAGACCAGTGAGCCTTACTTCGGTTGTGGGTAAAGTGTTGGAAAGGATTATAAGAGATAGGATTTATAATCATCGAGAAAGGAATAATTTGATTAGGGATAGTCAACACGGTTTTGTGAAGGGTAGGTCGTGCCTCAAAAACCTTATTGAGTTCTTTGAGAAGGTGACCAAACAAGTGGATGAGGGTAAAGCGGTTGATGTGGTGTATTTGGATTTCAGTAAAGCGTTTGATAAGGTTCCCCATGGTAGGCTATTGCAGAAAATACGGAGGCATGGGATTGAGGGTGATTTAGCGGTTTGGATCAGAAATTGGCTGGCTGTAAGAAGACAGAGGGTGGTGGTTGATGGGAAATGTTCATCCTGGAGTTCAGTTACTAGTGGTGTACCTCAAGGATCTGTTTTGGGGCCACTGCTGTTTGTCATTTTTATAAATGACCTGGAGGAGGGCGTAGAAGGATGGGTTAGTAAATTTGCGGATGACACCAAAGTCGGTGGAGTTGTGGATAGTGCGGAAGGATGTTGCAGGTTACAAAGGGACATAGATAAGCTGCAGAGCTGGGCTGAGAGGTGGCAAATGGAGTTTAATGCGGAAAAGTGTGAGGTGATTCACTTTGGAAGGAGTAACAGGAATACAGAGTACTGGGCTAATGGTAAGATTCTTAGTAGTGTGGATGAGCAGAAAGATCTCAGTGTCCATGTGCATAGATCACTGAAAGTTGCCACCCAGGTTGATAGCGTTGTTAAGAAGGCGTACAGTATGTTAGGTTTTATTGGTAGAGGGATTGAGTTTCGGAGCCATGAGGTCATGTTGCAGCTGTACAAAACTCTGGTGCGGCCGCACTTGGAGTATTGCGTACAGTTCTGGTCACCGCATTATAGGAAGGATGTGGAAGCATTGGAAAGGGTGCAGAGGAGATTTACCAGGATGTTGCCTGGTATGGAGGGAAGGTCTTATGAGGAAAGGCTGAGGGTCTTGAGGCTGTTTTCGTTAGAGAGAAGAAGGTTAAGAGGTAACTTAATAGAGACATACAAGATGATCAGAGGATTAGATAGGGTGGAAAGTGGGAGCCTTTTTCCTCGGATGGTGATGGCTAGCACGAGGGGACATAGCTTTAAATTGAGGGGTGATAGATATAGGACAGATGTCAGAGGTAGGTTCTTTACTCAGAGAGTAGTAAGGGCGTAGAATGCCCTGCCTGCAAAAATAGTAGACTCGCCCACTTTAAGGGCATTTAAATGGACATTGGATAAACATATGGATGATAACGGAATAGTTTAGTTTAGATGGGCTTCAGATTGGTTTCACAGGTCGGTGCAACATCGAGGGCCGAAGGGCCTGTACTGCACTGTAATGTTCTATGTTCTATGTTCTCTGTTCTATGTTCTATGATGTGCTGGGCTCTTCCATCATTGAGGATGGGGATATTTGGGGGGCCTCCTCCTCAAGTGAGTTGTTTAATTGTCCACCACCATTCACGATTGAATGTGGCAAGACTGCAGAGCTTACATCTGATCAGTTGGTTGTGGGATCGCTTAGCTCTGTCTATCACTTTCTGCTTATGCTGGTTGGCATGCAAGTAGTGGCTTCACCAGGTTGACACCTCATCTTCAGGTACGCCTGGTACAGCTCCTGGCATGCCCTCACGCACTTTCCATTGAACCATCGTTGATTTCTTGGCTTGATAGTAATGTTTGAGTGTGGAATAGGCCAGACCATGAGATTACGGATTGTGCTGGAGTACACTTCTGCTGCCATTGACGGCCCACAGCACCTCATAGATGTCAAGTCTTGAGTTGCTGGATCTGTGCAAAGTCTGTCCCATTTAGCACAGTGATAGTGCCACACAGCATGATAGAGGTTATTCTTAATGTGAAGGCGGGACTTCGTCTCCACAATATCTGTGCGATGGTCACTCTTACCGATACTGTCATGGACATATGCATTTGCAACTGGCAGGTTGGGAAGGATGAGGTCAGTTTCTGCCTGTTAATCTTTGTTAAGACTGAAATAATTATCTGGTTTTCAACAAAAATAAAATCTTGACATTGATTCCATCCTTTACTCTGGATGCTGTCCAAACCTCTGGCAAACCCAGTGTCCTATTTGATCCTGAGCTTGTGGTCTCATCCTAGATCTGCTCCAGTGTACTTCCAGAAGCTTAATGGTCTGAGTAATTATTATCGTCAGATTGCCTCTCATTGCATTTTGTTTAGGCTGTCCGGACCTCTGTGTCTCCAGCTTGAACTTCATATTCTGGTGACTTTGAAAACTGAAGCCGATTTGTTCAGAAGCCTTCCAGTGCAGTGCAGAAACAGATCTGAATGTCAAACCATGCATAGCTTTTACAGCAGTAACTGCTTGCATTGTGGGACTTGATAGTCCAAAGCCTCTTTGACATGGATAAAGGGTATGCATGTCAGGAAGTGGGTGAGGGATTAGAGTGGCAGGTGGGTGAGAGGGTACAGGTGATAGGTAAGTGGGTGAGAGATGGTAATGTCAGGCGTCTTTGGGAATAGGTTGCAGGTGTCCTGCTGCGTGTCAGAGGGGTGCAGTCTGGAGTCAATGGAATGCATTGATTTCAAAAGCTTTTGGCTTTGGTAGCAAGTGTAGTCACGTTTTTCGATGACATTCAATAGCAGTTTTGTTTTCTTAAAGCTAATGTATAAGTGGAAATATTTCTGCATAAAATTCAAATGTCCACTGTTTTAATGGAGCAGTCAGAGGAAGATGGCAACATAGGAATAGAAGTAGGCCATTCAGCCCCCCGGGCCTATTCTGCAATTCAATGAGAACATGGCTGATTTGTGGCCTAACTCTATCTACTTTCCATTGGCCCATATCATTTAATACTTTTGTCAACAAAAAATTATCTGTTTCAGTTTTAAAACAAACAACAGATCTTGCATCAACTGCTGTTTATTGAAGAGAATTCCAAACCTCTACCACCCTTTGTGTATAGAAATGTTCTTAACCACCCTCTTGAACAGTTTATCCCTAATTCCCAAACTATTTCCCCTTGTTCTAGAATCCCCAACCAGTGGATATAGGTTATCTTTATCTATCCTGTCTCTTCCTGTTAAAATCTTGAAGACTTTAATCAGATCACCCCTTAACCAGGTAAATACTTTAGAAAACAGGCTTAATTTGTGTACCTCACCTCATAACTTAAACCCTGCAGTCCCAGAATCTTTCATGTAAACTTGTGTTGTACTCTCTCCAAAGCTATTATTTCCTTCCTAAAGTGTGATGCCCTAAGATCTGCTTGCAAACTCCAACTGGGATCGAACCAAGGATTTGAATCATTGCAGCATAACTTCAGCGATGAATAAATAAATTTCATACAAACAGAATAAGCATTCATAGTAATTACTTGAACTGCATCATTCCTAGGCATTATTTTCTCAGTTGTTAGGATTTCAACATGCACTTATGTACATAACATTTGAAATACCGAGGTAAAGAACTTGAAATAATTAAGTAAAGATAGAACTGCTGGATATACGCTGTAAGTCTGTTAACATGTGAAGAAAAGAATACATGAATATTTTACAAAATAATGACGTTTTTTTCTCTTTGTGCGCTGATGAAATTGCTGCAATTTTCAGAATGTACTCTTTGTTTAGTGACCAATTTACTTGGGTTATTCTGACAGGACTGCTCCCATCCTACTGAGGATGTGTAACAGCCAGTGTGTGCATTGTTACCCACTGCCTAAACATCAGATCAACAGATCTCTGAACCACTTTGTTTCTGACTGTTGTCAAAGCTACTGGACCCAGGTGTAGGGAGTTAACGATTGCTCGGTAAGTGTCTCCTTGGCTATCAGGCCATGTTCCAAATGCTGCTATATCATTAGGTGACCATGGAGTGTCAGTTGGCAGTTTCTACCAATCCAGTGGAAACCAGCTGTTTAATAAGGGATATCCTTCATTGTAACATCAGTTGAGTTTGCTTTTGCAGTATGTTGTATCTAAAGGGAAGGACTTGAATGGAATCCAATTATTTGTCCCCCTTCCAATGAATAGATCAGGTTTGGAAATGTTATAATACAGTTCTTTTTTAGAAATGTTGTCAGTTAAAATAATGTTTGAGAGTACGTCAATAACAAAAGGGCTGAGCAATTGCACAAACAACAACAGCATGAGGTGTCTCTCCATGAAGCCAACTTGTACTGTTCATTTATTTGTCTCCCAAATTCTGTGTGACTGGAATCAATACTCATCTTTTCTTCAGCATCAGGCATTTCATCATACCCTCACCTTCCCTTACACTTCTTCCTCCCCTCAACAAAATGGCCTTTTAAAGACACAGTTAAAAACAGCATGACTGAAGAATAATATTGCTTCAAACAGTGCTGTGTGAAACAGCTGTTAGAGCTCTTGTAGCTGTTGCTGCGTTACTTCATAAAAATTGAAAGGGAGCAATTGTAGGAAGTACCACAAATGGCTCAAGCTTCCAATGTAAACATAACACTTTATTTGCTTACGATGAGTAAGTTTAATTCCATTTCTTCATTTAACATACAAGGTGTTTGACTATGCCACAACCAGCAGGAAACAGAGAGATTCATGAAGACAGATGGTTTAGCTTTGTTATCCTTATGAATCCTTGGCAATAGAAATTAACTTTCCTACCACTCAAAGAAATAGTTATGTTTTTAAATTATTTTTATTTTTTTTTCTTTAAACTACCTGTTCTTCACTGAGAAATAAGAACTATAATTCATACTAATACTGCGCCTTGATCATAATAAACAGCATGATGAAACAAAATATGACACAGAGCCACAGAAGGAGACATTGTTTTATCCATATGATGTGGGTACCACTGGCCAGGCCGGCATTATTATCCATTCATAATTGCCAAGAAGGCAGCTCAGAGTCAAGCACATCAAAGTTTTGGCAAAGATCTGTAGCTCGGATTGTGGGTGAGGTAGTTGACTTGGTCGCTGAGCTGTCTTGTTCTCGTCCAGATGTTTTGTTGCTGTGCTAGGTGATATCATCAGTGGAGCCTCCGATGAAGCGATGTTATTCTATTTCGCTTGGAATTTATACTGTTTGTCTGTTATGCTGAATTGTGTCATTTCCGGTTTCGATCTGTATGGGTTTGTATGTGGGGTCCAATTCTATGTGCTTGTTAATTGCATTATGGGTGCATTGCCTGTAGGAATTCCCGTGCGTATCTATGTTTGGCTTGCGCTACTATGGTTACCTTGTCTCAGTTGAACTGATGGCCTTCATTGTTTGAGAGTACTGATATTAAGGAGAGTTTGTGGTGCCGTTTTGCTGCCAGCTGATGTTTATGTATCCTGATGGCTAGTTTCCTTCCTGTCTGTCTGATGTAATATTTGTGGCAGTCGTTGCATGGTATTTTGTAAACCATGTTGGTTCTGCATGTTGTGGGAATGGGGTCTTTAATCCTTGTAAATGTTTGGCATAGAGTGGCTGTGGGCTTGTGGGCCACCATGATTCCTCGTGGTCTTAGGACCCCACAGCCACTCTACGCCGACCACTTACAAGGATTAAAGACCCCATTCCCACAACATGCAGAACCAACGTGGTTTACAAAATACCATGCAACGACTGCCACAAACATTACATCAGACAGACAGGAAGGAAACTACTTATCAGAATACATAAACATCAGCCAGCAGCAAAACAGCACAATGAACTCTCTTTAATATTGGTACACTCAGACAATGAAGACCAAATGTTCAACTGGACCAAGATAACCATAGTATCCCAAGCCAAACATAGACACACACGGGAATTCATAGAGGCATGGTTTCCGCCCATATTGCAATCAACTAACATATAGAATTGGACCCCGTATACAGACCAAAACAGATCAAAACTGGAAATGACACTACTCAGGATAACAGACCAAACAGTATAAATTCCAAGCCGAACAAGATAACACCACTTCATTGGATGCTCCACTGATGATGTCACCTAGCACGGTGACGAAACGTCTGAATGAGAACAAGCCAGCTCGGCGAGCAAGTCAACAACCTCAGTCAAGCACTTTGCTGTGGGTCTGGAGTCATGTGGAAAGCCAAACAAACAAGGACATTAGATTTCTTTCCCAAATGAATGAGTCAATCGGATTTTTTTTGCAACTTTCAACAGTGGTTACATGGTCATCATTAGGGTAGATTTTTTCATTCCAGATTTTATTGAGTTCCAAATTCTCCATCTGCCATGTTGGGCCTTAAACCATTGTTATTGCAGTGTTTGCCTGGGGTTTGAATGACCACTATGTCACTGATTCACCATTAGAGTCATAGATTCATGCAGTGCTGAAACAGACCCTTCGGTCCACCCAGTCCTTGCTGACCATAATCACCATAGAATAATAGAACCCCTACAGTGTGGAAACAGGCCGTTCAGCCCAACAAGTCCACACCGACCATTAGAGCATTCCACCCAGACCCAAAGCCCTAATCTACATACCCCTGAACACTACAGGCAGTATAGCATGGCCAATCCACCTAACCTGCACATCTTTGGACTGTGGGAGGAAACTGGAGCACCAGGAGGAAACCCATGCAGACACGGGGAGAATGTGCAAACTCCACACAGACAGTCGCCTGAGGGTGGAATCGAACCCGGGTTCCTGGCGCTGTGAGACAGCTGTGCTAACCACTGAGCCACCATGCTGCCCTAATCCCAAACTAAAGTCGTTCCACCAGCCTGCACTTGGCCGATATCCCTCCAAACATTTCAGATTCATGTATTTATCTTCTAAATGTTGTCACTGTACCCAATCCACCACTTCCTCTGGAAGTTCACTCCACACATGAACCACGCTAAAAATTGCCTCTCATGTCTTTTTTAAATGTTTCTCCCCTCATATTAAAAATATGTTCCCTCGTCTAGAAATCCCCCACCCTAGGGAAAAGAAACCTGTCATTCACCCCTTATTATCTCATAAACCTCTATAAGATCCCCTTTCAACCTTCTGTGCTCTGGTGGAAAAAATGTCCTAACCTATCCAGCATCCCATTATAACTCAAACTTGATGGAAACTGTGTCTCTCACTGGGAAAGTAAAGTGGAGATGCAGATCAATCTAGAGATAAATTCTGGAGTTAAGGAAGGTTTAGAGCTGAAAGCACAGCCAGCAATCTTGGAGCAATTGAAATCAGGGATGTTCAGGAGGCTAGAAATCTAGGATAGTTATAAGACTGGAAGAGATTAAAGAGATAGGGAGAATCATGGAGAAATTTGAAAATAAAGATGAGAATTTGAAAACTGAAGATATTTATGGACTGATAGAAAGGTCAAGAAAACACAGGGGTGATGGGGTGGAGCAGCACTTTGGGTAAACTAAAACATGGGCAGCAAGACTTTAGGTAATGTCAAGTTTTTGGAGGGTAGAATGTACAAAATGTAGTAGGATAGAATATGCAAATAATGATGAGAGAGCAGATAATCGTAGAATCCCTATAGTGTGGAAGCAGGCCATTTGGCCCATCAAGTCTACCCGACCCTGAGAACAGCATCCCACTCAGACCCACCCTGCTATTCCCATGGCTAATCCACTTCGCCTGCACATCCCTGGATACTATGGGCAATTCAACATAGCCAATCCACCTAACCTACACATCTTTGGTCTGTGTTAGAACCAGAGGAAACCTATGCAGGCATAGGGAGACTATGTTAACCCCATGCAGACATAGGGGAAATGTGTTAGCCCCAAGCAGATTGTCATCTGA
This sequence comes from Rhincodon typus, assembly GCF_021869965.1. Classification (NCBI taxonomy): domain Eukaryota; kingdom Metazoa; phylum Chordata; class Chondrichthyes; order Orectolobiformes; family Rhincodontidae; genus Rhincodon; species Rhincodon typus. Next base: position 110,730,224 of record NC_063334.1, read on the forward strand.
GGGTGGATTCGATCCCAGGTCCTTAGCACTGTGAGGTAACAGTACCATCCCCATAATGTTACTACATGACTAGCAGAGAGCAGAGAGCAAAGTAGAGATGAAGAATGATACCTGTAAAGAGAGAGATAATTGGCACTGCTCTAGAGAGCTACATTCAGTTCACTGTGACATATAAATGCATCTAAAGACTGGTACAGTACAGAAGAGAGTGAGAGAGCCTCAATCTGAATGAAAGTATAAGGCTGAATATGTGATACTGGAGACCAAGAAAACTGGTATTCTAGTCAGGAAGGAAGCAGATTCTAAGAACATATATGTGCAGAAACTAAAGCTCAAAGATTCAAAGAAGTGCTTTCTAAGAATGCAAGCAGAAGTTTTCACATAAAGCACAGCATAAAGGATATTGTCAAAAAAGAATCTTCAGAATCATTAATTTGAAGTCAGATCACCGTCCATGGGACACAAGAGGAAAAAGGCAAGAGTCTGAAGAACTGGACAGAATCTCAGAAGTCTCTGACCACAAAGCAACAAATTGGGATGGGTTTCAATGGCAGGAGACAACCTTGGAGGATTTTGAAGCCATATCAGCACTTGATGAAGACACTCCAGAGCTACCATAATCAATTGAATGTCTTTGAATTAAAAAGGAAAAAAACATTGAAGTACTTATCCCAATCAATGCAACACTGAAATTGAGTGCGATGGCAACTTCGGGAGAGACATTGACATTTTTATAGCAAGTCAAAAATGAGGAAAACAAAAGACAATGTCAGAAATGGGTCATGCAGATGCAGCAATCCCACTGTTACAAAACTACATTGTGTTTGCATCCAAGTAAACTGATTATCAGGTTTGTACACAGTTGGACTATCAGCAGACAATGTCCTTGTGAGGCAAAAGGTGGAACAGAGTGTGACTGACTTTGAAGCGTAATCAAGGCATTCAATGCATATCTTTATGCAAAGCAACATCTGGTCATTAAATGGTTAGGTCAAGGAGACAGAAAGACATCACAGAGGAAAGCGGTAGAGGTGGTACAATTTGAGATACTGGTCATTCGCACTAACAACATTGACTCCTGGTCAGAAAGTCTGGATAACAGACAAAACAGCAGAGACAAAAGTCTTCAGAGGAACACATCAACTGAAAGCATATATAGTCAGAACTCCTGAAGAACAATTCAGGAGTAGCAGGAAGGCATTGATCTTAGTTGGGACAAAATGTTAGATTGAGTATGATTACTACACAGTGAGAGACAGAAATATCCATACATCAAGTAAATTATAAAACGTTACAGAAACTCCAAGAATGGTAGTGAACCATCAAAGTCACTTTGAAATCAAGTGAATCAGATTGGGGTGTCCAGTCAAAATTTCAAATCTATTTGGACTTGAAAGGGATGATCAATGGCTTCAGTATTCTTAATATTAAATTAGAGCAACAGATGTCATACAAGTTGCCTGATAATTTAACAACAGTGGAGCAGTTGAAAGGGATTGTAAGTGAAAACGTGACCTTGCGCAGAAAACTGATTCTTTTGTTTTCAGTCAAGGTCACAGAAGGCAACATGTAGACGAGAAATAGAAAAGGACCCAGAACCCTGGGGAATACCAAAAGTAAATGTGTGTGAATGAGAGAGGAGTCACTAATGAAGATTCCCTGGTATGGTGAATTGGATGAGCATAGAAGCTGGTGAAAGCACTACCAAAGAGGTGGGCCATTGTCGGGAGGCAATGGAGGAAGATGGTGAGGTCTCCCATGTAAATGGCTGCAGGCAGGTTGAAAAAGTTGAGTAGGGATGGTTTACCCATTGTTACATACACACATCATCCGTAGGCTTGATAAGAGTTGTTCGATACTGTGACAAGGTAGGAATCTATTTGGAGGGATTCAAATTTGAGTTTGGGGAAGTAACACATAGAATTGGAAGGCAACACCATTCTGAAGAGTTTCAGAGAGGAAAGGAAAATTGAAGATGAGGATTAGAATTATCTATACTGTCACATGTACTCATTTGAGCACCGTGAAAAGTTTACAAGTCGTCACTTATGGAGCCATTGTAGGTACAAAGATATTGTTATAAAGTGGACGTTGACCCCCCATCTGAGAATTAACACTGAAACACCCAAAGAGAATCACCTCCCACTATAATTTGTAAAAGGAGTGCAAAAAGTGGTGTAACCTGCTTTTCAGCAACTTCTAGTGGATAAATAAAATAAATCCTTGACACTCACTTTAAAATCAACAAGTAAATTTATTTATCTAAGTCTAGCAGTGAAAAAAGTAACTAAACTATTAATAACCCAGATAAATCCCTTCTAACTACTAACTATTCCTGAGTAAAGCAAGATTCCAATGGTATGCTGTTCCAATAAATATAAGCCCCACTTATATAAAAAAAAAATTTAGTCTCTCGAAATTACAGCCAGGTTACATGTCTTCTGGGATGTTCTGTGCCTTCTCTATCGATTCTTCTGTCATGAATATGAACTAGTTGTGCTGTTGGTGTCATTGTTATTTAGATGGTGCTTTCTCTAACACATAGAGGAGGCTGTGTGAGCCAGCAATTCTCTCTTGAGAGCTGTGGGCTGTTAGCTCTGGCAGACAGCAGCTAGCTCTCGGTTCTTTGTCCAACTGCCCCCTTCTTTTTATACCCTTGATGGTGTATCAATATTTCTTACAATAGGATTGGTCCTATGTTGTCAAAACCATCAGAATTAAATCTAATAGGTTTTTGGTATCTAAGTACCTGGTTCAAATTGATTGGCTAAATTCAAAAGCCTGTTGTCTTGGTAAAAACAGTTGCTGTTTGGCCATCTGACTGTATGGCATTTTACAATACAAATGTTTCAGTCTTGGTGCTTTCTATGTTTTTGCAAATTTTCAAGTTGCTCCTCACAGATGTCCATTTTAAACCTGAGCACAGAAAAAGCACATGATCTTTTAAAGGGACCATGCAATGGTTTCCCCTGTAGCATTTTCCAAACACCAAATTCTAACTTCCGGCCTCCTAATCCACAAGTGCTCTATACAACTTTACATCAGTACCTAGGTACAGATTCTTAAGCAAAAATTCTTAGACAAAAAAAAAAATTAGGAAAGTAAAGAAATAAAAAATCCAGCATTACAGAGAAGCATGATGATGTTAGATTTGACGGGGAGAGAGAGACTGAATATGAGGAGTAGTGATCATGATGTTAGCCAACATGAGGAAGGTGTCACTAATTAGCTCATTCAGAGAAAACATCTTCTGATCAAGGACAAAACAAATGAATGAAATTGCAGAATATGATCCCGAACGCACCAATAGAACACCATGAACTGCGATGAGTGAAAATGAACTGGAATCTCATCATCACAAATAGATGAGGCAACGTGTATGGACGGATTTAGAAGGGAAGATAGGTGAACACATGAGAGAAAAGGGGTCACACATTAATGCTGATCGGGTTGGATGAAAAGCAATATGAAGAAGCTTGGTATGGAGTATAACCAGCAGCTTAATCCAGTTGGGCGATATGGCCTGTTTCAATGTTGGATGTTCTGGTCATTCTCTAAGTGAAAATTAAATTTGAGTAACCATCCAGCACAGATGTGTGTCCCCAATTTCAAAGCTATATAATATCCAAAAATTCTGCTCCCATATCTGATGTTCTTAAGGAATTCTGAAGTTATTTCAATTCTCATAATTGAGGCTTTTACTGGCTTTTTTTTTAATGTGTGTTCTTTGGATTTTCATACTCTTCCTAATTTTTTTTTTCTCCAAGCCATGGTTGAGCCACCTTTACTCTTCTACTTTTGCACCAAACAGGAATCAATAATTAAAAACCAAAAGAACTTCGGATGCTGTAAATCAGGAACAAAAACAAAGTTGCTGGAAAAGCTCAGCAAGTCTGGCAGCATCTGTGAAGGAGAAAACAAAGTTAACGTTTCAGGTCACCCATTCATCAATGAATCATTGTCTATCCACTCCCAATCCTTTTATTTTCCCCAAAATATCCTTGACAATTCATTTCTCATACTCTAATATTACCCTTTATTTTGATTTAGTGCTCCCTTCGTTTAGATTCAAAAATACAGTTAATACAACAATGTACCACCACCCTCAGCTGTAAGTTCCTTCATAATTCCACACCGTCTCAGTGTAGCATTTTATCTGGTGGAATTACACCATTAGTTTTGCACTTTGTAATGACTTTGAGAATCAAACAATTTGACACACAGCTATTGTTTAGACAACAAAACCTGCATTACCCATAAGCACAGCTTTTCTGGTATGAAAGCACTGAATAATGCAAATTTTACTGGAAGAGTAAAACAGCAAAATGTTTTTCTTTCACAAAGTATTTTGTCTTCCTTTGGAATAATGAATGGAAGTAAAACTACAGTTGAATCAAAACAATATGCTGTGAATGCTTCGCATTGACCACTGTTAGTTCTCTATTATTTTGGTATGTATTGATATTGTGTGTAGTGGAGTATCACTTTACCAATGATCCGTTAATTTTACAACAATGGAATGATGGTCTAGTCCAGGTAGGAGAATATCTTTCACCACTAATAATCAAATTCTTTCCCCTGTGTAAACAGAAGTGAAATTAGTGTTGGGTGACTTCAATTTTATTTGTGACAAGGTATCAATTGTTTTCAACACCCTATTTTCCTGGCAGTTATGGATTTATGCTTGAGAACCTTTCTGTTCCCTATGGGGCTGAGTTGGTATTTTTAACTTTTAGCACTGCAATAGGACATCAAGTTTCTTTCAGATTAGTTATGGTTTGCAACACCACTGAGTTGCATAATGCCTTCGACACAGTGCCAATGTTCCTTCAACCTGCAAACATAACGATGCATTATAAAAGCTCATTGCCTTCCAGATCAATATACATGTGCATATCTATTCAAGCTTTCACCTTTTAGATTCCCATGAGAGTCTGTGTGTTTATTTTTTATTGAAAGATGAAGGAATACATAGGTACTGAAGCAAAGTTAGTGATGAAAAAATGCAGAGGCTGGAACCCAAGGTAGACAAACGGGAGTCTGGAAGAACACAGCAAGCCAGGTAGCATCTGGAGGAAAGGAGAATTCAGCGTTTCGGGTATTACCCTTCCTCAGGACTGGATGAGGGAGTCGAGGGAGGTGCAGATAAGGAGGCGGTGTAAGGGGGGGTTAGCTGAATGGTGGTGATAGGTACACACTGGTAGTAAGTATGACCTGGTTGGTCCTTGGAAGGGATGAATCTGGTTGGTGGCTGGAAAGATGGGTCAGAAGGTGGAATGGAAGGGATGAGGAGGGGCTGGAAAGGGGATGGGTGGGAGAGTTATCGAGAACTCAATGTTGACTCCTCCGGGCTGCTAGGTGCCCAGGCAGAAGATAAGGTGTTGTTCTTTAAATTTGCATTGCGAGTCGCTGTGACACTGGAGAAGGCTGGGGATGGACATGTCGGAATGGGAGTGGAGGTGGGAGTTGAAATGGGTGCTGACTGGGAGGTTAGGTTGGCTGTTACAGGCCAGGCGAAGATGCTCGGTGAAATGGTCACCTAGTCTACATTTTGTCTCACTGATATAGAGAAGACAACATCGGGAGCCCAGGATGCAATCGACTAGGTTGGAGAAGATGCAAGTGAAGCAGTTGGTCATGAGTGGCATGAACTAAGGAGTGGCAAATGGAATGGCCCTTGCAGAAGGCAGAGAGGGGTGGGGAGTAGAAGATGTTCTGGGTGGTCATGTCTAATTGGAGTTGGCGGAAGTGTTTGAGGGTGATACGTTGGATGTAGAGACTGGTGGGGTGGAAAGCAAGGACGGGGGGGACCAATCTTTGGTGTGTTTGGGGAGCATGGTGGTTAAGAGCTGTGGAGCAGGGAATGGAGGAGGTGTAGTGGAGGGCTGTGTGGATGACAGAGTGGGGGAAAAGAGCATTGTTTGAAAAAGGCAGACATCTGGGATGCTTGGGAGTGGGACGTCTCCTCATCAGAGCAGACGTGATGGAGACAGAGGAATTGATTAAAAGGGATGGAGTTTTTGCAGGATTCAGAGTGGAAGGAGGTGTAGTCTACATAGCTAAGAGAGCCTGTGGGTTTATAGTGAATGTCGGTCCGTAAACTGTTGCCAGAAATGGAAACGGAGAGGTCAAGAAAGGAGAGAGAGGTGTCTGAGATAGACCAAATGAATTTGAGGCCGGGATGCAAGTTGTTAGCCAAGTTGATGAACTGCTCCAGTTCAGTCTGGGTGCAGGATGCAGCACCGATGCAGTCATTAATGTAACAGCGGAACAGTTGGGGAACAGTACCGGTGCACGTACTGAAGAGGGACTGTTCGATGTAACCTACAAACAGGCAGGTGTAGCTGGAGCCCATGCGAGTGCCCATAGCAATCCTCTGGATTTGGAGAAAGTGGGAAGAATGGAAGGAAAAGTTATTGAGGGTGAGGACTAGTTCAGCAAGACAGAGGAGGGTATTGGTGGAGGGGACTACAGGATGGATCTGTTAAAGAGGAAAAAACTGAGGGCCTGTAGGCTGCCCTTGTGGGATATGGATGTGTATAGGAATTGCATGTCCATAGTAAAGGGGAAGCGCTGGGGGCCAGGGAACTGGAAGATTCCAAAGAGGTGGAGGGCGTGGTTTGTGTCCCAGATGTGAGTGGGGAGTGCCTGGACCAAGGGGGAGAGAATGAAGTTGAGGTAGGATGAGATGAGTTCGGTGGGGCAGGAGAATGCAGAGACAATGGGTCGGCAGGGGTAGTTGGGCTTGTGGATCTTGTGGATCTTGTGGATCTTGAGGTAGAACCAGGCAGTGTGGGGCTGGAGGACTATAAGCTGGAGGCAGTAGAGGGAAGGTCACTAGAAGAAATGAGGGCATGGACAGTGTGGGAGACGGGAGCATCATGGGCCATGGTGGGGTCATGGACAGTGTTGAGAAAGACATTAATGAAGTACTCAGTATCTTGGTATTTATAAATACATGCATAGAGGACAAAAAACAAATAAGGCATGGCAAACCTTGCAAACACAATAGGTTGACTGGCCTGTGATCATTATACACTTTTATGTTTTCAAATAGATATGTTGTGGCAGATTTAATACACGCCAGGTTGTACTTGATATTGAAATTGTCAGCTTGGAATCACAATAATTGTATAATCATGAATTAAGTAAGAAAGAATTTGTACAGATTTAGTGTTTGTTGAAAGTGAATTATTGACAGATCTTAAAATAAATACTTTTGGTGTTTAATGTAGGAACAAGCATCAGTAAACCTGAACACAGAAAAGTCCCTCAAATCAGATAAATCACTTAGTGATTTCTTTTGGAGCAGGAAAGCTGACGTTTCGGGTCTGGACCCTTCTTCCGGGCCCATTTCTGAAGAAGGGTCCAGACCTAAAACGTCAGCTTTCCTGCTCCTCTGATGCTGCCTGGCCTGCTGCGTTCTTCCAGCTCCATACCTTGTTATCTCAGACTCCAGCATTGGCAGTTCCTACTATCTCTGGTGATCTCTTTCTTCTTCTTCAAACTTGCACCATGAATGCTTTCATGTATATTTGTGAGAGCAGATGGAGCATTGGACTAAAGTCTCAACCACATGAAGTCCCCACTAAGAGTGCAGCATTTTGTTAACGCAAGGAACTATGGATGATGGAAATCTTAAACAAAAGCAGAAATTGCTGGAGAAAGTCAGCAGGTCTGGCTGCATCCGTGGAGAGAAAGCAGAGTTTAAATTTTGGGTCCAGCAGCCCTTCTTCTGAAGGGTGTTCTGCAATTCTTTGTTCAATGATGCACTGAGAAATCAGCCTGGATTATGCTCACAAATCCCCTGAGAGAGTGTCAACTCCATGACCTTCTGAAATTAGAAGCAAGATTCTCGGATGTGAATGGTCTAGAATCTATGGTCCAGATGTACTGAATTTCTAAACACAGTTTGAGCCAACAAAACTCCTCTTGGTAGCATACATTCATAATATCAGCTCTCTTAAGCATTCATATGTTAATACTTGCATAGTATAACTTTAAATTAATACAATTAATTCTTCAATTAGATCTTGTATTTGAATTCATTTACTTCGTTTCGATACTGGAAATGTGGTTTCTTAGACCACGCTAAACTCTGCTCAGTGTAGCTACATGATACCCATGAATAATGTTTCTTTCATTGATCTTCTTCTGGGAATTACTTGAGCTGGTAGCGAAAGGCTTATGTAATTCATTAGAAAAATACAACTTTTTAAAATTGAGCCTTTAATTGCTAATTAATTTTATCTTTTTTTTTCCTGCCTTCCCATTGCTATAAATACAACGTCTTCACATTCTGCGAATCTTTTGGGAATGTTCCTGAACTCTCAGCATCAGCGTTATTCTTCAGGGAATGCGCATTTTCACAGGTAATTTTCTTTACAACTGAAAGCTTCCCCTCTATCTTCCACCTTTCCTACCCCGACAACCCAAACAATCAAGTTTGGGGAAGCTTGCCTCAGCCCTCCACATGCGCAGGAATTAAATTACCTGTAGCTATTGACAGATACATTTTGAAAGTCAGTTTACGTTCGAGGGTTCAATACTACAATAAGGCATTTTAAAATTGAACTAAATACCGTAAGTGCACTAAATGCAGCGAGGAAAATGTACTGACTTTCAACTAAAAGAGATTTGCTGCAAAGCGCAAGAATGGATGAAAAAAAAATTGCCTGGAAATGGTTAATTGATTGTGCATGAGACAGTCTGACATTGGAAAAAGGCACCATGTAAATTCAAGTTTGCGCTTCCAAGACTTTCTCCATTTTTGATCCTGAGAATAGACTGCCAATTGGGAGAAATGAAATGAAATATATTGATATGGAAAATGCTTCCTATTGAATATCACTACTATGTCCATTAAACCGATGTGTGGCTAACAGGTAGAACCTTTTCGGATTCTGGGCGATGTGAATGGTGGTGAAAGTTGTGGGAGAATCAGATGAGAAGTCTGGTGAGACTGATCTTGACATCATGAGCATATCATTTTACCTTTTATGCTTTTATTTAATTCATTCACGAGATGTGGGCATTGCTGTCTGGACCAGCATTTATTACTCATCCTTCGTTGCCCTGAGGGCTGTCAAGAGTCCGGAGTCACATGTGGGCCAGACCAGGTAAGGATGGCAGTTTCCTTTCCTAAAGGGCATTTTTACAAGTGGCATGGCGGTTTCTGTACTGTTGCTGGTAAATGTAAACTATTCTCCATCTTTTCTCTCCAATTAATGTGTGCTGTGCCTTGGAAATATGCAATGATGACAATCCCCAGGTACTGAGTGTCAATGGGTGATATAATACAATTTTTTGTTACGTGTCTGCTTACTCATGTTTATTGCTTAGTTTCTCATTCTCTAATTGCATTCAAAGGATTTGACTCTCAGCACCAGTCAACCAGTCAAACAGCACCAGTCAACGCTGAACCACTGAATGTTGAACATAACGGCCTGTGTTCAGAACAACATGTCAGTTGTCGCTTGACTTGTCATAGAATCCCGACAGATTGGAAGCAGGCCATTCAGCCCATCAAGTCCACACCAACGATCCAAAGAGCATCCCACCCAGACTCAGGCCCCCTCCCCTATCCCTGTAACCCTGCATTTCCCATGGCTAATCCACCTAGTCTGCACATCCCTGGATACTATGGGCAATATAGCATGGCCAATTCACCTAAACTGCACATCTTTGGGCTGCGGGAGGAAACCAAAACAACGCATACACGGGGAGAATGTGGAAACTACACACAGACAGTGACCCAAGGGTGGAATCAAACCCACATTCCTGGCACTGTGAGGCAGCTGTGCTAACCAGTGAGCCACCGTGCTGCCTTTGTGCTGTCTGTGGGACAGCTCTTCAAACTTTGGTGCAGGTCCCCAAATATTATCAAGGAAACCTTTGCAGGATAGTGTGTGCTGTTGTCATTTCTGCTATCCCAGCTTGATGCCAGGGTGGCTGTCAGATTTCCTTTTACTGGAAAGCTGCACTTCGAAAATGGAATTTGTGTACAGTTTCAAACCAAATCTCAGAAAAACTAAACTGAAAATCTAAAGTGGATGAATAGAATGGCAGCAATAATTTCATTTTACAGATTCACACTCCAGGGAGTTGTGATTTTTGACAGATTTTGTAAATGAAAGACAGAAAATGGTGAGCAACCGAGCGACATCCTGAGAAGTGACAAATGTCTTTATTTACTATAGGAATTAGAACAGGGAATGCATTTCATGTACAGGCAAGACCTGCGTCTTCAGGAGTCTGAATGGAACTTGAACCCATCAAAGAGGAATTCGATTAATCTTTTTGCAGTACATCAAAGTGTCATCAACCAAAAAGCAGAGGATCCAATTAAATAAGACAAAGTAAAGATGAGCTCGTGGATGGTTTGATTATCAAGCTGTTGTGGTTACTGTACTCCTGCACAGCTCCACAACAATCCAGAGCCAGAGAGGAAATGTGATGAGCCTCAGAGGCAGCAAGTTGTCAAAGCAATTGCAACTCACTTAGACCTTGACATTAAGAGACATGGTTGCTATGGCTAGAAAGCTTAAAAAGGTTAAAAGATGACAGGCTATTCTTAAAATGATGCTCAGGAAGGAGCCACAATCAAAGATGTTTCCAATGTTTATTTGACAGCAATGCAGAAAAAGTCTAACACTCGGTTTGTGGATCCCAGCTCACTCCGGTGGGAGGCAATGATAGTTCACCAGTAGAAAAACTGTTCAAATCAATGAGCAAGACAATGTGTGTGAATGGGAAAATATGTAGCCCCTCGCATTTTGCAGGGGCTCTGTTGGTCTCCCAATGCAGCTCAGATGGGGAAATGGTGAAGTGCCTGGGACAATGGCAGAAACCTACTGCTATGTTCCACCAGTCACTTCCAAATAGAAAAAGTCAGAGGCTTAGTGGAAATGTTGCCTTTCAGCTGTGAGTCATTTGGTCGAATTTATTTTCCATATTTGGTACAAAATAATGCAGATAATGTCATCGGTGCCATCATTCAATGAGGTTATTAACAGAAGCCCTGGTTGTCTGGGTTGAGTGTCAAAAATATTATGGCACTAATCTGAGGAAGAACAGTGAAATTATCCCTGAAAAGTGATTGTTCTTTAATCCACATCATGAAAAATACAAAAAAATACTTGCAAATGCTAGAGAACCGAAACAAACAGAAACAGCATTTGCTGGAGGAACTCAGCACATCCAGCAACATCTGTGAAGAGAAAACAGCATTAACATTTCAAGCCCAGTGACCCTTCTTCAGAGCTGGCTCTGAAATGATAACTGGATAATTGTTTGATAGATTTGGAAGGTGAAATAATCATAATAGAATATTGCATGAAAATCCCACATAACAGCCAACTTTGTCTAATTTAAAACATTTGAAATGCGTTTGGGCATTTTGGAGAGGTACTATACAAATATATACATTTAAGTTAAACCTTGGAACTGACAATAAGAATAAACATTTGCATGCTTCGCAGTTGTGGAAAAATGACATGCATTGCCAACAAAGTAAGGATCTTGAATTTAATTCAGATTTCAGAAAATATCATTGCTTGGGAGGTTCAAAAAACTTTAAATAGATGCCGCCAGACAATGTTCCATTAATTTAAATTTCAACAAGGTACTTTCTATGATTAGAATTTTGTGCCCCACAGCATTAAAACATCAAAGTACACTGAAAGCTGCCTCAAATAGAAATCTCTCCCACAATGCTGTAAGTTTTGAAGATTGCTTTTCTTAAAAGAGCGTGCTTTAAGAATAACCAAAATATCACCGGAAAAGCCCATTTACATTTGGAGAATAGACTGATTGCAAATAATGTGTTCATTCGGAATAGCTGCACATCACATGCTATTATGACAGATCTTGGTGGGAAAGTTATATTTCTTTTAGCCTCACGTCAATATTGAAGCAAAACCTGAATGTAAAACAGCTGACCTTTGACTGATAATTGGTGATTGGTTTTCAGTATTGGCTGCAAAGAGAAAAAGTGGTGGAACATGTCGTATTTCCTTTAGTGCTTAAGTACTTCCATTTGTCAGTTCGCTCAATCCACCTCATATTCAGTTTGTGATTTGACACTGACAGTAATGTGAACGCACAACATACTGTGACTCCGTGCGTTTAAGCCCAGTGGTACTTGCTTGTCTTGTGATTAGTAGTTAACCATTTCTTCCGGTACCGACGGGAAAACTCAAGACTCAGCCCATAAATAATTCAGTGATGCTATTGAGCGAGACATGTCGTGGATTTTAATGGACAGGCACATCAGGAGTTGAAGGCCTTGAAATCATATAGAAAATATAGAAATATGTTAAGTGCAGTTGACAATTCGAAGTGACCACTTTGTTACTTTGCGACGTACAGGTTTCCATCCACTTAACTATGATGGTTTTAATAACAAGTTTCCTGGCAACTTCTCAGCAATGTACTTGAAAGGACACACTAAACATGTAAGATACATTGGATTAATCTGGAAGCAGGACAGAGTGTTGCAATGGAAAGTTGATGGACAAAGGCTGTTTCTCCACTTCATGGATGCCTGCAAGTGCATCCAGCTGTGGAAGTGGAAGGAAGTACTATTTCTTAGCATAGGAGGAGAAAGCAATCTGGGGAAATCAGAAAGACCTGGTCGGGGAGGTAATCAGTGAAGGCTTATTGCCACACTTCTGGATCCACTGCAGGATTCGGGGTCAGTGAATATATTTAGGATTAAGTTAGACATATTTCTGATTGACAAAGGACTCATAGCTTGTAGGCAACGGGCAGCAAAGTAGAATGAAGACCCTAATTAGATCTACCATAATTTTGTTGAATGATGAAGCAGGTTTGAACGACTGAATGGTTTATACATGTTGTTCTCATTTAAGTTCTTCCGTACAGATGAAATCCACTCTAAGGTGTTACGAGTAACACCCATATGGGTTTGATAGATCAGATTACCGAGGTGCAGTTCAAACCTCTGAATTTCCAACACTTGGATAGCACTCTACAGTGTTCAAGCATTCTCCAAAATGTTCAGTGATATGCTGATATGATATGCATCATATCACTATATGCAGTGATATGATGTGTGATGCCCTACATCAAAGAACAGGGAAAGAAAAAAACATTCCTTTTTCTTGAGTTGTTTTGAACATTCTTAACTTTCTGATGGCATTTTGTAGGCACAAAATTTCATTTTATTTTCTATCAATTCACTGTGGACTTCACTGGCCGGGCCAGCCTTTTATTACTTATCCTTCGTTTATGTACTTGCAGCAACTTCATTTCCTCATATTCCAAACAAGTATCCTCTTGGGTAGAAAGCTTTAGAAGGGCTGTCTAAAAATGTCTTTCAGTATATGAACAAAATAAGGTCTAATTTGGAGATTTCGCCCATCATGTAGCCATGTAATTTTTCTGCAGTTGCAAATAATTCACCCTAGCATTGTACATATTAATTTATATGACTAACAGGGAAGGTGTCATGACTTGAATTGGAAGTCAAAATAATTCCTCAGATTTCTCTGATTCCAATGACTTGTGTCACCTCAAACCTCTGTCTCTCCAGGCTCATCATGTATGACATGTAATTCCAGGATCATTCATGATGTGGTGATACTACGGCTTTAAGAGAAGGTTGAGGCAGAGGTAATGACCGGTCAGCTCAAAGTCAATAAAGCAAACAGCTTGAGAGGCCTTGGTCTTTTTTTAAAAGTTGGAACAATAAAAGCATCCTGAATGGGTGGGGTAAAGCCCCCACAGAACCGGGATTTTTAGTTTTGGTTGTCTGCACTTGCTGGGGTGTTGATGCTGGATTTGGAAGCTCTTATTCTTCATCTGTTACAATGGATAATCACATTCAATTGGTTCCATTTTGAAATGCATTGTTTTTGTTGAATAAATCCATCTGGAAATGAAAGAATACATCTGATGTATCCTGGCACTCCGATGGATGGTTATTGAGCTCAGATGTTAACTTTGTTTTTTCTCGCCACAAGCACTGCATTTTGTTTTTATTTCAGAAATCCAATTTTGATCTTATAAAAATGTCCCCTTGTTATTCTCAACTGTCTCGGATATTCATCGATCTTTCAGTCAACCATTTAAAAGTATTACAAAATAAACTGTTCCATTTGGCAACAGGGTCAATTTACAATTGGAGCAAAACACTCGTTGAAGGGTAATGAGGTATAAACAAATCAGTGTAGATGAGAGCTGAGGTGTGAAAGATCCCTGTCAGTACGTATGCAAGTTCAATGAAGGCACCTCACAGAAATGACGCATATAGTAATAGCAGTTGTATGGCTCAGTAGTTTGTCTATGTTTGGAATGGAACGGAATTCATAAACATCTTGATCAGAGCAGCTCTTGCTGACCATGGTAATTTCAAGAGACCTAAGCATCACATCTGCAAAAAGTTCCAATACAATCCAAAAGTTTCATGGCTTTGTAAAATATATTCAGCATGGCAGCACTCAAGACCCAGAAATTAACTAATAGTGTCCAAATGCATATACATTAATAGTTTTTTGTCCTTCAGTTCTTGGTTTATCACCATTGTTAAAATCGAATGGAACTTCAGATAAATGAATGCAAAATTTTTAATTAAGATTTTATGTCTCTCTCTCTCTCGAAAACACTGGTGGGTCTAGGCCCAAAACGTCAGCCTCTCTGCTCCTATGATGCTGCTTGGCCTGCTGTGTTCATCCAGCCCTGCACCTTGTTGTCTCGGATTCTCCAGCATCTGCAGTTCCTACTATCTCTGTAGAATTTGGTGTTTTATTCACAAAAACAACCAGGACAGGATTCATGATATCCTACTGAACATTGATGACATTCTCTAAGCTTAACCTCTGATTAAAATACATTTGGGTTGAATTTGCACTGTACAGAAACTGGTAATGAATATAGAAATACCATTGTCTAAACTTCCATATTTTTGAAGACTTTACACTTTTATTTCATACACACATACACACCTCATCTTTTTTCCTCTCCACAGATGCTTTAAGTCTTAATCAGTAGGGGAATCAAAGGGGTTTGGGAAAAGTGTAGGAAAATGGATGCGGGAGTGTCAGATCAGCCATGTTCATATTAAATGGTGGAGCAGGCCCAAGGGGCCAAATGACCTGTTCCTGTTTCTTCTGGTCTTATGGCTTTATTTGCAGCATTTCTTGTCACCTATTTCAGATTTGCAGCATCTGGAGTACTCTGTTATAATTTTACACGATAGTAGCACTAATATTACTCACCACAATTTCTAGTCAGATTGTATATTTCTGTCACAGCTAACACACTTTTAGACAAGTTTATAAAATCACTGAAGGTCCCTTTTAGGTGAAAAAAAAGGGACTTGGATCTTGGATATCTGCAGTCCATCAATTCTGAACTCTTGAATATTCTTCATTCAGGGGAGGCGATGGCCTAGTGGTATTATCGTTGGACTGTTAATCTAAAGACCCAGATAATGTTCTGGGGACCCGGTTTGCATCCCACTATGGCAGATGGTGGAATTTGAATTCAATAAAATATCTGGAATTAAGAATCTAATGATAACCATGAATCCATTGTCGATTGTTGGGAAAAACCCATCTGGTTTGCTAATATCCTTTAGGGAAGGAAATCTGCCATCCCTACCGTTCTGGCCGACATGTGACTCCAGACCAACAGCAATGTGGTTGACTCTTAACTGCCCTCTGGGCAATTTGGGATGGACAATAAATGCTGCCTCGCAGTGGCCCCTTATCCTGTGAATGAATTTTTAAAAAAATTAATACATCAGCACTAGATATTGTAACTTCAAGTGATTGGATCCTCGGCTCCAGAATTTCCTCCCTATATTTCTCTGCCCTCTGTCTCTTTTTTTTTCTCCTTTAAACCTACCTCTTTGACAAAGCTTATGTCCATCGATTTAACATCTGGTTAAGTTCAATGTCAAATTTATTTTCCAGACTGCATTTGTAAAGTGCCATAGAATTTTTCATTATTTTAAAGGTACTACATCAATGCAAGATACCACTGTGGTTGCTGAAATTTGAAATAATCTATTCAAGCATTTACTTTTACAGAGAATTTTTTGCAATGACTGCACTATTACCGTTGGATGTGAAACTTCCACGTCTCCTAAAGAAATGCAAAGAGTCATGTAAATGTTCTTGTGCTGAGTTCTTGCTTTGAAAGGTAAGCCAAGCTAAAATATGAAGCAGGACATTTTTGCCCCAACATCACCTGATACTGAACTCCATCCTGGCATGTAGCCACCTATTATCACTCAGTCAGAATTACTCCACAGTATCTGTAAAGCATGGGGGTAACTAACCATTCTTGATTTACTGTGTCTTTCCAGTCATGTGGTGTGTGATGATGCTCTGGCTTTATGAGGCTATTTTGTCCTTTTATTGAAGAAAGGTTGTGAGGCAGTCTACCAAAACAACTAGAGCAAACAGCCTGTCAGGACATTTTTTTTCAAAGTCGGAACAATGGAAGCAGCCTGGATGCTGTGGCCAGCTCTCACAGACCAAGATTTCGAGTTTTTAGTTTTTTCGCATTAGGCAGTTGTTGTTGTGGTCTTAAAAAAGTGGAAGCTATTTTTCCCCTGTCTCAGTTACAGCCAAAAGCTGGGGGTTCTCTTCTGAGGCTGCTGGATTGTGAGACAATAGTTACTGTAACTATTCTTCTGTTAAGTTCACCAATGGAATTAAGTTATTCTAAATTCCTCTTTCTTTGTTTGTATTTTAACTATAGTGTCTAATTAAATTGTGGTTTTCTTAACATTGAGTAGTTTGACCAATCAAATTGCATCCAGAACACAACACATTACGTCTGCCTTTAAAATCAGAAAAAAAATTGAGCCTAGACTACCTTCTTGAAACATGTTTCATTCCAAGTCCCTGGACAAACCTTCTCGATACATGATTCATCCCAGTTTTCTTCCGTCTCTGGAGTATCTCAGTAACTGCACATGCTGGGCAGGGTTGTTTTGTCTCACACACTGCGTCATAGGCATTGAAATAATTTGCTATTCGAATTCGGAATTGGGAAGTAACAGTATCACACTCTGGGTGGGCGGTATGGCTGCTTTAGTAGTTGTGTGCAAAATTGAAAGACCAATTTCCCTTAGTCTCCTCCCTGTTCCCAAAATATTACCAATTCCCCAAAGCAGATTCACAATCTTCAAAACGCAAGTCAGGAGTGTGATGGTATATTCTCCACTGGCCTATATGAGGGCAGCTTCAAAACAAGCTCAAAAGTTTCTGACCATCCAGGACAAACCAGTCTGCTTGATTGACACCACATCCACAAGCATTCACTCCCTCCACTGCTGATGCAAAGTACCAGCACTGTGCACTGGGGAGGTGATGGCCTAGTAGTATTATCGCTGGACTGTTAATCCAGAGACCCAAATAATGCTTCAGGGACCTGGGTTCAAATCCCGCCATGGCAGATGGTAGAATTTGAATTCAATAAATATCTGTATTAAGAATCTAATGATGACCATGAATCCATTGTTGATTGTCAGGAAAAACCCATCTGGTTCACTAATGTCCTTCAGGGAAGGAAACTGCCATTCTGGCCTATTTGTGATTCCAGACCCACAGCAATGTGGTTGACTCTTAATTGCCCTCTGGGGAGCACTGCAAGGCTACCAAAACAGCCCCTTCCAAAATCATGATTACTTCTATCTAGAAGGACAAGGCCAGCAAATATAGGGGAACACCATCATCTGTAAGTTCCTCTGCAGGCCACTCACCACCCTGGCTTGGAAATACATCGTCATTCTTTCAGTGTCACTGGATTGAAATCCTGGAGTGCTCTCCCTAACAGTACAATGGTATGCCTCAGTCAAATGGACATCAAATGAGAGGAATGAAAATAAATGAAAGAAAAATATTGTCCATGATGTTATCTGGTAATAATATTGTTTCTAAGGTTTTGGAGTAGATCTGTAGCTCGGGTTGTGGGTGTTGAAGTTGGTTGGCTCGCCGAGCTGGTTTGTTGTTCCGCAGACGTTTCGTTACCGAGCTTGGTAACATCCTCAGTGCAGCCTCTGATGAAGCTTAAGGTGTGTTTTCCAGCCTGCTTTTTAAACTCTGGGGTCCGTTGCGATGGATTGCCTCACTTCCGGGTTTCTTCCATAGTGGAATGTATACGGGGTCGAGTTCAATGTGTTTATTAATAGCATGCTTCGTGGAGTGCCATGCTTCCAGGAATTTTCGTGCTTGTCTCTGCCTAGCCTATCCCAGGATCTTGGTGTTGTCCCAGTCGAAGTCGTGGTTCTCCTTGTCCATGTGAATTGAGATGAGTGAGTATTGGTCGTGTCTTTTAGTAGCCAGTTGGTGTTCATGTACTCTTGTTGTTACTTTCCTTCATGTTTGTCCGAAGTAGTGTTTCTCGCTGTCTCTGCAGGGAATCTTGTAGATGACATTTGTCCTGTCTGTGGCGGGGAGTGGGTCTTTAGTTCGGATGAGCACTTGTTGTAGGGTTGATGTGGGCTTGTGTGTCACTCTGATGCCCAGCGGTCGTAGAAGTCTTGTGGTGAGTTCTGACATGTTCCTGATGTAGGGTAGTGTGATGAGTGTGTCGGGACGTGTAGAATCTTTCTGATGCTGTTCCCCTACTATGCCAAGAGGAGGAGGAATACCTCTTCCAAGTGTTCAAGGATAATGGATATCCAAAGAACTGGGGTCAGGAGATGTCTACGGGAACAGCATGATGATCTTCCCTCCATCAAATGGTCAGAAATGGGATCCCTATATGTTCGTGTTCACACAATGATCTGTACCATTTGCAATTCTTCAGATACTGAAGCAGTACATATGTAGTACAACCTGGATGACATTCAGGTTTGGGTTGGTAAGTGGCAAGTAATATACGTATCCCACAAATGTTAGGCAATGACTATCTCCAGCAAGAGTAAATGTAGTGAAGAACAGACACATACACCCACTTGACAAAATGGTTATTATGGTCAGAACACCAAAAGAACTCATTTTAAATGATAAGGCACTGTCACATTATCCATATAAAAACTAATTTTAACACAATCAAACTGGTAACAGTGAGATGGGTAAAAATTAATATTAAAATAATTTTCAGTTGTGGTGTTTGAAGGCTAAGGAGGGAGTGAGGAATTCTGCAGAAGACAAAACCCACAGGATGGATACAGGTGAAGGGAGAGTTACAGATTTTTTTCTGTCAATGCATGTTATGCAGTTTTAATTGATTATACCATAACCAGCTATGGATGAGCCAAAGTCTTCAAAGAATGATAACAACTTTTATGAGAAGTGAGGGAGAAGAGAGTGGGAAATTCAAGAACTTGATGGAAGGATAAAGGAAAGAAAATTACAGGAAGACCAAATGGGAAGATACCTTCCTCATGTGGAAGCCTGCCTCCTCTTCCCAATCTGCTGAGATAACTACTTTGGAATTCACAAATCCATACAGAATATCACAGCACTGACAGCAATAATCTCGATGCAGAATAAGACACTTAAATTTATGTCTCAATTTGACCAATCAATCTCCCCTTTGCCTCTCACTCTCAGATTAATCCTAGGTAGTTCCATTACCTCAAAAAAACTTGGTTAAAGTGGTCCAACAGAACAAGCAAATAGAGAAAGAGAACAAAGAACAATGCAGCATAGGAACAGGCCTTTCAGCCCTCCTAGCATGCGTCAACACATTTTGCCCTTCCATACTGAAACCGTCTCCACTTACAGGATCCATATCCCTCTATTCCCTTCCTATTCATGGATTCATCCAGGTGCTTCTTGAAAGCTGTTGTTGTGTCTGCTTCCACCACCACCTCTGGCAGCGTGTTCCAGGCTCTCACTAAACTTTGTGTGAAAAACTTGCCTCACACATCTCTTTTAAACTTCCCCCCTCGCATCTTGAACCTGTGTCCCCTGTTAATTGAACCCTCCACCCTTGGAAAAAGTCTCATACTTTCCACTCTATCCATGCCATTCACAATCTTATAAACTTCTATCAGGTCGCGCCCTCAGCCTCCTGCGTTCCTGCGAAAACAAACCCAGCCTATCCAACCTTTCTTCATAGCTTAACTCCCCCATACCAGGCAACATTTTGGTAAACCTTTTCTGTACGCTCTCCAAACATCCACATTCTTCTAGTAGTGTGGTGACCGGAACGGTACAAAATATTCCAAGTGTGGCCTAACTAAAGTTCTATAAAGCTGCAGCATAACTGGTCTGTCCTTATACTCAATGCCCCTTCCAATGAAGGTAAGCATGCCACAGGCTATTTTTACTACCTTACCTACCTGCGCTGCCACCTTCAGTGATCTGTGGACCTGCACACCCAGATCCCTCTGCAGATCAATACTCCAAATGGTTCTGCCATTCACTGTGTAATTTCCACCTGTACTTGACCTTCCAAAATGCATCACCTCACATTGGTCCGGATTAAACTCCATCTGCCACTTTTTTCTGCCCATGCCTCCAACTGATCTATATCCTGCTGTGTCCTCTGACAATCCTCTTCACTAGCTGCAACTCCATCAATCTTTGTAACATCTGAAAACTTACTAATTAGACCAACTATGCTTTCCTCCAAATAGTTTAGATAGATCATGAACAGCAGAAGTCCCAGTGCTGACCACTATTCACAATCCTGCTTTCCAGAAAACCTCCTTCCACCTCTACCCTCTGTCTCCTATGACTAAGCCAGTTCTGTATCCATCTTGCCAGCTCACCCTGATACCATGTGACTTCACCTTTAAGTTCATGTAGACAACATCAACCATTTTTCCATCATCAAGCATCTTCATCACCTCCTCAAAAAACTTGATCAAGTTAGTGAGACATGACTTCCTCTGCACAAAACTATGCTGTTTATTGCTAACAAACTCCATTTGCTTCTAAATGTGTATAGATCTTGTCCCTGAGAATCTTTTCCAATAATTTTCCTATAACTGATGTGAGGCTCACAGGCCTGTAATTTCCTGAATTATCCCTGCTACCCTTCCTCAACAATGGGACAACATTAGCTATTCTCCAGTCCTCTGGGACCTCACCCGTGGCCAAAGAGGATACAAAGATGTCTGTCAATGCTCCAGCAATTTGTCTTCATGCCTCCCTCAATATTTGGGATAGATTCCATCAGGACCCAAGAACTTATCTACCTTAATAGTTTTTAAGATGTATTATACCTCTTCCTTTTTAACAGCAACTTGGCTTAGAAACATAACACTCCTTTCCCTATGATTATCCTTCATCAGTTCCTTCTCTTTGGTGCATACCAACACAAAGTATTCATTAAGGGCCTCACCTACCTCTTCTGGCTCCACACATAGATTCCCTCCTTTGAACTTGAATGGGCCAACCCTTTCTCTGGCTACCCTCTTGCTTTCTTTATATGTATAAAATGCCTTGGGATTCTCCTTAATCCAGTTTGCTAATGAGGTTTCATGAATCCTTTTAGCCCTTCTAATTCCTTGTTTAAGTTCTTTCCTACTCCCCATCTTCCTAGACCTTACGTATGTTTCTTTTTACTTTTTGACCAAGATGATAACATTCCTGGTCATCCAAGATTCACATAACTTGCTACACCTATCCTTCCTTCTCACAGGAATGTGCCACTCCTGAACACTTATCAACTGCTGTTTGAAATACTCCGACATGTTCGAAGGGGATTTATCTTCGAACAGTCGCTTCCAATCAACATTCTCCAGGCCCTCCCCAATATTGTTGCTGTTTGCCCTCCCGCTGTTTAACACCTTAACTCAAGGACTGTTGTTATCCCTATCCACGAGTATATTAAAACTCTCAATATTATGGTCACTATTCTTGAAATGCTCCCCCACTGAAACTTTCCTCACCTGGCCAGGCTCATTTCCCAAAAACAGGTCCAACATAACCCCTTCCCTGGTTGAACTGTTTACATATTGTGTCAAGAAACCCTCCCGAATTATTCTTACAAATTCTGCCCCATCCAAGCTTCTAGCACAAAGCGAATCCCAGTCAAAATAGGGGAAGTTAAAACCACCCACCACAACAACCCTACTGTTTTTACATCAATCCAAAATCTGTCTATATATTCTCTCCTCTATCTCCTGCTGCCTGTTGGGAGGACTGTAGTATACCCCCAGCATTGTGATTTCACTTTTCCTATTCCTGAGTTCTATCCATGTTGCCTCGCTGCATAAATCCTCTGATGTTTTCTCCATCAGTACAGCTTTGAGATACTCCTTTACCAGTAATGCAACTCCCCCACCACTTTTACTTCCCCTGCTATCACACCTGAAACATCCAAACCCTGGGACATTCAGCTGCCAGTCCTGTCTTTCTTTCAGACAACTCTCCTTAATTGCAATAATGTCATAGTCCCAAGTAATAACCAATGCTCTGAGTTCATCTACCTTGCCTATTATACTTCTCGCTTTGACACACATTTCAAACCACTTTCCCAGCCCTTTCCGGCAGCATTTCCCTGCCTGTTCTTAGTTAATAAATTCAAAAGCTATGGGGAAGCCATGCCTGATATTACCTAGTTTATAATGTCAGTCAAATCTGTTCGTTGAGGATATTAGTCTTATATTTAGAAGTCACTCAAAACTCAATATTAACATATCTAGTAGCTTTGGTATGTTATCTGCAATATATAATCAAGAAATTAGACACAGCATAGATTACCAGACCTCAAAATAAAGTGTATTACCGGAGGTAGGGAGGGACAGAGGGAGAGACAGAGAGAGAGATTTAATGTTTCGGGTCAAGTGACCCTTCCTCAGAACTCAACACAAAACGTTAACTCTGATTTCTCTCCACAGCTGCTGCCAGATCTGCTGAGTTTTTCTAGCAATTTCTATTTTTGTTTCTGATTTAAAGCACCCACAGTTCTTCCACTTTTTGGCTCTAATTTCCTGTTCTTTCCCTTTAGTCTGATAAATATTTATTTAAACTGTTTATCCTGTTCCCTTTTGAAGTTTATAGAATTTATTCCCTCCACCCTTTCAGACAGTGCCTTTTAGATAATGACTTGATACTTAAGAAATATTCTTCCTAATTTTACCCCTTACCATTTGCCAATTATCTTTAATTTGTTTCCTTTGGTAGTGGATGCTTCTGTCATTGGAATCACTCTCTTTATTCTATCAAAACCCATCATGATTTCCAAAGCCTCTCTCATCAACCCACTTAACTATCTCCATTCTAAGGAGAGCAGCCACAGTTTTCAAAGACTGCCCAGATACCAAAGTCTATCATCTCTGGTATGATTCAAATAAACCTCCCCCGTCCCTATCCAGAGCCTTGATATGTTGCTAATAAATGATACCCAGAACTGACCGTACTACTCCAACTGGGGCCCAATTAATGTTTTATTCAGGTATAGCATAACTTCCATGTTCTTGTGATCTATTCTTCTATTTATAAAGCCCAAAGTATTTTCTGCCTTTTTAGTAGCCTTCTCAATTTTTCATACTAGTTTCAATGACTGATGCATGCACATTCTCAGTTCTGGCTCCTCCGTTAACATTGCACACTTTAGATTTCCAGTGTGAAATATCGGTTTAAAAAAAAATGTTTGCTGGAAAAGATAAAATTACAGTAAAGATTTTAGATCATCATAAAGTGTGTACAATGGTAGATTTGAACATGTAAGAATGATCTGTGTAGATAACATACATGTGAATATCTAATGATTTGATTGAATAATACAATCATGTGAACATGTAATGGTTTGATTGGGTATTATAATCATGTGTACAGATGGATACAAACTTGGAATGCAGACCGAACACTGTTGGTTAGAGATGTGTGCAACCTTTTACATTAGAAAACTGTCATCTGTAAAAATAAAATAAAACCGTTGTTTTGCAGCAAATCCGGGAGCTGTACACCATCTAAAGGGTACATGTATATGCATAAATGAATGTTTAGACAAAAAAAGAACAAAATGTTGTTTGGATTTTAAGAGATCGAAGCATTATGACATGTTCCCTTTTACTTGGAAATTGATGTACTGGCAATACCGATGTGTCATTTTGAAGTATAGAAGATGAGCTGGATTAGTGTACATCATTTACATTTTTTGTTGGTTTCTATTAACCCGATTGAAATGATCAGCTTTTTACATTCTTGTCCACTAATTAAAGGGTTAAGTTAGGAGAGGAGGTAAATTGGTTACACTTGTATTTCCTTGAACATCAAAGATTAAGTGGTGATCTCATTGAAGTGCTTAAGAGGATTAAAGGATTTGATAGGTTTCGACAAAGAGAAACAATGTCCAGAACAAGAGGTCATCGCCTTAAAATTAGAGTTAGACTGCTTGAGGGAGGTTTCTAAAATCTGGATCGCTCCCCATTAAAAGCTGTCATGTTAGGTCAACTGAAAACTTCAAAATTGAGATTTTTTTAAAGCAAAGGATTCATGCAACTATTAATCCAACATGGTAGAGTTAAGATACAAATCAGCCATTATCTAACTTAATGGTCATACAATGTGAACTGACTACAAGTCTTGTATTTCTCCTTCTTCTAATTGTTGCTTTTGAGTTTACCTTCTTTATTTCCATTCTCATCACCTCAAATTTCCTTTCTTCTACCATAAGACTTTGGTCTTTTTCCACGTAGGTATTCCTCATTAGTTATGCTGAACCTTGCAATGTTGCGATTGATATTGCTTGGATATCCTACAAATTTACCCCTCTTACCTGCACGTGGAGCTGTACGTTACTGAACAAAAATGGACATGATGGGCATATACACTGGAACCAACACTTTGGAAGAAAGGAAGCTCAGACTACAACATGAACACACAAAGAAAATAGATTCGCCCTTACAAAATGTAGCTGTAAGATCAGAGCTTGGTGTAACTATGATTAGTATGTACATTAGTATTTAGTATAAATGTTAATAGAGTTTTGATGAAGTCTGTCTTTAACTTTGCCTTCGCTTTAAACTGCTGAGAAGACCCCAAAATCAGAGTGGTATTAGATCAGAGCTATCTCAGGTAACCCAGTGCAAGTTCATAGTTAATGTAACCATGAATCAGAGGGCCATGGTGCCAAATTGAATAAGACCTGCAGTATAGACTTGACAAATTCAATCCTGAAGGCAATGCAGAAGCATCTAAATCAGATGAAAGAATTGGATAGTGAATGAATGAAACCACATTAGAGTATGGTTCTATTCTGACTATCAAGTGTGCAAGAAATATTAAAGCAATGAAGTAAGTTCAGGACAGAGTATTAAAATTAATTGCTGCCATCAGAAGAGAAGCCAATCTGGGATTTTCAGCCCTTCAGATTTTATACAGCTGCACAAGGATGTAAACAGCATTGGAGAAAGTAAAGCTGAGAAATTACTTCAAAGTAATGATGAAAGAATTGCAAGCTTCCAACCAAAGCAATGTCAGGAAGTTTGCACATGAATAATAATCAATACAGGCAATGGCCCCTTATTAGAGGCATGCAGATCATCACACAGCAGGAGTTCATTTGCATCACACATAGTAATAACGCGTAAAAAGTGCAGGGCAGAGCTCTCAAAGCTGTTTCTTCAGGTACAAGACGTTAAAAAAAACACCCAAAAAATGGGCAATGCCTGGCTATATTTGTAGGCCATGTTACAGCTAGATATCCCAGCCACAGAGCTTTGAATGATGCAATCTCACAGCCAAAGTACAAGTGTATAAATCAGACTAAATCATCCTGCAATTGAACATGAACTAATCAGAGCACATTTGACGATAGTAATTTGTTCTGATCATTCAGAATTAAGAGACATTAAAGACTTGATGTTTGTTCAGAACTACAACTGTTGGTGCCAGCCGCAGCTCAGATGTTGGTACTCTGATCTCTAAGTTTGTTGATTCAAGTCTTACACCAGAACTAGAGCATAAAATCTAGACAGACACTCTAGAATGATACTTAGAAAATGTTTTCAGTGAAACAGTAGGCTACTGTCTAACCTGTGATCAGAGGAAGGTACAAAAGATCTCATCACATTATTTTTTAAAGCAGGGTAGCTATTGCTCATGTCCTGGCCAATATTTATCTCACAACCATCACAAAAGCAGATTGCTTAGTCATTATTCAATTGCTGTCAAGAGCTTGATGTATGAAAATTAGCTACCATGCTTCCTGCATTACTGCAGAGACAACACTTCAGAAAATATATCATCGGCTGTAAAGTGCTTTGGGGAAGAGATTACATAAAGTCTTTCCTTTTGTCTCTTGTGACGAGAATATTTGCTTAAGCAACATTATTGGGGTTTTTTTGCATGCTCTGTTCCCTATATTCATTTCCTAATTTTGTTTTTACCAAAGTGAATGGATTCTATCACATCAATGATTTCTTCGTGTCTGATGGAAAGCTGCTTCCTAATGTGTCACTTGTCTTCATGTCAAAACCCACATTAGTGTTATTCTTTCACATGATATATGGACATTTGCTGTTGGGTACTGGTAACAGTCAAAGTTGGTTTACATGGTATCACTCCATCTGTCCCAGAATGATGTTCAGCTTTATTTAAACTCAACGTTTACTGGCTGGATTCTGGTTAATTTTTCAGAATTTTAATAAAGCAAATTAAAACAGAGATGACTTATCAGTAGGTCGTAAACTTAAAGCTTGCCGATTTCAGTTTAGTTATTTCAGACATCATAATTTCTAAACCATATTTTAAAAATGCAAAATTATTTTTGTACTGCAATAATTAGAGCTGAAAATAAATTTCATACTCAGCAATTACTATGGTTTCTAGTCCTTTGAAAATAAAAAGAATTTTTGAGAGACAATAATGTCTCTATTTTCATTTAACCATGTAACACTCCAATCATGTATCACGGAGGATGTCAGTAGTTAAGAGGGTGAGTACTTTTCTGAGATGGAAGCTATACTTTTCAAACACAAACAAATTATTGTACACTTATATCAACAGTTCCATTTAATGTTTAATATTTAACTTGCTTTTGTCCTGATCAAATTTTCAACTGAACTATGTTTTATGTCACGTGAATGGACCTCCTGAAACTATTAAAGGATGCAAAAAAATCACTATTCCACTCTTGGCATGACAGGAAAGAACTTCAGTCATGTACAGAGACTAAGAAGTTGGAATTGATCTCTGTGGAACAGAGAAGGTTAAGTGGAAATTTGAGAGACGCGTTCAAAATCGAAATAATTTGGATAAAACAAAAAAAAAGCAAATTTTAATCGTCGGCAGAAATGTCAAGAAATAGATTTAAGATCATTGACAAAAGAAGCAGAATGAGTTGTCTGCCTGAAAAAGTGGTGAAAGTGGATTAAATTGTAGCATTCAAAATACTTGAATGGGGAGAGAAAATGTTACTGGGCTCTGAGAAAAGAGTAGGAGAGCGGGACTATTTGGACAACTAAACCAAGGAGATATTACAGACCAAATACACTCATGTTATGCTGTCTCACTCAATATTTCTATGTGTATTAAAGACAGAGATATGACACAAACATTTTTCTGAATGCTGCAGCTTCATAATGACTGATTATACTTTAGTGTTTAGGATCATTGGAATGGATTATTAGGATTAGTTCAAATCCCTGGGTTTTGTTAATATTCAGAACATTGAGCACATGATTATGGATGAGACCTTTATAAAAAGAACTTCGATTATGGTAATAAAATCGTAGAAAAGCGCTAGAAAAATTTCTAATCTGGAAAAACAGATGCTAATGCAATGATTATTCATCATACTCTCCAGACCCTTGAAAAAAAAGCTTTGTCATTTAGCCTTTATTTTGTGATGGATTTATATTGCAAACTTGTTTTACCACGTAAATATGTCTTTTGTATTTTAATTGCAGTCTCTGCTTAGCAAACAACATTGTGTTTAAGGACGGATGTTCAATCAAACCAATTTAATTAAGAGGTTTAAATAATTGATTATTTCTAACCTTAATCACTGCTCTGTGGACTGTAACCATTCTGCTTTAAGGTTGGTTAACTGTTCTTAATCTCACTGAGTCTATTGTGGATTGTTTTAATAATGGTCCCAAAAATGGATTTCCTTTTTCAATCACCTGTACCAAGGAAATGATACTTTTTTAAAAAAAGGTCGTTGTACACACTAGATTTAATTTTCTCCAAAATGAATTATTCATTGTATACATTATTGAAATTTTTAGAAGGGGCCATCTTGAAAACAATTGAGCTGCATAGTGTCAATAAATTTAGGCAGGAGCCAGATAAGAGTCTTGGTGAAGGAAGTAATTAAAAGTTACACCATAAGAGGGGGAGATGATGTCTAGTGGTATTATCATTGGACTGTTAATCCCGAGACCAGATAATGTTCTGGGGACCCGGGTTCAAATCCTGCCATGGCAGATGGTGGAATTTGAATTCAATTAATATCTGGAATTAAGAGTCTAATGATGACCGTGAATCCATTGTCAATTGTTGGAAAAAACCCATCTGGTTCACTAATGTCCTATAGGGAAGGAAACTGCCATCCTTACCTGGTCTGGCCTACGTGTGACTCCAGATCCACAGCAATGTGGTTGGGTCTTAACTGTCCTCTGGGCAATTAGGGATGGGCAATAAATGCTGCCTGGTCAGTGATGACAAATTCCAAATTTACACATCCAGTCTGATGGACATCTGTCCAAAGCACAACTTTGGATATGGATAATTCAAAGAATTGGTTTGGAATCAATGTTGATAATACAAATCATGTGTTTGTTCCATACGTTAGGTGTACCTCGAACAGGCATGTCAACCATTCAGTGAAGAAGTTATACCCTCTCGTCAGATGTTCACCATCATGTGTAGCAAGCCAGATCAATCCAAATGAGTCTCATGAGTTCCAAGTCCAGTTAGTAATTGAAATTCTTTTGTTTTCACAATACTTTTAACACTATTTTCCAGTTTTATTCATATATATTCTTTAACCCAGATAGTAGAATTCAAACAAAAATTGCATAAACTGCAAGAATGGAATTAAAGTAATACAACCAGCTGTGAACATCATAGAAGTCTATGTAAATGGAATTTTTCTTTGGATGGATTAATGATTAATGAATTAACTGACAAAGAAAAATGATACATAGGGACAACTTAGAAATGATGGGTGTGGAACAATGAACTTATTCATCCATTATCGTACTAAACCTCCATGATCTGCTTCCTTTTGTGGCTTTTAACATGATATGTAAAAGATGTCAAAAAATCAAACTTTCCTACATTTAGCAAGGGCTAGAATTTCCCTGGTGTTTTACTGAACTGGAGGCAATGCATTAGAAGTGAAATCAAGATAAGTGATCCTGTTTTCATTCAAGGCAGAGAGGCTCTTAAAATAAGAAGTAAAATAACAAGACAATTGAAATTAATCAGCCAATAAAATCTTCTGGGCAGTGATGACTGCAGGACGAAAAGCAATAGATATTAGACAAAATCAGAAAATGATGGAAATGCACAGCACATTTGGCAGCAGTTGTGGAGAGGTGAGGGTATCATGATCTGAAATGTGGATTCTGTGACTTTCTCTGTTGAATATTTCCATTTTCCATAAACCTTTGCCTGTTTTCACTTCAGAGTCCCAGAATCCATAGTTTTTGGCTTCTATATTGTGATATGTATGGGCTTTGTTTTTGCATATAATGTCACTCTTTAGTACTGAATGCAGAACATTCTTGAAAGAAAAAAGCATAAATAGATGAAAACGTGGCTTGAACGTTATCATGCTCCCACAGTGGGAACTATGAAAGCGTCAGGGTCTAGGAGGGAAATCATGGCTTGTGCTCCTTCTGTTAACAGCAGCTCATCACTTCCCATCACCCCACCTAACATTTAAACCTCCCCTTCACATCATTTGTGTTCCCAGAATTGGGAACAATACTTACATAGAGATTAAATTGTTTTATGCAGGTTCAGCAAACCTGCTTGGCTTTTGTACTCTATGCCTCTATTTATAAGAGTCATTTACAGGTCAGGTTTCAGTCTGAGACACTCTATAACAATGGCTTTGTCTGGCAAATGCACACAACTTGTTCATTCATGTGGTACAACCGGCTCTGCCACTTTGAATGCCATAGAAGACCCAAACCATATACACAACATCGAAATGACCTAACTCTTAGAATAAGCACCAAAAATGATAATTCCATGTGGAAATAAGTGCTAGCAATTACTATTAGCATTTTCTATTATTGTATATTCCTGGTTTTACTTCCAAAAAAACCTTAGAGTGAATTATCACCAACTGAATCACCTCCGGTAATGTACCACTTCAATATACACAAGTAGACATTGATAACAGGAAAATAAAATGCTCATTTTTGTCTCAGTGCACAACATTTTAAAAAAATTGAAACTAACCAAGCTTACAAATGTACAACCTGAAAGCAATAATGGAGGAGCAACAATCTACAAATTCTGGAAATAGGAACGAAATATATTTGAAAGCTACTTTGTTATTTTAGGGCTTCCTTATTCATTCTTATTAACTCATTTATTCAATGATGCAGTCATATAGTAGCATTACCTGATGCATTTGTGTTGATATGTGGGGGATTTGGGCTCACAGAGGAGAATTCAAACACATGGGCCTGGATTTTCCCATCCTGACAGCAGACAAGCCATGCCAACTGGTGGAAATGGAGATACTTGGGTCCTGAATACCAAGCTCCTGCCCCCATTCCCATAGCTGGCTGTTTTGATTGGCACAGGTTGTTTTACAAGGCCACATGCAGCAATGCCAACATTAGTGAATCCGTTTTCAAATAATGATGACTGCTATAATCATACGACCAGGCTGGCAGTAGCTTTCCAGAAGCTTCTCAAAACTCAGTGTCAGCCAGACAAACAATACATGTAACCCCGATCGGATTAGAATGTGAACTACTATCATAAAATGCACATAGACGTACCGCTTCAAAGGAATTCCATCCCATCCCCACAACCACCTCCAATTGCAAGTTGATTACATACTAGGAAAAGATGTCGAATAGTGTATAAAACCCTACTTCTGCTTTAACTTTACAACAGCATTGTTGCAGCCCATACAAAGTTGGGGTCAACAGCAGAAATAGCAAATATGCTACCATTGTTTAAAATGGAGAAAAATCAATGTGAAATCTGTGTAGACACTGGTGGTGAGAAAAGGGAGTTTAATTTATTACAAACCTGCATTTTCTGCCCATAATACTCATCAACTCCGAAGGGGCGATCTTCACTGTAGATTGCACATCATATAGATTCATTTCATAGTTTAGATAAGGAAGAATTCAATGCAGCAAGAAATGGATATCGCCAAGACTTGGACTCATAAGTGGCAAACAACATATGATAGACACAAGTACCAACCAAAGATTGCCTTCAAAATGAGAGAGTCTGACCACCTTCCCTTGACATTTAATAATAATATCATCATTGAACCACATGCCATCAAGAACATGCGGTGTTCCCAGACCATAAAGAAAACTGGTCAAGCTACATCTCTACTGAGGCTGCAAGGACAGGATCCAAAACTGGGTATTTAGCAGCTAATGATTCAACTCCTGACTCTTCAAGGCTTTTTTTCCACTTCTATCAGATCAGGAATATGATAGAATGCACTCCACTTGTCTGAAAGACTGCAGTTCCAACAACACTTAGGGAGCTCAACAACATTTACGACAAGCAGCCCAGTTGATTGACAACTTGTTCAATCCCTCCATGATTGGTGCACAGTGTCAATTGTGTTGTACATCTATGAAGTATGTTGAGGCAAAATGACAAGATTCATTCAGTAGATTCAAAACCCATAACTGTAACCACTTGCCTTCATTAGTCAGAGGATTGAGTACAGGATTTGGGACTCATGTTACGACTGTACAAGAGATTGGTGAGGCCATATTTAGAGCTCCGCATACAATTCTGGTCAGCCTGCTATAGGAAGGATGTTATTAAACTGGAAAGGTGCAAAAAAATTTAACAAAGATGTTATTGAGACTGGACGGTTTGAGTTATAGGGAGAAGCTGTATAAGCTGGGTCTTATCTCCCTGAAGCTTAGGAGACTGAGGGATAAGCCAAAAGGGCATAGATAAGGTGAATAGCCAAGGCATTTTCCCAAAGGTAGGGGAGTCCAAAACTAGACAGCATAGGTTTAAGATGACAAGAGAAAGATTTAAAAGCAATCTGAGGGGTCCTTTTTTCACACAAAGGGTAGCGCGTATGTGGAATGAACTGCCAGAGAAAGCAGTAGAGGCAAGTACAATCACACATTTAAAAGACATCTGGACAGGTACATGGATAGGAAATATTTAGAGGGATATGGGCGAAGCGAGGACAAATGGAACTAGTTTAGCATGAATGTGGCATGGTCTGCGTGGATGAGTAAGGCTAAATGGTCCATTTCTGTGGTGTACGACTCTATGATTCCATGACTCTGAGAGAATATGGGCAGCTGAGAAATGGGAACAGGAAAATCTGCAGTTCCCCTTCCAAATCTCAATCCATCCTGACTTAGAATTATATCTCTGCCTCTTTGCTGTTGCAGGATTAAAATTCAACCTTTTCAATGCCAGACTACCACCTATAAGGCAAAAACCAGGATTGTGATAGAATATTAGATAACAAAGTGTAAAGCTGGATGAACACAGCAGGCCAAGCAGCATCA
>NC_063334.1:110772807-110819280 GCF_021869965.1 Rhincodon typus
TCTTCAGAAATTTTCTTGCCTGAAACGTCAGCCTTCCTGCTCCTCTGATGCTGCTTGGCCTGCTGTGTTCATCCAGCTCTACACCTTGTTATCTCAGATTCTCCAGCATCTGCAGTTCCTACTATCTCTGACACTAATTTTGTGCTGCTTTCTGATGTAAATGTTCTCTGCAACCAGCCAGCATTAACCATGCTATTCATTGGGCGGATACAACACCATAAAGTCAATATCTCAAGTGGCTACTGCCACTTAAAGCTAGTTTGCGCTATTGAAAACCAGCAGCCAACAGCTCTTTAAGGGAAGATACTTTGTGGCTAGAGTAAGTGCACGTCCTCTTATTTGAAGAGGGTCTGATCCTGTCAAGCATGAGGAATCATATAAAAGAGGTTAAAGCAGGCTCCAGATTTTTGAATTCTGAATGATTACTTTGCTTTGTATACAATGTAGTGTAATTTCGTTGTCAAATTACTTTGAAATTGTATTCTCTTCTGACTTTTCCTCTTGCAGTGTGATCGAGTGCATGTTGTGATCATCAGTTACCGTGGTAAATGGGGATTTGGAGTCGTCATATTAGAATCACACTTGATAGGTTCCTCATATATATTCCAAGCAGGAAGGGAATGTGCCACTTGCCTTCTCCTATTCTCTTTCTCCTCATCCTCACTTATCATCCTCCTTCTCAATTCATTGCATATTGCTGGTGACAAGGACTACCTCTCATGATGGTGAGATTGCACAGACTGCAATAGACCACAATAAATTTTGACATTGATTCTATTGCCTCCTGAAAACCTCCTACAAATTAATCCAAGTAACGGAAGCACTGTTTCAGCACACCGTTGGTCTGCTACATCATATTCTATGTGGCAGCATTGCTTTTATTGCTTGCATGCTGTCTGAGTGTGGGCTGCAAGGTACACTGGAGGTGTTTGAACCAATTGGCTTGTTGGAGTAGCTCAGATGCAGTGGGAACAGCAGATTAAAGGATAAGGTAGTATGCCTGCTGTTAGGGTATTGGGAGCCCATTACTTTTTCCCTAAGGTTACACACCTGAGAGACAAGAAGCAAGTAAAATCCCTTTTGTTGTAGTTAATGACAAAGTTATGTTTGTATACTCAATGGCACCATAAAACCAGGAAAAGGTTAAAAAAAACTGATTACTTTCTGCTGCTGATCGTCCTGACAATAAAACTTACCTCGGCTCTCTGAACAGAAAAGTGTAAGTGACGTTAAAATCCTGTTTGGATCCTTTCTCCTACTCTTTCCTCTTCCAGCAAATTGTTCTGCTTGTCAGAAGTTTTAAACAAAGCTCTAGTTTAAGAAATCTTTTACATCGTTTTTTGAGGTTAGTTATCAAGTGCAACTCAGAATGATAGCATTAGCTGCTGCTAATCTGACAGCAATTACAGATGGCAATTCAACTGAGTTCAGACAGTCTCATTTCATTCCCAATTAACACAAGATTTTAACACTTTGCCCTCTGCAGTATTCTTTACAGAAGCATTAATTATGCCTGAAATAAAAAAATAAATTCCAAAGAGTACTATGCGACTTATGGAAGATATGAGTTTAAGTGCACCTAGAACACTGTGCACCATTCTGGTCACAAAGATGTTAAACTCATATTAGGGAAGGTAGTATGTCTAATCTAATGCCATCCCTTTTGGGCCTGAAAATGCTTAGTCACATTCAGATGAAGGGGAAGGGATCTCAACAGTTGTATGAATAGATGAAACTAACTGCTTCAAGCTGCTACCATGCAGTAACAATAAGAGTTTGTGTCTGCCACAAACAGTTTGCTAACATCAAATCAAAAAGATGTTCTGCCCATGACACGTATGTTACATGAATTTCAGTGTACCTACTGGAAAGTGAAGCTCAGCAAGTAGGCCAAAAGACGCAAAGGCTGTTGCTTCGCATCAAACAGCCTGCCACTTCAGCAGTTCACAGCAAGCGAGGTGCTGATCATGCCAATTTTGAGGTTGCAAAACTCAAAACAGTATCCAACTTTACATGCTATTCTAATTCACTAATGTTGTCTAACTAACCCTGAGTATGCAAAGAACTACATTGGGATTGTAAGACATGTGGTGCACTTGTGCATACTGGAAGCTACATATAAAATACACATGTCCCTGTTCTTTGCAGGCAGAAATAATGCGTACATGCACTGTTTCTGTTTGATGCAAACAAAATATGTAGTCACCATTTGTTGGTTCATTTCTCAGAGCAATACCACAAACAACTAGAATTAACCTGACTGATTCAAAATATAAACAAGGTTTTGGCAAATAACGGTCAGTCATCATTAACATTATGTATTACCGGCTCATCATATAAATACAGTGGCTATGAGAGCAAGTCAGAGGCTCAGAACACTGCAGTGAGTAACTCACCTCCAGATTCCCCAAAACTCATTCAACATCTACAAGGCACAAGGCAGGAGTCTGATGGAATACTCCCCATTTGCCTCGACAAATGCAGGTTCAACAACACTCAAGAAACTTCACACCATTCAGGACAAAGCAGCCTGCTTGATTGGCATCAGATCCACAAGCATCCACTCCCTCCACCACTGATGCTCAGTAGCAGCAGGGCGTACTATCTACAAGATACACTGCAGAAATTCACCAAAGGCCCTTAGATTGCAACTTCCAAACCCACAAGGACAAGGGCAATAGATACATGGCATTTACCACCTCCTGCAAGTACCCCTCCAAGACACTCACCATCTGACTCGGAAATATATTGCTGTTCCTTTACTGTTGCTAGGTCAAAATCCTGGAATTCCCTCCCTGATGGCATTGTGCCTCTACCTACAACACATGGAATGCAGCGGTTCAAGAGGCAGCTCACCAGGACCTTTTCAAGGGCAGTGGAGGATGGGCAATAAATGCTGGTGCAGCTAGCGACGTTTACATCCCATGAGAGAATAAAAAAAAGTTGTTCCCCTTTACATTGGTACTCTTGTGAATTGCCCTGGTGATTGTAAGACAAAAAACGCTTTGATAAAATGTGATAGTAGGAACTGCCGATGCTGGAGAATCTGAGATAACGAGGTGTAGAGCTGAATGAATACAGCAGGCCAGGCAGCATCAGAGGAGCAGAAAAGGTGACGTTTCGGGTCTGGACCATTTTTCAGAAGGGTCAGCTTTCCTGCTCCTCTGATGCTTCCTGGCCTGCTGTATTCATCCAATTCTACACCTTGTTATCTCAGATAAAATGTGTCTTTTTTCGACTATACTCAAGTTCTTTAGCAACAAGCAGCTACAAATACAATAACCCCTCTCCCCTTGGAATTAAGTAACACCTTTCACATTCATTGATGACCTAAACCACTTCATATTCAATTAATCGATTTGAGGTCTTGTAAATATAATGATGCTTGAAAATGAAGCAACACAATTTGTACATAGTATGGTTCAACAAATAGCAACATGATCAATGATAGTTACTTTGTTTTAAGTGATAACAGGCCACAGTGTAAAAGCCCCCCAGTTTCCTTCAAATACTGAAAGGAAATCTTACATGACCACAGGATGCCTAAAGTGTTTTACAGCCAATAAATACTTTTGAAGCATATTCAGCTGTTATAATGTGGTAAATACAGCTCCCACAAATGGCTCTGTGATCATGAATGTTTTTTTTGTGATGTTGATAAATGTTGATTAGGATACCACTGTTTTATTCAAAATATTGCTGTAGGATTTCTGAGAGAGCTGATGTGACCTTGAATGAAAGTTTCATTTAAAATTCAAATCTTTACGACTCCAAAAGATGGTACCTTCAATACTGCAGTGTGACCATAGATTTTTGTGCTCAAATCATGGAGTGGGATACAAACTCTCAACTTTTTGTTTTAGCTGTCAGAGTTCAACCAATTGAAATATAGAGGAGTCACGCTGACTGTTGCCCTGGGGTATTTTACATTGATCTGATCAATTCCTGAGTGGCCTTTGACCTCAAAGCTTTTTTATTCTTAGAGTCAATATTACTAATTTGGATTTTTTTTTACTCATTCATGGTAGCATTGCTAGTTGGATCAACATTTATTGCCCATTCCTAATTGTGAAGAGTCAATCATATTGTTGTGAATCTGGAGTTACATATAGTGATGACCGTTTCCTTCCCTAAAGGACATTAGTGAACCAGATGGGTGTTTTTTTTTTAAAATACCAATTGACATGGCTAGCCTTTTATTTCAGATTGTTATTGAAGTCAAACTTCACCCTGTGCCAATACAGGATTCAACTCCAGTTCCCAGAACATTATCCTGGTGCTCTGCGTCACTAGTTAAATTGCATTACTACTATGCCATGTCTCCCCCATATAGTAGCTTAATACATCTCTCAAGTATCCTAGCAAATTGAATTTCTCCAAAGTACGATGGCTGTTGTTAACAGTCATCTATTTTTCCACAGAATCATCCACAAGCAGTGATAAGATCATAAGCAGGTCACCTAACTTTCTGATGAAGGGTCTAGGCCTGAAATGTCAGCCTTTCTGCTCCTATGATGCTGCTTGGCCTGCTGTGTTCATCCAGCTCTGCACCTTGTTGTCTCATCTAACTACATTGTGTGTCTAGAGTTGCAAAGTTTGAGGAAAATAATGCAGACAGTTTAGATTAACTACTTTGTTAAGAAGGCAGTGAATTTACAGAACAGAATAAGCATGGAAACAGTGAACATCATTACACTCAAGAGAGATCTAACAGTTTAGTGATTAAGTAATAGGGAAGTACTGTGAGGTCTTTTTGCCAATAATTAACAATGGATTCATGGTCACTTTTAGGACTTTTATTGAATTCAAATTCCACCATCTGCTGTGGGGGAAGCTTTGAACCCAGGTCCCCAGAACATTCACTAAGTAACTAGATTATTAGTCAAGGGATAATGCCACAAGGCCATTGCCTCCCCCAAGCATTGTTTCAGCATTGAGAATGTCCTGAATTGAGGGTCAAATGTACACCTGAATAGATGAAGCATGCTATAGCTGAGAAGCATTTTACTTTTTTAATCTACCTATGCTGTGGTCCTGGAGTGATATTTGATACTGGGACTAAGGTACAGAGTGTGAAAATGAACAGTATTCTATTCTATTCCCCTATTTAGTGACTAAAAGCAACAAATGCAAAAATTTATTTTGTTTGGCTGTACAAAATAACAAATGAAGCAACACTAAATATTGTTTATGTTGGCAAGGGTTTCTAATGCTTAAAATCTATCACTTTTCAATTGTTATTAGAAATCCACTCACCAAAGTGCAAATCAAGTTACAGCTTAATAATTTACTGTAGTTGATGAAGCTGTTCAAAATTTATGGGACATGTCTGCAAAATACTTTTTTTTTTAATTGCCAAAGTGTATAGAAGCAGCATTTGAGTGTGCATCTGTGATGAGTATCTCTGGTGAATGAGTCTTAGCAGTTCAGGAGTGAAGAGTGAAATTGTGACTAAGGATATTATATCATTAATTAAATGCTAGCGTGTGAAATTTAATTTCATATTTCTGCAGCTGTAGTGGTCAATACAATCACATGCATGGCTCAAAAACAAGATTAAAAAAAAGACTTCAATTAAATGAAAATATGAAATAGATGCACATTTTTAAATTTGTAACTTCAATCTAAACTAAGGTTGCAAACACTGGTATTAATCATTCATGCTTTGCTACTCCTTATGGAGATTGCAGTTATTGTTGATGGCGCACTCTTGAAGATCTCATTTGATGTTCATGTGCTAAAGTGGGGCTGCAGTGCTCAGAATTAGATCTTTTTTTTCTATTTTGAGGCTATTGACAATACTGCACAAAGAACTTACACATTACATGTTGAATTAGGAGAGACCGTTCTAAATGACGCAGGCTCAACTTCAGCCTTGTAAAGAGGACATTATATTTGAAGTTCTATCAATTTTTTTCATTTGTTGTGGCATTTATTGCAAATTTGTAAACTGAGCAGACCACAGGTTGCTTTTCAGTGCAACACAGTTCTTTTTAGGAAGCTTTTTATTTCCCATTTTAATTTTGAGTTTCTTTTTCAGATTTTCGACACGTTGAGCTTCAGCTGAAAGTGCAAAATCCTCAATGCCAAAGTGAAACTATAGCATTCATTCCTGAATGGCAGCATTAGTGCATACAGTCGCAAGAGGTGTCAATATGTGCCTCTGCTTATTGTATGCTCTAAGTATTATAATTTCTCTCTTTGATGTTCGCACAAATTTTCTCATTTCTCCCCTCTTTTCCAACACCTTCCCATTAGTATTTTCGTGGATGTAGGATATGCAGAACATCCTCCCACATGCTCACATCTCAAATACAATTAGTTTTCAATAATTTCCTTGTTTGTTGCTCATGTCTCTGAAGCATATACATAGATATCAGCATCTGTTAAAAGTAAAAGGGTTGATTTTAAATTTTAAAAATTGAGATTTCTGACTCAGTCTAAACAAAGCCATTTTAAAACTGCCACCAATGGTTACTTTCCTGATCGACTCCTATTCCCTATTGTTTCAATGTGATGATTCCTATTTAACAGGTAGGCAAAAATACTTGGGAATTTAAAATAAAGAGCTAAACTTATGCCATGGTGGTGGGAACAGGAGCTCAGTTTGTTTTTTGAGTCAGAAAACTACCTTTGGAGGAAAGCTGATTAAAATTCAGATTTTGAAGTCATACACCGTTAATTAGCATGGAGATGGCCCTCCTACTCAATTAAGAGGAGTGGCTATGCTCTCAAATCTGGTAGCCAATGAGAAGGGCTCCAGAATTTCAGAGAAATGTTCATTTGTGGACAAGGATAAATAAATGGGAGAACACTGCAACAAGGATCTGTCCTCTCACCACATTTTAAAAACCATAATTTAAGAAAAGCAGACAGGCATTACTATGGGGCTTGGGCTGCATGGCAGTATTCTTTGCCTGTACCCACATTCAGGCAAACTGGGCTGGCCTACAGGCATTCCTGCTTGCCACTGACGCCTACCCCCATAATGCAGGACATCGAAGGCCAAATGGAAAATTCCAATTGGCTTCCTAAACTTACCTTTAATAAGATTCTTAATGAGCCAAATTTACTCCACAATTTATCGGATCAGCTGGCCTTTCCAAGTCCTGAACTCATTTCCTGCAATTCTGACGGCATCTAGGAACCTGGATCTGGGAGTTGAGCCTGCAATTGACAGCCAATTAACACTGATATTTGTGAGCATCCTCTGCCCTCAATGTACAGAAATTTCAGCCCTAGGTGGCAGTTTATCACATTGTGTGCCCTCACTAATGTATTGATGAATGTCTGACTGTAGTATAGGCCTCCAAATATTGGGCACGAGGAAGAAGTAACCCCAGTGGGTGCTGAATGGTCTCAACGTGAAGTGGTTGCTGCTGTAAGTCCCCTCAATATATTCTGGAATGCTATTGTAGAAAAGGGCAGCATGGTGCCACAGTGGTTAGTGCTGTTGCCTCACAGCGCCAGGGACCCAGGCTTGATTCCAGTCTTGAGTGACTATCCGTGTGGAGTTTATATCTTCTTCCTGTGTCTGTGTGGGTTTCCGCCGGGTGCTCTGATTTCCTCCTACATTCCTAAGATTAGGTGGATTAACCATGCTAAATTGCCCATAGTATCCAGGCATATGCAGTCTATATGATGTCATGGTAAATCCTGGGTTACATGGATCTCCTTAGAGGGTTGGTGTGGACCCGATGGGCTGAATGGCCTCTTTCTGCAGTGTAAGGATTCTATGAACTATACCAGGTGCTGGAGCTGTACCTACCAGATGCAGGAGTGGGTGGCCCTCCTATCTCGTAGCTGTCAAGGTGACAGCTGCACTAAACGTTTATACAAATGGCTGCTTCTAAAGATCCACTTGCAGCCCAGCAATGGGTTTCAGTCACACAGCTGGCTTCCCCCAGAGATGTGGAATGAAGTGTCAGCTACATGCACTGAGAAGTACTGGTTTGCGATTGCTATCCCACTATATTCATGGCGAAGGACTGCCAACACTTGACTGGGTGCACAGCTCTGCTTCAAAAGTGGCACTGGGCCATTACTATGATAAAGGACAAAGGTTGTGCAGGAGTAAAGGATCTAAATTTGGTGAAGCATGCTGAATGCGAAGAGGCAAGAGCGGACTGGATGTAGCTATCTGAAGGAAAATCAAGGACGAATCAGTGGGAAGCTTCAGAAGTGAGATTCTATGGACACAGCGTGGACATGTCTTGGTCAGTCTGCGTACATGATAAGGTAAAACAGAAAAGAAAAAGAATGCTTATAATGGTCACAAAACATTTAAAACTGCAGAAAGCTGAAGGAGTGTAGAAAGACGGAAAGAACAAGTTGAACTGAATAAAAAAATAAATTTGGAAAACAAATAGAGGATATGAAAACATATTAGCAGGCAAAGTACATTAAGAGAAAGTGGACAACTAAGGAAAGGGGAGGACTTATTACAGATGGAGATGTTAACTTATGCATGGATGGGAGGGATGTAAAACTGGAACTGCATAAGATACTGGTTAGGCTACAGATGGATTTTTGTGTACTGTTCTGGTCATCACGTTACAGAAGGACATAACTGTTTTGAGTACAGCAGAGATTTATAAGAATATTTGCAAGGATCATAAATTGCAGCTCTTAGGAGAGTTTGGATTGACTAGGGTTGTTTCCTTTCAAACTAAGGGGGTGTGAAGGATGACTTAACTGAGCTATACAAAATGTATGCGGGGCCTAGATAGTATAGGCAGGGAATACCTGTTTGTCCATTCTGAAGTAAACACAGAAAATGCTGGAAATATACAACAGTCATCAGTGAGTATTGCTGAAAAAAATACTTATTTTGTTGGAACATTTAATCTTGCAATCATTAGTACAACAGTGAGTATAAGGATTTGCCTAAATGTGTTGCATAGGAGTAGCAGAAAGAAGTTGACAATTCTTGGAACATTATACAATTCCCAGTACCATGCTGAGTTTATGCAAAACTATCTTTTTGAAAGAGCTGTTACCGCTTGTGTGTTTCAAAATTCCCTTTGATACATCAGTGAAATCAGTCACAGAATCCCCTATGAGACAGGTGAACTTGAAGGAGACAATAAGCATGTGCTCCAGCCTTCCTAAGATTAAATGGTAGCTCACAGGAGGCATATGTGGAAGTAAGATGCAAAGTGTGTTGGATAAATTTCAGTTCAATGTGGACCAACCAGACATTGATCAGGTATATCAGAAGCTAATCAAAGGGTGCCAAAGAGCTTACACGAGGATCATTACAATGCAGCCAAAGACTAACAGGGGACTGAGGATCAACATTACGTGGAACCATCAAAGTGAAACGACTGAATAGCAAACTCCCACTGGAAGCAATTCGGTCCTTAACAGGTCAGATCCAATCAACTTGAAACCATACTTTAATGTTACCTAGGGGGTCACTGCATGTTTTCTAGATTACTTGTGTCTGTTTAGGCTTTCAGCATTTTCCTAATAAACATAACTGGACTTGCAAGGAAAATATGTTAGTTGCAATTCTCAATCCCTCAGGCATTACTGTGGCAAATATAGGACTGAAGTGAACAAATACAAGAGAGTGAGAGAACAAGGCCCTTTTTGTTGAAGTGAGGTTATGTGCTAAAGCTCAACTGAGAACCTGATCACACATTATAGGCTGACTGTGTTGAGGGGTTGCTGTTTTTATTGTAAAACTTTGCACATAGGCAATATCTACTTGCTAAGGCGACTGCAAAATCCTCTACGTGAGGAAGAGCAGGACATTCTCTGATATCTTGACCAATATTATTGAACAAAATTGCCCTAAAAAAATAATCTAGTCATACATATCCTTTTTTGTGAGACCTTGTAGCCTGCACATTAGCTACTATATCATGATAATGCCTCAAAACTAATCCATCGGTTATAAATAGATTTAGACATACAAAGGATTTAAAAAGTTCTGTTCAAATACAAGTTCTTGCTTTAGAAAGTACAGAGACAGAAGTCAGGCTATCATAACATGAGCTATCACAAAGGTGCATTAATGATTTCCAGAGCCTGCACACAAATTTGTTTTAGTGGAAAGATGTGAAAATCCATTTGGATTAGTAAACTGCAAAAGTTTCAGCGATCTTTCCCTTTCTAGAAGCTTTG
Organism: Rhincodon typus; assembly: GCF_021869965.1. Classification (NCBI taxonomy): domain Eukaryota; kingdom Metazoa; phylum Chordata; class Chondrichthyes; order Orectolobiformes; family Rhincodontidae; genus Rhincodon; species Rhincodon typus. The sequence goes on from NC_063334.1 coordinate 110,782,939, forward strand.
AGCTTGATCAGTGTTTGCAATATTTGCAGTATTTGTGGTCTTGACTTTGCATCACTTTGTTTCTCTGCTATCTATAATAAGGGAGACAGTATTTTAGTCATAATGTCCTTGGGTTGGCATTCAAGAAGCCAAGGCTAATGCTTGAGGAACATGGGTCCAAATCCCACAGCCTGTAAAATTTAAGTTCCATGAAAAAATCTGCAACATAAAGCTAGGCTCAGTAACAGTGACTAAGAAGGTACCCTTAATTGATGTAAAAAATCCATCGGGTTCACTAATGCCCTTGAGAGAAGGAAATTCGCCAGCCTTACCCTATCTATGACTCTAGATTGACAGTAACATTATAGAAACATACTATAGATGCTGAAAAATCTGAAATAAACAGAAAAAATGCTGGAAAAAACTCAACAGATATTTATAGTGATTGTAATGAGGTCAGCCAAGTGGGCCTTGTAGAATATGAGTTCCCTGATTACGGCTGTTAACCTGATCCAATCAGGGAGACCAAGCTGATAGACAAGAACAGGAGTGTCAGGCAACCTGTTCACTTTGAGAGCTGGCTCTGAGGGAGCTGGATCAGTGTCAAGGACAACCCATGTGTAAGTAAAGGGTGACTTGGTGACAGGATACTGACCTCTGTGGAGTTATTTCATTGGTGATGAGAGAAATGCACGCTCCTGAAGAAAATTGCTCACAACAGTCATCTTAGAGTTGGGGTAAGCATTTCTGGCATCATGCCATTATTTGGGAAGCTTGACATGTTTGATTCTGCTATCGAAGACTGGGCCCAGTACGTGGAAAGAATCTTTTCTGGGCAAATGACATTGAGGCAGATGTAAAGCAATGAGTAATTCTCCTGACACCTTGTGGACCCGCAGCTTTTTTAGTTATTAGAAGTCTGACTTTCATGAGGACATGTGTTTCCAGTCCAACTGAGGTTGGGGAACACCACTTGAGTGAAGGCAATTGCATATCCTCACTCAAGGGAGGTGCAGAAACAGCTATCATCCTCTGACGTGTTTGCACACTATGATCCCAAGTGATATCTGGTATTAACGCATGATGCCTCCCCTTATGGCATCGGGGTAGTATTAACTCACAGGTGGCCCAATGGAGAGGAATGCCAATAGCATAAACATCTAAAATTTTGGCAAATGCAGAGGTTAAATATGTTCAGATAAAGAAAGAAGGTTGGGCAGTCATACTTGGAGTCAGGAAGTTCCACCAATACCTTTACAGATGTAAATTTGTAACAATAACAGACCACAAACCCCTGCTAAGCTGACTTGAAGAAGATAAGGCAGTGTCGCCCACAGGTTCAGGCTGAATTTAGCAGTGGGCTCTAATACTAAGTGTGTATAATTACAAGTAGGAAAACTGTCCAGGAGGCTAAGTAGCAAAGGTAGATACACCATTGGTGCTGCTGCCACTGGAAGAGTCCATAATGGTTTTAAACTTTCTGGAGACACTTCCAGTCACAGCTAACAGTATTCGACTTTGGACACAGAAAGATTTGATCCTGGCAAAACTGAAACATCTGGTGGTGATGGGGCAAACCAAAGGACCATCATAAACAGAATTGAAACCTTTTGGATCCAGAGATAATAGATCACAGTAGAGGATGGCGTATTATTACGGTGAGCAATAGTGATTGTCCCAAGCAAGGATCATCACCAGATACAGGCTGAACTCCACTTGGGTTATCCAAGGGTTTCCAAAATGAAGATGTTGGCAAGAGGTTATGGATGTGGCCAGGATTGCATGAATACATAGCCACATTGGTGAGGCTGTGCCCAGAGTGCCAACAAGGACAGAAATTATCACTGGCAGCTCCCCCGCATTACTGAGAATGGCCAGGTAAAGCTTGGTCTCAGTTATACGTCGACTATGCAGGGCCTTTCATGGACTCAATTTTCTTAGTCATTGTGGACCCCCTCTCAAAGTGACCAGTAGTGCATGGAGTTCATTCATCCAACACGGGGAAGATGATAGAAAAACTGTATGAATTTCTTGTAATACACAGACTCCCGGATGTGTTGGTCACAGATAATGGGCCATTGTTTACCAGCAGGGAATCTAGGTATTCCTTAAAGTCGAATGGTGTTCAACATATAAGGACAGATCAATACCTTCCATCATCCAATGGTCTGGTAAAAGGAGCAGTCCAAACTTTGAAGGCAGGCTTAAAGAAAAAGCCTACAGTTGAGTCTAGGCCCGAAACGTCAGCCTTCCTGCTCCTCTGATGCTGCTTGGCCTGCTGTGTTCATCCAGCTCTACACCTTGTTATCTCAGCCTACAGTTTCACTCGATATCAAACTGTCCCTTGTTCCTATTTGAATGTATTATCACCTATCATGCAACTACAGAGACAGCTCCTGCAGAGTTGCTAATGGGGAAAAGACTTCCTACCAAGTTAAATCTCATGTTCACTGACCAGCGGGGGAGAGTGAAGTGGCATCAGGAATGCCAATGCCAGACACAAGGCCTGGACTCAGAGGGGGAGGGATAGAGTGATTGTAATGAGGTCAGCCACATGGACCTCATAGAATATGATTCCCTGACTGGGGATGTTAACCTGATCCAATCTGGGAGCCCTTGCTGACAGCTAAGAACTGGAGTGTCAAAAGTTCTGTTCAATCTGAGATCTGGCTCTGAGGGAGCTGGATCAGTGTCAAGGACTTTCCACATTTAAATAAAGGGTGACTTGGTGATGAGATGCTGGCCTCTGTGGAGTCATTTCAGTGTGATAGCATCTGTGGAATGAGATACAGAGTTAACGTTTCAAGTCCAATGTCTGCAGGTGAATAATGTGATTGATTCCAAATTGGTTGACTTTCTGGAACAGCAAGTTGCTGAGTTCAAATGTAATTAGGGATGGACAACAAATACTGGCATTTCTGGTGATTGTCCACATCTCATGAAATTATAAACAAAGTTAAATAGCGGAAAAATGTTTAAAAAAAGATTGATTTCATCTTAAGTTTAAGGATCATTGTCATAGACCACAAACTTTAAACAAACTAAATAGAAAGATTTCTCAACATTGCAAACTTTATCATATTTTAGATACCTTGAATATCCTTCAGGCTAATTTTGTTTTTCTGTTTAATATGCCTGGGGTTTCTTTATCAATCGTCTGCAATGTAATTTATTTTCAAGTTCCCTAAAAGCCCTTGATTCACACAGAAACATCAACTATCTGGGAACTGAAAAATCTGGGAGTTGTTTCTCATGTTGCGTATCATTTAGTCCACTAGTTAATTTAGGCAGATAGTTAAACATACCCCGGAGAAATTAAGTCCTTACAACAGCAAGATTAGTATCTTATGAAAGAATGGTACAAACTGAGAAATCTAATGAAATGGGAAAGGACCAAAAGGAGTACTATCCATTTGTGTTATATTTTGAAAAACTAAATTCTTTGTGAAATCCACTTTCATCCATGGAATTTCAATAGTCCTAATCTGGTGAGTGTATTAATCTAATTTTTTTCGCTACTTCAAATTACTTGCAGTTAATGACTTGAGCAGATATTAAATAATTCAAGTGAAATAACTCATCATGCTCTGTCCAGGCTATTTGAATGTCTTCAGTAATAACTATAGAAATTTTGTTTGAAGTTATGGAAATAATTGATTGTCTTCACTTTAATGAGCACATTTACAACATTTGGTGTGAATGAAAAGTGTATAAAATGTCACAGGCACTTATGGTAAACTGAATAAAATAATAACTGCCCCTTGAAAGGAGGTCTAAACTGTTTTGTACTATTTTTATAACAGAACTATGCGCTTTTCTTTGTTACCTACAACATTATTGTAATGGGTTTCATTGTGTAGAGACTTGAATTTCGAGACACATTTTACAAATAAGACTAAGACAAACATTTTGTTTCTCTGTCAGGTGATTGTTAATCTGTGGAATTCTTAAAAAGTCGTGGTGGCTGTGTTACTAGATATTCTTAAGGCTGAATTATATGATATGTAATTAACCAGGGAGTCAAAAAGTATGGAGGGGTAGATAGGAGAGTAGAATTGAGGACACGATCAAATGCGTCACCACCTCCAATAGGGCACATTACGCATCACCAAGTCTGTGACACTTGATGCCATTCACTTTCTAATTCAATGGTGCCTAAAAATAATATTCCAAGAGAACTTAGCCAAATCAAATAAACCTACCACTTAGGCTGATGCAGCCTGGCTCTTTAAGTGTCATGCCTGAGGAAACACCAACTGACAATGAAAAGATAACATGATAGAATCTAAGAAGAAAGATTAATCAGATAGTTGCTTGATAATTAAATATACATTCCCAGGTGGCCCTGCTCAGACAATGTTATTTTACAGCCAGGAATTTTACAGTTTTGTTTTACAACCAGGTATTCCAGTACTTTCCATTATGTTGAGCACATTACTCTTTCTAATCACGCCTCCATTCTTTCACAGCAAAACACTTAGCTATGATAAATAAACTACAAGGACTATGTGTTGGCTGTTATTCTGATTCTCAGATCAGAATACTTGAAGGACGAAACTAATATACAAGTCACACTTTGCCAGCTTATGCCCGAACAGATTTTTTTTCTACACGACTTGTTTTTAGTTTCAAAAACTTCTTAATATCTATATTAATGACTGAATAACAGACCTCAAGCAAGAATAGCACCGAGCCAAGAAACTGGATCAATTCAGGGTTGCAGTCTCTCCAGGTTTGTAATTCATCAATAGTCATCAACATGCTTCTTGTCTTAGCACCCATTTGACCATCTCTTTAAAGCAGATGCACTCCCTAATTTGGTCATCTTTGGCAATTCTTCACACAGTGTGCACAAGGTCATTCATTTCCCAATTTCAGGACGTGATTTCAGCCTCTATATCCACAAGACTAAGTTGTTTCCATTCATTTAGTGTTTAGAATGCCTTACAAGGAGGAGCAATAGGATTGGAACACTGAGCATAAGGAAAATCAGAGAGAAACACTTTTTTTTTCAGAAATTTTTGGTTGCAGACATATCAAACAAAATAGATCATTCCCTAGAATGCTCCCTCATTCAGTGCTCCACAGATCAGAGAGATCAAAATGTAAACATGGCCCTTTCTCCAATGAGGCAGATTGCACAACTGATAACGGATAGGAATTTTTTGTTAGTCCTGTTAAGCATTTTCAGATGCAGTAATATCATTTTTGCAGTGAACTTTGGCCTTGAGGTTAAGGATTGAAATTTTGTTTGAGACTCACTACAATGGTTTATAAAGTACTGTCAGTCCAGAACAAAAACAAAAATTGCTGGAGAAACTCAGCAAGCCTGGCAGCATCAGTGGAGAGAAAGCAGAGTACAGGTTTTGAGTCCAGTGACCTTTCTTTGGAACAGGCTGGACTTGAAGCATCAACAATACTTTTTCTCCACAGATGCTGCCAGACCTGCTGAGTTTCCATCGCAATTTCTGTTTCTCTTTCAGATTTTTGGCATTCACAGTTCTATGTTTTGTTTAAATGTCAATCCATAATGGATTGCAGTTGGCAACTCAACATTCTTGTACAAAAGTTCTTCCTTGATTTTTAGTGTTTTCCATTAATTTAAAGGGCAGTGGGATTGGCAGATCTGTGAATGCAATCAAAGAACTGGAATGCCATTTTTAGACCCCCACTGAACATATAGTTTTATTGAGATCCATTGGTACTCGGGAAAACCAGATGAACACATGAAAGATCATGCAGTTCTTAAATGGACTGAATGTCAATTGGTGATAAACAAGGGGTGGCTTTAAAATAAACACAGCTTGATATATGTCTTTAAGGAGCAAGGGTACTGATGTCAGTCATTTCTAAGATCGACCCCTGGTCACCATAACTAAGGTATTATCCATCCAATATTATACACCATTTCAGTATTTGCATTCTCTTACCACCACATGTAAAACAAATTGAAACCTCTGCCATGATATGTTCAATAAATATTAAGGAAGCCTAAAGACAAGTCTTAAGTTATGGTTGTCCCCTCTGAGGTGGACATGTTGGGAAATTTACTGACATTGTGATCTTGGCTCCTCCACACTATTCTCAAGTAGGCTTGAGTCAGGGCTAAAAGCAGTCCTTTGCCAAAAGGGAGGTAGGTAGATGCCAAGTTGGGGAGATTACAAGGTCTTGCTCTATTCAGTGGAACATTTGCCTAGTTCTGTAGTTGAGTATTAACCTCTGTAATCCTCAACCACTCCATGTCATATTGCCCCAGATATTTCCATTTCTCCCCTTTAACACCATGCCTCATTGTTCTCTCTCCTGTGAAACACATCCCTAAATTCTGTCTAAACACCTCGTTTTCTCGGTGCCTCATATGCAGGCTCATCTAGTATCCACAATGGACAGAACTCATGAGTTCTATAATAGCATTAGAAAGTCTTTCAGATGCTTATGAAGTTGTCAAAATTAACAAATTGCCATTGAAAAACCACTCAAAATATTTTATCCTCTTAGAGGCCCACACAAGTGGCAATAGAAATAAACTGACAGGTCCTTGCTAAGATGAATTTGTTATTTGTTTCTGGATTTCAGGTAAACATGCTGAGATTTTATTTCATAACTGAAAACCAAACCTTCAGCTGAATGCATTAAAGTCCTTGCAATCACTGAAAGAGCTCAACCATCTGTTAAAGGTTAAAGCAGTGAAGCATAATACCAAGCTGTCATTCAATAAACAGAATGGAGCACAGCGACAGTTGGCAGAATGAAAACTGAATTTCAGTATTTGTCAAGTGCAGAACAATGCTTTATCCAGTGGATAATGTACTTTAATAGATCTGAAGAATTTTCCATTTTAAATCACTTTTCAATTTAATGGCCATTTACTTCTTAAAAGACAATGTGCACTCATCAATTTATCCATTAAAAATACCTTTAACGTATTACACAACGTCTTTTTATGCCTGGTTATCATTGAAAGTTTCCCTACTCCAGAACAGGGGATCCCCCATTGTTCACTATACACACAATGTGGTGTAAATCATGTCACCTTCAGAATTCCACAATGCTGTCAGCAACAATTGGATGCGGGTATGCCTTGTAATTCAACCTTCAACATTCTCAGTGAAAGAAAGTGAGAGAGGCGTGAGAATCCCAGGATCAGTGGGGATTGCAGGTTGGAGTTAACATTAACATTTCTGGCTAATTAACTGGCAGAACAGATGCTCTGGACAGACAAAACAAACAAGCGGAAAGTTATGAGCAAATTCCTACAGATGCTGGAATCTGAACTGAAAACAAAAATTGCCGGCAATCACAGCAGGTTAGGCAGCATCCGCGGAGAGAGAGCAAGCTAACATTTCGAGTCTAGATAAGTCTTCAGAGCTGACTTGAAGTGTGGAAGGGGCAGCATTTATGCAATAGTTGGGGGAGGGGAGGAAGCAGGGTGGAGTGCTGGGGGAGAATGGGTGTTGATAAGATTAAGTGATCGGAATGTGAGAATGTGAGAATGTGAGAACAAACAGAAATAGTCTTCACACCCAGTCTCATTAAGTAAATTACAAACTGCTTAAAATTCATATATGCACATATAATTTATTCATCAATGGTATAGTAAATATACCAAAGCTTGACTACTGTCTCCAAATATAGGCACCTCACTTTTGGAAAGACTTGAAGGCTTTGGTGAGAGTACAGAAGATTTGACTATGTTCCAGTCAGGAAGGATTACATTTCCATGGATAGATTAAAAAAGCTAGGGCTGTTCGCCCAGAAGGGCTGGGAAAAGGAAATTGGATAGACCTGTTTAAAATTCTGGAGCATTCAGATCGAATGAAGAAGGAAAGAAAGTCTTCAATGACTGTAGCTTGATTATCTGAGGACACACTTAAAAGGATTGGTAAAAGCCCCGGAGGCTGCATGAGGAAAAACATTGCTTTATGCAGCTTGCAGTTAGAAATTAGAATACACAGCCTAATAAGGTGATGAATGCAGGCCCAAAAGTGACTTTCAAAAGAGAATTAGATGAATACTTAAGGGAGGAAAATCATTGCAAGGATTACAAGGAAAAAGCGGGGGTATGGGGTTAATTGGAGTTTATCTGCAAAAAGAGTCGATGCAAAGTAGAAAGATTGTCAATGTACCATTATTTGCAGATTATACAAAGTTCATAAACTCAAAGGAGCAGCAGTTGTTGGGTTATTTTTTAACACAAAGCTGTCACATGGTAATAGTTAATTAAAGCAAAATACTAACCTCATTTTGAAGCAGTTAATGCCGATTAACACCAGTTGAAGAAAATCAAGATTGACCTCAGGGATGGTACTGGACACTGTCTGGAAAGTTATTGCTAGTTTTTGGATGACTGAGGCTTCAGTCACAATAGGTAACAAAGAGGTAGTGGAGCCATGGAATCATACCACAGGGCTATTTGGAATGAAATGCTCCTCCCACTCCATGGGAGTGGGCTGGAGAATTGTAGTGGGGAGGTCTGCTTTATGGATGAGAGTTGATCACCTTCTTGATTCCCAGAATTAAGTGTGGTGGAAAGGATTGAGAAAGGCCATCCCAACAAAGGGCAATCAGAACTATTATTGCTAGCAATACCAATAGCTCAAGAATTGTTTTAATATAATTGCAGCTTTTGACCCTGATGTGACCTTATTTGCTTTGAAGGTCATTCAGCTCCTCAAGCCTACTCTGCTGTTCAATAAGATCATTAATTTGATTGTAATAGTCATACACCCTTTGGTTAAGCTCATATTTCAGAGCATGATGGGAAAAATAGTCAAGCTGGTATACAAACTTCAAGACATGCCTGGACATGCCTCACAGAAAGTCAGAAGTAAGCAATTCTGACACAGAGCTGCAAAGCCAGGCTGATAATAAAATAAGCAACTAACAACAATGAGATCATTGCAAGAGGAGATCCAGCCTCACAAGTAATAAAAAAAGATTTAATCGTAAACCGAGATTATGTCTTAACAAAAAGCTGATTGCCACATCTGCAAACAGTGGTCAGCAGCTTGCGGTTGATTCAAGCCAATTTGCAAGCCTCAGAAAAAAAGGCTTTAAAAACAACTGGTGCTGCAACTGAACATATTAACTACACACTAAGCTTTGTGAAGAAGTTAAAAGCAAGAAAACGACCCTCACATTGAAGTGAGATGAACACAGCAGGCCAAGCGGCATCTTGGGAGCAGAAAGGCTGACGTTTCGGGCCTAGACCCTTGTCTCAGATTCTCCAGCATCTGCAGTTCCTACTATCTCTTACATCGAAGTGGCCTGGCCAGCCACCTCAGAGCAGGTGATACCAGTTCATATTGGATGATTTAGTAATATACTTGTGTGAGTATATAGATCTTTAAATATAGCTTTAATATTGCAATTCTACACCACATTATTATCTTAGTTACCTGTGTTTTTGAGATTCTGCTGAAACTGTATCCACAAATCAAGTAATAAAGTTGAAATTGTGACAGAATTTCACTTGTGCCCCCAGCTCTTTGTCTGGCTATGGTTATTGGCTACAAAATAGGGTTTCAATAGTTGACACCTCACATCCGCTATCCTACCTACCGCTGAAGAGTGTTTCAATGCTATGCTGACACAGTCTGATGACCTTGCACTTAACCAAGTTCCCTGCTGTAGCTTTTAACATTTTTCATCAGTGGTGGGGTAGGTGTTGGAGATGATACAGAGAGACAGGATTTATTCACATTTGGAAGTAAACCGACTTGTTAGTGATAGGCAGCATGAAATTGTGCAGGGAAGGTCATGTCTCACCAACTTCATTGAGTTTTTTGAGGCAGTGACAAGAACGATTGATGAGGGAAGGGCAGTGGATGTTGTCCACATGGGCTTTAGTAAGGCATTTGAGAAGGTACCTCATGGCAGACTGGTACAGAAGGTAGAGCTTCATGGGATCCAGGGTGAACTGGCTAGAACTGGCTTGGCATAGAAGACAGAGAGTAGTGAGGGAAGGACATTTTCGGAATGGAGATCAGTAACTAGTGGTGTTCCACAGGGATTGATGCTGGGATATTTGTTATTTGTTATTTGATCTGGAGGGAAACTAGGTGATCTGATTAGTAAGTTTGCAGATGACACCAAAATTAGCAGAGTTACAGATCGTGAGGAAGATTGTCAAAGGATAAATGAGAATGTAGATAGATTTCAGATTTGGGCAGAGAAATGGCAGATGGAGTTTAATCTGGACAAATGCAAGGTGATGCATTTTGGAAGATCAAGTTCAAATGTAAATTATACAATAAATGGTAGAATCCTTAGGAGCATTGGCATGCCGGGGAATCTGGGTGTACAGATCCACAGATCCCTGAAAGTGGCAACATCATGGATAAGGTGATCAAAAAAGTATACAGCAGGCTTACTTTTATCGGCAAGGGCATTGGATACAAAAATTGGCAAGTTACATTACAGCTATACAAAACTTTAGTTAAGCCACATTTGGAATATTTTATGCAATTCTGCTTGCCACACTACCAAAAGGATGTGGATGCTTTGGAGAGGGTGCAGAGGCCGTTCACCAGGATGTTTCCCAATCTGGAGGATTTTAGGTATGAGGAGAGTTTCGAGAAATCCGGATTGTTTTGGCTGGAAAAACAGAGGCTGAGGGGGTGACTTGATAGGGATCTACAATATTATGAGAGGCATAGATAGGGTGAATGGTCAGAGCCTTTTTCCTAAGGTAGAAAGGTCATGTACAAGAGGATTCAAGGTGAGAGCGAGAAAGTTTAGGGGAGAAGTGTGTGGAAAATCTTTCACACAGAGGGTGGTGGGCACTGCCAGTGGAAGTGCTGGAAGCAGATGCTTTAGCAACATTTAAGGCACATCTTGATCAACTCATGAATGAGAAGCAAACAGATGGATAGAAACCATGCATGGGCAATGAATTTTTTTTTTTTATTTTGATCCTATCTTTAACATTTCTAGCTTACAAAGGTCTGTCCTTCAGAAATTAATGCCTGTCACTGTATATTTACTGACTTATCCTTTAACCTAATTTGCCAATTCACTTCAGCAAGCACTACTTTTATGCCTTCATAATTCGTCTCATCATTTAAATTTAAACAAAAGTAGATTTGGACTCACTTCTCTCTCCCCCAGCCTGAATGTAAAATTCAATCACATTTTGCAAAATGCTACCAAGGTAATGAGATCAAGAATTAATCCTACCTCAATACACAATACCAAGTCTGGTATAGTCTGCTTTCTTGTCAGCTCCAGAACTTGCTTTTCCAAGAAACTGTCTGAAAAACATTCTTTGAACTCCTCATCTGGGCTACTTTTTACCATCTGACATTTCCAGTTGATATGTAGATGAAAATCACCGATGGTCATTGCAATGTCTTTCTGAAAGCTTGTATGACTTCTTCCTTTATGGTCCACTGTACCATCCTGTTAGGGTACCCCAACAGAGTCAGAGGCCCCATACGTATTGCCTTTATTATTTCTCATCTCCACCCAAACTGTTTCTAGATCTTAGTTTTGTGAATTTAGGTCAATACTCTCTAATGTACTAATATCTCATTAACTCACAGATCCAGCAGCCTTCTACATCTATATTTTGCTGGGTTCTTGTTTTCCCTAAGTGTTCTGTACCCTTCAAGATTCACACCCCAATCCATGTTATCCCGAAGCCATGCCTCTATAATGGGATCGGTAGAAGTCACAATTAATAATTTGAATCACTTACTGGGGAAAGACTTTGACTGGAAAACTCAGCAGATTTATTTCACTCAAGCTGAGGTTACTAAGGATCAAAAAAAATCCATCCAATTTCTTTGTTCAGGTATCATTTCGAACACTCAACAACAATCGAGATCATCAAATTACAGAGAAATTCTCTAAATTACCAATTACTGGAATCATTTTCCCACCAATGTCTTACTCTCTTTTATAATTACTCCCAAATCCTCTAAAGTCACAAAGCTGGTGCAATGTTCGATGTTTCACCGTTTGCTGAAAAGCAAATCCACCTCTTGAGGTCTATTTTTAAGAAGTATAACTCCTGTTTAACATATTAAAAGTAGAATGCAAAGCGAACCAGGTGCTTGATAACAATTTATCTTTGATTTAGTTTTGGTGCAGAGCTGTTTAAGCTGTTCTCTCACTGTGTAATTTGACCTAAAAGCTGTATTTTATCTAATGTGAGCTATTAACCTATAACCATCTTAACGAGGATGCCATATAAATAGCTAGGAAATGTTCAGCATTCCTTTACAGTGGTGTAATTTTTCGACAGTCTATGAAATCCCAGGGTGAGTTATTTAAAATCAGAATATCATTTTTCAAGGTCCTTTGCCATGTTAATTGCACATGATTTATTGCATTTTACCTCATTAATTGCGACCTACAGGGAGAGTTAATTTTGAGTTATTTTTTAACATGCTTTTGTGAATATTTATGGGTTTTTGGGGAACGCAATGACTGAGTGGTATTGTTACTTGTCCAGTAATCTGGAGACTCATGTAATGTTATGGGGACCCAGGTTCGAATCTCACCAATGCAGACTATGGGATCTGTATTCAATAAAAATCTGGAATGAAAAGTCTAAAGGTGACTGTGAAACCATTGTCAATTATTGGAAAAATGATCTGGTTCACTAATGTCTGGTGTGGGGGATCCTGCCTTCCTTACCTGGCCTACATGTGACCCCAGACCCACAACAATGTGGAACAAAAACAAAGTTGCTGGAAAAGCTCAGCAGGTCTGGCAGCATCTGTGGAGGAGAAAACAGGGTTAACGTTTCGGGTCCGGTGACCCTTCCTCAGAACAATGTGGTTGACTCTTAATTGCCCTTGGAAATGGCCTAACAAGATACTCAGTTGTATCAACTGTCAGAAAGGACAAAAAAAAATGTATGGTCCACCTGGTCCCAACTTAGGTACTGAAAATCATAATAACAAAAGCAACTTTGTTGACCCTGCAAAGCCCTCCTTACTAATATCTGGGGTATAGTGCCAAAATTGGGGGAACTGTCACACAAACTAGTCAAACAACAGTGTGACTTATTTTAAAAAATTCATTTGTAGGACATCGACATCGCTGACAGGACAAGAATTTATTACCTGTACCTAGTTGTCCTTGAGAAGTTGACGGTGAGCTTCTCACTTGAACTGCTTCAATCCTTATGCTGTAAGTAGCCATTGTTGTACACATGGAAGCATACCTAACACACAAAGACCAGAACCTACCATCATCGTTCGGGACATGTCCTGCCCATGGGAAGGGCAAACCAAGCAAAGGTGGTGGCACAGTGGTATTAAATCAGGAAGGAGTTTTCCTAGCAGGCCTTCAAATTGTCTCAGGACCCCATGAAGTCTCATGGCATCAGGCCAAATATGGGCAAGGAAGGAACTTTTCCCCTTTGGTGCAGCGATCAATGATCAGAGGGCATTGATTTAAGTAAATCAAAGGAGGTTGAGAGAAATTATGAGGAATTTTTTCTTAAGTAGAGTGGTTAGTATCTGGAACTCACTGACTGTTATGGTAGTAGAGGCAGAAATGCTCGTAACTTTTAAGAAGTGTTTAGATGTGTTCTTGTTAGGCATATGAGTCTTTGGGTCATAAGAATCTGATTTGTCAAGCCAGGGGATCAACTCTGGGTCATTGAAAATTGCAGGAGAGCAAGCCAGGAGCAGCACCAGCTGAGGAATCAATCCAGAGAAAATACAAAACAAGACAAGCATGCCAAACAATATAAGCAGGAAGTAATAGAGAGAGCCAACCAATTCCACAACCAATGAATCAGATCTAAACCCTGTAGTTCTGCTACATCTAGTCGTGAATGATGGTGGGTGATTAAACACCTCACTGGAGGAGGATGAAGTTCTACAAACATCCCTGATAATGGAGCCAAGTGCATCAGTGCAAAGGATAAGAAGCATCCACAACTTCAGCCAATGGTGCAAGTGGATGATCCAGCTCAAACTCCTCCAGAGGTCCCCAGCATCACAGATGCCAGTCTTCAGTCACTTTGATTTATTCCATGTGATATCAGGAAATGGTTGGAGGCACCGGTTATGGGTCCTGACAACATTACTAAATAGCACAGAAGACCTGTGCTCCAGAACTTGCCATGCACCTAGCCAAGCTATTCCAGAGCAGCTATAATACTGAGACTTAACCAACCATGTGAAAAAATGTATCTCTTGTACACAAAATGTGGAATAAATCCAATTAGTTCCCCATCATTCTATTCCCAATCATCTGTAAAGTGATGGAAGGTGTCATTAACAGCGTTATCAAGCAGAAATTGTTAAACAATAACCTTGGTTTTGTCCCCCAGAGTCACTCAGCTCCTGAGCTTATTATAGTCTTGGTCCAAACGTGGACAAAAGAGCTGAATTCCAGAGGTCTGGTGAGAGTGACTGTCCCAACTTCAAGGCCACATTCAACCAAGTGTGGCATCAAGGAACTCTACAAAGCACAGAGCGTTCCCCAACTGGAAACTATGGATGAACCAGAAGATCCACTGAAGGCTAGGTCTGAGGCGTTCAATTCAGGTGACCTTGACGTATTCAGGAAATCTAGGTATGATGTTCACAAATCCATCAGGAATGCCAAGAGACAATACCAAACTAAACTACAGTCCCAGGCTAGCCACATGAACAAAGGTCGACTGTGGCAGGGCTTACACAATATAACAGACTACGAAGCGAAGTTGAGTAGAATTGCTGACAACAATGCATCCCTCTCCGATGATCTCAATGCATTTTATGCTTGTTTTGAACAGAAGGTCAGCTAAATGATGTCACTTGCCCCCACAGCCTCAAGTGTACCGATACCCACCGTCATCATCACAGATGTCAGATCGGCCTTCTTGAGGGTGAATGCATGGAAAGTGACTGGCCCGGTTGGAGTCCGTGGCTGTGCAATCAGATCCTGCATGGAACAGCCGGTGGGAGTGTTTGCACACATCCTTAATCTCTCCTTAATATGTTGTGAGTTTCTCACCTGCTTCAGGGAGACCACTATCATCCCAGTGCCAAAGAAAAATCAGTACTTTAATGACTACCTTCCAGTGGCTCTGACATTCATCACTATGACATGCATTAAGAGGTTCGTCATGGCACACGTCAACTCCATCCTTCCAGATTGTCTTAATCCACTACAATTTGCCTACCATCATAATAGGTCCATGGCAGATGCCATCTTCCTGGCCATGCATTCCTCCCTGGAACATCTGGATATCAAGGACACCAATGTCAGACTTATATTTATTGACTTAAGCTTCACCTTCAATACCAACTCCAAGTTCTGAGACCTCAGACTCTGTTTCCCCATTTGCAACTGAATCCTTGACTTCCTGACTCGCAGACTGCAATTAGTAAGGATAGGTGACAACCCATCCTCTGTAATAATTATCGACACTGGTGACCCGCAAGGCTGCGTTCTAAACCCCTTACTATACTCTTTATATACTCATAACTGTGTGCCCAAGTTCAGCTCTAGCTCTATTTACAAATTTGCTGGTGACACCACCGTAGTGGTTCAGACCTCAAATAATGATGAGACAGAGTTCAGGAAGGAGGTAGACAGCTTCGTGGCATGGTGTAGGGACAACAATCTCTCCCTCAATGTCAGCAAAACGAAGGAGCTGATCATTGACTTCAGGAAGCGAAGTGAGGGACAATGTCCCTGTCTATATCAATGGTATTGAGATGGAGAGGTCGACAGCTTCAAGTTCCTAGGAGTAAATATCACCAACAATCTATTCTGGTCCATCCATGTCCATGCTACAGTTAAGAAAGCACACCAATGCATCTACTTCCTCTGAAGTCTGAGGAAATTCAGCATGTCCACAATGACTCTTATCAATTTTTATAGATGTACCATAGAAAGCATCCTCTCCAGATGCATCATGGGTTGGTATGGCAAATGCTCTGCCCAAAACCGTAGGAAGTTATAAAGAGTTGTGGATGCAGCCCACAGAAATCAGCCTTCCTTCCATTGACTCTGTCTACACTTTCTATTGCCACTGGAAAGAAGCCAACATAATCAAGCCCTCTCCCACCCTGGTTATGCTGTCTTCCACCCTCTTCCATCGGGCAGAAGATACAAAGGCTTGAAAACACATACCAACAGATTTAAGAACAGTTTCTTCCCTGTTTTATCAGACTTATGAATGAACCTTTCATATATTAGACTTGATCTTTCTCTGCACCTTCTCAATACTGTGTCACTATATTCTGCATTAGGCTGATGTACTTGTTTTAAGGTATGATTTGTCCAGTTATTGAATCATTTATTGTCACGTGTATTTAATGTAAAAATACAATGAAAAATGTGTACTTTCACTGTACATTCATGGCGCCATTCACATTAACTTAGAATAAGACAACAATAAAACTTTAGAGGGTCCAACTTTCCTTTCCACTACTGCAATCCCACTCTGGGCTTTCCAGCCCTCGTCATGCCTCCACTAGAGTCCCGCTCCAGGCATTCCACTCCTCGCCATGTCTCTGTCAGAATTCTGCTCCGGGCTTTCCAACCCTTCTTCTGGGCTATCCCACTGGCCTGATCTTGCCGCTGTTGCCTCATCAGCCCAATCCCACCAGCCCATGTTTGATCCGCTGTCACTATAGGCCACAACCTGCGCATTCAGCTCCCACCAAGTGGTTCCCGGTTGTGACCCGGTCCTTTCCCAACTCCTTAGGTAGGTAGTTAAAAGGGATGGGGGGGTGGGGGCTAGAATTACTACAGAGGTAGAGATAAGAAGGGAGAAAAAAAAGGAAGAACAATGAAAGGAAGAGCAAGAGAACTGGCGAGCAGAGTGGAACTCCAAATGGAGGGACTTACCCTTCCGCTATCTTGCCTGAGGGAGGGAGCTGGAATTTGGCACTGGTTAGTGCGCAATATGATAGTTTTTCTCTGTCTTGGCACATATGACAATAATAAATCAAATCAAAGTAAAGCAAAGCAAATCAAATCAAACCAAATCGTTATCAATAAACTGGAGGTTACCATGGACCAGAAACTGAAGTGGACTAGTCACATAAGTACTGTGGCCACGGAGAAGCTGAGACACGAGGAATACTGTGGTAAGTAAAGCACCTCCTGACTCCCCAAAGCCTGATCACCATCTACAATGCCCAAATAAGCAGAGTGATGGAATGCTGGCCACTTACCTACATGAGTGGAGCTCCAACAGCATTCAAGAAAGTTAACACCATCCAGGACAAAGAAATCGCTTGGCTATCACCACATCTAAAAACATCCACTCTCTGCACCATCGATGCTGAGTATCAGCACTGTGTCCTGTAGAAATTCACCAAAGAACTTTCAATAACATATTCCATATACATGACTGTTACCATCTTTTTGGACAAGAGCTGCAGATAAATGGGAATACTACCAGCTGCCAGTTCCTGCCCAAACTACTCACCATCCTGACTTGGAACTATATATTCTTCCTTCAATGTTGCTGGATCAAAATCCTGGAGTACCCTCCCTCCCCAGTGGCAATGACCCTTTGTCAGCGGACTCGAATTCTAACTCTGTTTCTCTCTCTATAGATGCTGCCAGAACTACTAAGTTTCTCCAGCACATTCTGTTTTTATAACATATCTTTGAGGGTTGTGGGGCTTGAGGATATGAGATAGGATAGGGGTAAGGCCATTGGGGAGATTTGAATGGAAAAGATGAAAATTTTAAAATACATTTCAAAGGGGATTTGCATTTCCTTAGTTTCATAAAGATAGAGAATGGAAAATTGACTTTAAAAAGCATGTATTTATATCATGCCTGCTGCAACATCAGACTCATCCATTTGCATTTTCTGTTTACAACATTCTAAAATACTTTTTAGGTGTAGTTGCTGCTGTAGTGCCAATTTGTACACAACATTGTTCCACAGGTTAACAAGATTACTGACCAGATACAAAGTAAATGACCAGATCATTTCTTTCAGCGCTGTTGATGAAGGACTAAATATTTTCCAGAACAATGCTGAAAACACAACTGCATTTTTACAAAATAGTGCAATGAGATCTTCTACCTGCAGCTGAAAGGATAGATGGGACATTGGTCTAACATCTCATCTGAAAGACAACACCTAATACAGGCCAGCACTCCTGCGGTATTGCAGTAGTGCAGCATCATAGACATCGTACTCAACAATACACTGCAGCAACGTAGAACTACGCCAAGAGGAGGAAGAATACCTCTTCCAGGTTTTCAAGGATAATGGATAGCCAAAAAACTGGGTCAGAAGATGCCTACACAAACAACATCAGGAAGATACTACACCCCCCGACACACTCATCACACTACCCTACATCAGGAACACATCGGAATTAACCACAAGACTCCTACGACTGCTGGGCATCAGAGTGGCACACAAGCCCACATCAACCCTACGACAACTGCTCACCCAAACTAAAGACCCACTCCCCACCATGGGCAGGACCAATGTCATCTACAAGATCCCCTGCAGAGACTGTGGGAAACACTACATCGGACAAACAGGAAGGAAACTAACAACAAGGGTACACGAACACCAACTGGCTACAAAAAGACACAACCAATACTCACTCATCTCAATCCACATGGATAAGGAGAACCAGCAATTCGACTGGCACAACACCAAATCCTGGGACAAGCTAAGTAGAGACAGGCACGGGAATTCCTAGAAGCCTGGCAATCCACGAAGAAAGCCATTAATAAACACATAGAACTCGACCCCATAGACACTCCACGACAAAGGAAAACCGGAAGTGAGGCATTCCGGTTCAACGGATTCCAGAGTTTAAAAACCAGGCAGGAAAACACACCGATGCTTCATCGGAGGCTGCACTGATGATGTTACCCAGTATGGTAACGAAACGTCTGCGGAACAACAAACCAGCTCGGTGAGCCAACGAACCTCAAAACCCACAACCCGAGCTACAGATCTACTCCAAAATCTTAGACCTTGTACTCAAGTCTAAGAAATTAATAGTAGAAAATAGGAAATGGATAATAGTTAGAGTGTTACAGCACACATACAATTCAAGGAATATTATAGAAATTATTTCATGTAGAAATTAAGAAAAGTTAATATTTAATATTATTCAAAACACGCCGGATTTGGTGTAACTTACTGCAGCGCTGAAGTATTACATTTCTTGGGGTGGGAGATTAACATTATAGTCACATACTTTAGATGTCAATCAGAAATCTGTACAGTTTCCTGATTTTTTCTTTAGTTATTGAATCTTTCCTGGTTGCTTGTTTCAATGATTGTTGGCTGTCCTCTGCTACCTTACATAAATTATTATCCTCTACACGAGCGCCAAAACAGTGGTTTTGTGTGCTATATTTAATTTTGTAGGTGTCACATCTGAAAAAAACTTGTCATTTTTTTCCATTGTGGTTGTTAGCTGTGGATGGATCAATTGCAACGAGGATAAGTTTTGTATTTTTCTTAAAAACAATGTATCTTTGATTTTTTTTAACAACACCGTGGCAAATTTGCCTCCTTGTTTTATGGGCAAGTCTGCTAAACTATGTCTTTCTGCTCTCATCCGATCTTGGAAAACATAAGCCGGGATCAAGAGAGAAATGCTGCTTCTACCAATCCTAAACCTGAATAGTTTGTGATATTCATAATGAACATATTTGATTTTTAATTGTATTGAAACATAGCTGATGTAGACCAAGGAAAATTATACTGTCAATATTGATTATGAAAGCAAAACACTGGGGAATAATTACAGTTAATGGCATGACAAAGGATAAGATTTTATTGATGTACAATAATTAGTAGTTCCTCAAGACAATATTTTATAATGGAAACTGGAGAAATTAAAATAGAAATAACCTCAGAGGATAATTTTATATAGGTGTAGCTGTCACTGGAATATCAGCTATATATCTTTGAAATATTTCTCCTGATGAACATTTGAATTCAATTGCAAAATGCCTAAGTCTAATATTATAAGGTCTCAGATCTCTAATCACTGAACAACTGCTACTTAATTTAAGCCATGTTCTTTTTTAGTTTATTCGATTCTGCGGTTTTTCACACAATCAGCATTGTATTGCTCCTGAAGAAAACATTTAAAATGCAACTCAATTCTCAAAGACACATTCCTCGCATTTGTGCAGATTTAAATAAGAAGACATAAATTCAACTAAAATGACGGGAAATGATTTAGAAACTTAAATATTCAGAATCCAAAGCAAAACCAATTAACTTGCTTGATGCTCAGCATGCATTAGAACATCATGGGCAAAGAAGATTATAAATCATGATGAGAAAACATACATGCAGTGAAGGGTTTGAATACATACCAAATACTGCCTTCTGCCAACTGTGGACCTTTGTTGGAAACAACACCTGCTTGAAAAGTAATGACTTACAGGACAATGACAGTGGTCCAGTAGAAAATAGGAGGAGATCAGTCACAGGGTGCTAATCACACAAGAATTTACATTTCAGACTGCACCTTTTGGGATAATGTAACGTACTAAAGCACAAGGCAGGAGTGTAATCAAATCAAAATTGTCATTAAGTTACTAAACAAGATATTCAGGTAGGTGTCTAAATGCTTGGTCACAAAGTAGTTTTTTTTTTAAAACATTGCTCCTGGAACGTGTGTGCCATTTATTCCCAATCTCAAATTGCCCCTGAAAAGGTCATGGTGGAAATGGCTGCTCTTGACAAAAAGGCAGCATTTGACTGAGTTTGGCATCAAACAAAACTGATGTCAATGGGATTCAAGGAGGAAAAGGAGCCCATTTTAGAGCCATACCTAGTACAAAAGTTGATGGTTGTGGTTGAATCATCTCAGCTCCAAAACATCACTTTAGGGGTTCCTCAGGGCAGTATCCTCGGCCCAACATCTTTAACTACTTTATCAATGACCTTCCCTCCATCCTAAGGTCAGATGTGGGGATGATCACTGATGATTGTACAATGTTCGGCACCATTCATCACTTGATAGAAACTGCTCACGTTCAAATGCAATGGATAGCATTTAGGCTTGGTCTAATAAGTGTCAAGTAACACTTGTACCACAGGCAATAAGTATCTCTAATAAAAGAAAGGCTAATCATCACTTTTTGACATTCCATGGCATTATTATAATTTAGTTCCCCATTATTGTGTTACCAATGATTAGAAACTGAATTGGACCAACGATATAAATACAAATTGGGCAAAGGCTAGAAATTCTGCAGTGAGTAACTCAATTTCTCTCTTCCCTGTGCTTCACCATCAAGAAGATACAAGTCAGAAGCATGATAGGATATTCTTCATCTGTCTATGCAACTCTTAATAACATTCAAGAAACTGAACAACTTCCAGGACACAGCATCCTGCTGGATCAGCACATCATCCACCCCTTTCAACATTTACTCCCTCCACCATCAACAAATGGTGTTTCTAAGTGACACTGCACCAACTCATTCGAGCTTCTCTGGAGTTGAGCTGTTTTATCCATAATTTGGTTAAGGCTGTACTGAGTATCTAAGTGGCCCTGACAGAATCCAAACTGATGTCAATGAGCAGGTTATTGCTGAGCTTTAACTGTTTTCAAGCACTAGAGATATCCCCGTCCATCGCTTTGCTGATGATCGAGAGTAGAACAATAGAGTGGTAATTGTCTAAATAGATTTGTCTTGTTATATTTTTGTGGATGACACGCATCTGGAATTTTTTCACACTTTCAGGTAGATGATAATGTTGGACCTGCACTGAAACAGTTTGGCTAGGGGTTCAACTCATTCTGTAGCGCAAGACTTCCATTCTTAAGAAGTATCTTGAAGGAGAACAGGTTTGAGAGGTAGAGAGGTTCATTGAGAGAAGTTGAGCATTTAAGTCCTGGAGTGTGACCTCTTATCAAAATATTTCTAATGATGAAACAAAAACATATTTAAGACAGAAAGGAAATACAGTATAAAACCAGAAATGTATAGAAATGAATGAACTGGCAATATTGGAGCTCTGTTTTGAAATATATAAGCCAGAATGGACTATATGTATCATTCTCAAGTTTTACTCATTTTTCCTTTTGACTTACTGGATCGTTCCAAAGATCCTTTTTATTTTATAACACTTGATAGTTACTTCCTGTTCATTACACTTTCCCCACCCTACCCTTTCATAACATGTGTCAAAGATCAGATTAAATTCATTTTGTGGTTTTCCGTACTATAAATAATTTAAGGTTCAGTGATTGCTAGGATGCCAGCATTTGTGACTGCTTCAAATAATTTATTGATTTTGCACTATTGTTTTGATACAAATGATACATAGAAACAGAAGGAGATGGATGATTTTTCACTGTCTTTTCCATCCCAGTAAATCAGTAGGCTAAAACTGTACAAAATCAATCACTAACCAAGTTGCAAGGGTTGACAATCACATAAAAAGAAATAAAAAGAGACAAACAAATAAATTGTCACACGCAGAATGGAGATCGGACACCTTGAGGTTGATTGATGGTTTCATTGCCCCTACGGCTATTCCATGAGTGACCCACAACCACTCAGCTTGATGAAATAGCAGAGTCACCATGTCATTCAAATAGTCCTTGGATGACAAAACTGAAGCTTTCCCATACTTTTGTTTTGAAACTTTTTTGCCAGGATTTAATGCACACTGTAGGATGCTTCCAGGTGGCTTTGATGAATGCATGGAAAGGCACAGACTGGAAATGACAATACATTGTTCCTCTGTAATGAGTGCTTAGCACACCCATTTCATATTTTCTGAGCACTATTTCACTACAGCCAGAATTCACTTACTCTAAATTGTTCAAAATAACCATTAAATTAAAATAAATAACATTCATTTGCACAGCACCTTTAATGACCTCAGGATATAATATTCTGTCATACATAATATCATAATGCAGTGCTTTGCAAATGTTATTTTTCCTCTGATGACTCATTCCCCCTTCAAATTTGTCAGGGCTACAAGTCAGATCTGTGAGAGATGTGTGGGGAAATTCAGCTAAGTGTTGGTGTCAAAACATACTATACATGATACGAGGCTATGACACATGAATGTTTATTGGTAAAGTCCCAAAGTCGCTCAAATGACCAGCGTACAATAGTCTTCAGTACAACAACCAAATTGTCAAGTTAAAACAAAGTAGCAGTACAATAAACTTCACTGATATATTCCATGTTACAATAAACAAAAATTCAACAATAACCAGAGGGAAACAGCCATTTTCAGCTTGGTTGCATTGTGGAGAGGACATTAGCTGTCTGAGATAAGAGGAAGGAGGTATTTGCAGAGAGGCTGGGTCCTGGAGTGGTCCTTGATTTTGGGGGTAAGGACAAATTTGCTGCCTGCTTATAATCATCAGGTAGGACAGGCTTAAGTCGTGACCAACAAAACATCCACATGATACATGGCAAGCAAGAAAGGAAGGAGGAAACAAAAAATGCTTAAGATCACAGTGGGTCAGGCAGCATCCATGGAGACTCCTCATCAGAGCTAACGGGAAATGTGGAGGGGACAGCATTTATGCAATGGCTGAGGGGGTGGGTGGGAAGGGTGGACTGCTAGTGGAGAAAGGATGTTGATTGTTCAAATTAAGTGCCCTTCCACACTTTCATGTCAGCTCTGATGAAGAGTCATCTGGACTCAAAATATTAGCTTGCTTTCTCTCCATGGATGTTGCCTGACCTGTTGTGATCTCCAGCACTTTTTGTTTTCAGTATAGATTCCAGCCTCTGTAGTAATTTGTTCCTGGGAGGAAGGAGGAGCTTCAATAATTCTGGTACATTCTAATGGCCCATGGCTATTGATCAGAACAGCAATTTTTAGCTGATTAGCCTGTGAATGGGGATGGTCTGCACTTGATTAGCTGCCTGAGGTACTGACCATGACAATTCAGAGTATTTGGACAATAAGTCTGGCGTTGAGCCCTTCTGCAACTGTTCTCCTGGGCCTTGCTGCACTCAATAACAGTCTTTACAAGCTTGGAAATTATGGCTCTGAAATTTTAACAGGTTTCGTGCCTCATGAGTGACATCGGGATTATGTGCCTGGACAAAGAATCCAGGGCCTGGATTTATGAACCTGAGTTATGAGGCTAGATCCTTCAAAAGCAGATGGGAATTTAAAATTGATCAATTAAAATCTTGAATAAAATGCTGGTATCATTTCATGATAAATCTACCGGAGTATCATGAAATATTGCCTGGTTAATTGGTGTTCTGGTCTACGAATGGGTCCAGATACACAGCAGGCCTGTAGATTGTTTGCAGTCCTCTGAAATTGACGAATCAGCCTCTGAGTTAAGGTGCAGAATAAATGTTGTCTTGTCTTGTGATGCCCACAACCCATAAAGGAATAAAAAGAAATTCCCCAAGGTGCCTTATAGCCAATTAAACAAATATTTTGCTGGAGGAATAAGGAGAGTAGGGATAACTCCATTGCTCCCTTTTGAAATTGTATTCTGGGACATTACACCATTTCAAGTACAGCATTCTAGATCCTAAAAACCCACCATGTTCACAAAAAAAAACAGTTTTATGTATTTCCCATCTGGAATTTTACTGATATCTTAAGTCAATGTCCTTTCTTACTGCCCTCCTGCTATCTTGTCACGATGTGTTCTATCAAAACCACTCATAATTTTGAACATGTCTATCAAATCCTTCTTTAGCTTCTCTGCTCAAAGGAGAAAGTCTCACTAGTCTCTTAGTAAGGTGAAATCTCTGATCATTGGTACAAGTTTTCTAAACCTATCTGCTCTCTCCAATTCTGCTAAATCTTATGTGTCCTTCCCAAGGAGTGGGGCCCGGAGCTAGAAAAAATACTTCAACTGGGACCTAACCAGTGACTCATAAAATTGCTTTTGTACTATATGTTCCCATTTGGAAAATCCAGGATCCCATATGGTCTTCAAACAGTCTTTTCAGTGCATACTCTCACTTTTAAATATTTGTGCATATGGAACACAAGTCTCGCTTATTTGAAACATCTTTAGAACTTTATGGTTTAATTGTTACAGTATCAATATCTACAGAAGAAACATATTATTATGATTTGGACTTGCTTCCAACAATGTAGTGTTTGATTGACAGCCCAAAATCATGCTGAGTAAATTGAGTTTTCTTGCTGCAAATCAAGTGTGCGAGATTGAGTGGGAGAGGGAGAGCTGGGTAGGGTTCTGATTTTACAGAATATTTTTCTGTATTCATTCATGGGATGAGAATGTCTCTGTGTAGACCAGCATTTATCGCCCATCTCTAATTGCCCAGAGGGCAATTAAGAGTCAACCACATTGCTGTGGGTCTGGAGTCACGTGTAGGCCAGATGAGGTAAGGATTTCCTTCCCTAAAGGGCTTTAATGAACCAGATGGGCTTTTCTGACAATTGACAATGGTTTCATGGTCATCGTTATGACTCTAAATTCCAGATTTTCATTTTATTGAATTCAAATGCCACCACCCTGTTCAAAAATGTTATTATACACCTCTGGAGCTGGTGGGACTTGGCCCCAAGCATTGTCATTCAGAGGTAGGGAAACTACCACTGTTTGACAAGACCCATCCATCCCTGAATGAGTAAGGTATGCCCTGATTTTATAATGCATGCTCCCATCACTAGCAAAGTCCAAACTCACAAAATGGCCCTTTAAAGTTTTTGAGAACATGTTGTTATCAGCAATCCAGCTTGACCCTTGACAAAGACCAAGGTTATCTGGTCCCACGATATGTGTTAGGCTTCACTTAAAGTATCGTCATCTCCTCCTTCAGTTACCAATACAGCAATCAGGGATCACTCATAATTGTCTCAAGTAATTGTTTGTTCCAGAGATCATGAAGTCAAGTAAGGGGTTAAATTGAATGAGCAGGGCTGCTAGTAAATAAATTAATAAAGAATGGACACAGTGAATATAGCTCACTCTAGATTATAATTCCCTCTTAATGTTCAGTAGATGTGTGAATTAAACTGCAGCTCATATTTGCTTATGAATTAAAGATTTAGATAGGTGCTCCACTGCTGTGAAGTAAAAGTACCCTTTTTCCCATTTACTTAATGGACGCATTCAGGCATTAAATGTGGAGTTTAGTGAATATTTTCCATTAAGCATCATTAGCTAGCACATCTGGTTTCCAAGCATGTCTTGCAAAGAGAAAAATATTCATTTATCCCAGTGGCATAGCAAAATTCTGATGAAAATTTAATGGAAGATCTTAGATATGTATGTATCCAACACATTAAAAAAATCAATTTAAAAATATCTGTTGCCAGTGCGGTAATAATATTTATTTTTAATGTCTTCATATATTAGTGAATGTATGTATGGATCCTGCTTTTAACTAATTGAACTTTATTGCTATAACAATGGGTTAAACATATACTCTAACTAGATGAATCTAAGAACATTACTAATTTGGAAAATTACTAAGAGCGGTATTCTTCTATTTAACTTATTTGTTATAGATTTATCTCTCAGCTACTTTAACGATTTTAAATCAAAAGCTTAACACATCTCATAGCATTGTTATAATAACACTGAAATGAATTTGTTATGAGCTTATTAAGCATTCAGACAATAATATCACTCACAGTCATTTCCAGCCACTGAAAATCCAGAGCCTGTTGTTTGTTGAAGGAAATTAAAGTGCGTTCAATTTTATAAAGTAGCAAATTCCTGAGTGTGGAGATTATAGTGAGCTGTGTTGTAATGGAGATTTAATTTGTTCATATCTAATTCCTCTTCACTAATTTTTAATATCCTTAGAAAATGTTCAAAATGTAATGAGTTGGCTCCAAAATAGGCTCAGTGACAGGAAACAAATGGTAATAGTCAATGGATAGCTTTTCAAATGAAAGCAGTTTCCACCAGTGTTACACAAAGCTCACTGTTGGTTTACTTGTTATTGTGGTATTTATTAATGGTTTAGACTTTAATGTGGGAAGCATGTTTGGGGAATATGCAGGCAATCATAAAAATTGGTGAACAAGATAGATGTTGACTGCAGGATGATATCAGTGGTTTGTTTGATATGGGCAGAAAGGTACTAATTGGAACTCAAGCATGATGTTATGTATTGGTGGACGGCAAAGAAGGCAAGAGAGTACACAATGAATGGGAAGGTATTAAGATGGTAGATGAAGTGAAGGACCTTGGAATTTATGTCCAGGTCATTAAAGGCAGCAGGACAAGAGGTAAAGAAGGCATATGGGCTGTTTTCCTTCACTAGTTCAGGTTCCGAATACAAAAGCAGGGAAATAATGCTAGGACTATATAAGATGCTGGTTGCAGCAGACCCACAGCTGAAGACTTTGTACACAGCTCTTGTCTTCATTTTAGGAAGGTCATGATTGCCTTTGCTGCCTAGTTTGGTTATTTAGGTAGAAACATTCAACTCATTTGAAAGAAACCTGGTTCCTCACCTGAAACACTATATCCTATAAGGCAGTCCAGGGACTGAAAAGTGCTATCTGAAAAGGCTGGTGTTTTAATTAACTCGCAGAGACACAATGTTGTGAATGGCCTCTTTCTGTGCTGTAACTTTGCTGTGGTTCTAAAGTGCTGATACAGTAGCTCAACACCTTTATTGAGACAGCACTTAAACAAATTTGACAAACATTGGCCATTCATAAGTTACTGTACTTCTGTGATTTCGGTATGTGTCTACCTTACTACCAAGCGAAGGTAACTGAGGATGGTAGTTATAACATGATGGAAATATGTCATAATATCAATAAATCATGTATAATGGACCCGATCACTGACTACATGTTTTGATAAAAAATGATTAACCAGAAATCTTCGATCTGTATCTCTCCATAGAAATCTCTCAACCTGACTTGTTGAGCTTTGCCAGCAATTTCTTTACATATAATTTAACCATTTTATCAATCCACTTTTTCCATTGAGCATTTTCATATTCTGGTTTCTGAAGCGTCGATTCTATTCCCTTTTTTCAGCTCCTTTCTAAAACTGTTAATCATTGCTTTCTCTCATGGATGTGAGGCAATTGCAGATTTCATATCTGTTTCAGAATTCCAAAAGACATTTGATAAAGTGCCATACACAGGGTTTTGAGCAAAGCTATAACTCATGGAATGAAAGGGACAGTAGTGATACAGATACGAAATTGGCTGAGTGACAGGAAACAGAGTGAATGGAGCTGGAACAGTTAGCAGTTTGCTGAGTAATGCAATTCTTAATCTCTCTAAAAAAATCAATACTTTTTGTTTGCATTTCACATTTAACTGTACTTTTTCCTGTTTAAATTCCACAGTTCATCTAAGTTTAAATATGGATATAAAGCCTACGACTTAAGAGCAATTTGTTAGTTAATTTGGCAAATCAGTTGAAACTCACTTTCCTGTCGCTGGGACTGCACTGAAATGTAACATATAGAAATAGGCGCATCAGTACAATTTAGTACTTGAATGTGACTTAGCAAAAGTGCTGGCAGTTTGCTGGGTAAGTCAGTACTCCTTTGCATTGTTTCTTCTGCTTTTTCACTATTTCATGATTTTTAACTCACTACAGAGAACAAAATCTCACTGTTTGCCAAGTATCAGGTCTGTGATTAAGATCTAATCTATTACTACAGTTAAATTCTAAAGGAACGAGTGATAGTTTCATAAAAATATAAAAATGAGAAACAAATTATTGAATAAATAATTGAAGCATTTAATTAAAACGTGTTAGGCATAGAACGGGTGATGTGTCATGGCTACAGCTTCTGGGAGTTCCTGGATGCCAGTCTGCAAGAATAGACATGTCTGCAGTAAATGTTTACAACTTGAGCAGCATCAGCTTAGAATTTATGGGCTGGAGGCTGAACCACATACTTTGATTTGGAGATGGTTCCTTTTAACTATAAAATAATGGATGTAACTCCTTTATTCAAAATGGGAGTGGGAAGAAAGCAGTAAGCCACCGGCCAGTTCGCTTGATATTTGTCAAAGGGAAGATGTTAGAAGCAATTTTTAAAGATGTTCCAGCAGTGCACTGACAGAAGGCCAACGCAAACAGGTAGAGTCAACATGGTTCTTTGAAAGGACAATTATGCTTTATTGCCTTATTTACAAGGTAATACGTTTGGTGGATAAAGGGGGACTGAAGGATGCGTGACATTTTGATTTCTAGAAGCCATTTGACAACGATCCACATCTAAAGCAATTGCAGAAACTAAACATTTATAGTGAAAGGGGATAATAAATAGACATGAACAGAAGATTGGCTAGCCGAGAGAAAACAGAGTACAGGGATAAATGTGTCACTTTCAAATTAGCAATATGCAATACATTGTGAGCCAGAGGGACAAGTGCTGAACCTTCAGCTTTTTACAGTTTATATAATTGGCACGGATAAAGTGATGAAGTCACTGAAGATATGATTGCTAAATATACTGACACAAAGATAGCCAGGAAATAAGTTGTAACACAGTCTTAAGGAAAATGCAAAGGAATATGGATTGTTAAGTAGGTGGGCAACATTCTACAGAGCGGGCTGTAATATGGAAAAAATGAGAAATAGTCCATTCTGTCAGGAAAAAAGAATAAATAAACTTATTGGCTCAACGGTGAGAGCTTGCAGGGCTCTCAGATGCTGAAGGATCTGCATGTCCTAGTGTATGTGGTTGCAGCAAGTAATTTTGGAAAGGTAATTGAATGTTATTTCTTCCTGAATAGGATTCCTGGAATTGAATACAAACGTATGGAGCTTATGGATAAAGGCAAAGTATGTAGATGTTGGAAATCTGAAACAAACATGGAGAATGCTAGAGAAATTCAGCAGACCTGGCAGCTTCTGTGGAGAGAGAAACAGTGTTAGTATTTTGAGTCTGGTGTGACGCTTCTTCAGAACATTCTGGAGACTATTGGCAGAAGTTAGGACTTCGAACTGCCACAAGTGTGGAGGAAGCAGTTTTACTCAAAGCATTGAAGAGGAAATCGAATTATTACCTGAAAAGGTAGTGTGTGGAGCTATTGAGAGAAGACCAGAGAGTAGCATAATTGTTCCTTTGAGAGCCAGCCCAGACACAATAGGCCAACTAGGCACCTTCTGTGTCAGAACCATTCTGTGATCTTATGATTAAATTTCAAACGAAGTTCCAAATTCACAAAGCTATGTATATGCATTCTGTCGAAGAGTGAATGGATGACTCTGAAAGAGATAAAACAGCCTGCAAATATGCACCTTCCTCACTGACTGCAGCATAATACGAGCTAGCATGAAACAGAAATAAATTGCAGTACATTCTCCTGAGGGAGAACAAAGGAATCTGATCATAAATGTTTACAAGGCAACAATTCCCTGCATGTAGAATTGAGTCCCAAATTGTCAAAAAAGATGTTAAAGTCATTTTGAATATTGTTTTAGCAGGGTAATGCCAAGTCCAGAGAAGTATAGGGAACTACAATTACATATGAACATGCAAATTAGGAACAGAGGTTGGCCATTGGGCTGATCTATTCCTAATTCACATTTCCATTTAACCCTGATAACATTTGATTCTCTGGCCCAACCAGAATCTATCTACCACTGTCTTAAAATATTTAATGACCACAATTGGGGCGGCACAGTGGCTCAGTGGTTAGCACTGCTGCCTCACAGCGCCAGAGACCCGGATTTGATTCCACCCTCAAGCAACTGTCTGTGTAGAGTTTGCACGTTCTCCCTGTGTCTGTGTGGGTTTCCTCCGCATGCTCTGGTTTCATCCCACAGTCCAAAGATGTGCAGGGTAGGTGGATTGGTCATGCTAAATTGTCCGTAGTGTCCAGGGATGTTTAGGTTGGATGGGTTGGACATGGGGATATGTAGGGGCACGTGAATGAGTTGGGGTGGGATGCTTTTCGGAAGAACGGTGTGGTCTTGTTGGGCTGAGTGGCCTGTTTCTACACTGTAGGGATTCTATGAGCTCTACCGTCTTCTGAGACAGAGAGTTCCAAAGTTGCATAATGCTCTGAGAGAACAATGAAAAAATCTCCACACCTCTGTCCTCAAAGAGTAAAGTCTAATTTAAAAACAGTGTTCTCAGTTCAGGATTCAACCACAGGAGGAAATGTCCTTTCCATGGCTACATTGTCCAGATTTTTTCCCTCTCACTTAACCTATCTATCAAAGTCTGCATCCTTGTTATGTTATCTTCATGACATCCTTTGTCAAATTTGTGCCATCTGCAAATTTAGCTATTGTACTTTTGATCTCCTTATCTAAGTCATTGATATGAATTATAAAAGGTTGCGCGCTGTTATGGACCAGACCAAACCCCTCAAAGTATATTAAGATAGTCTAGGCCCTAACTTATTTCTTATTTTAAAGATAAAGTTTAAGGTGTTGTATTCCAGATGCATTTCGAGTGGTCAAACTATCAGATTTGAACCAAAACTCACTTTATTCATACACCATAATAAAAATACAACAAAAAAATGTAAAGAAAAGAATCAGCTTCGCTATTACTCTGTCAAAATGCTTAACCAAATGATAGATACAGTACTATTACTAATGAATGTTCCAATACAGTAACATCTCATAAACACCCCCTTTACAAAAGCAAATTCAGAATAACACATTGTCTCACTTGCAACTCCAGCAGTAGGAAGAGAACCCCCAGATTTTAGCTCTAATCGCGAGAGGGAAAAAAAAGCAGCTTCCACATCTTTAAGACCCTAGCAGCAAATGTGACTGAAATGAAAACTCCTGGTTCTTTGGGGGTTGACCCCACCCATTCTGGCTGCTTGTATTGTTCACACTTTAAAACAAAAACCTAAGGCCTCACAAATTATTTACTCTCGTGGCTTTGCATAGACTGCCTGTTGCCTCTGCCTTAAAACCTCTCTCCTCAAAGAAGACACCTCTTAAATCCATAGTGTTGTCACAGAGCCCAGCACAGACACCCATGGGAGCCCACTCTCCCCATCTTGCCAATCTGAAAAAGATACATGTAACCATACTCTCTGTTTTCTGCCACTAAGTCAATCTTCTATCCATGCTAATATGTTACTTGCTATCCCATGAGCTCATACATTCTGCAATAACTTTCTTTGTGGTTCCTTATTTTTCTCCCTCCTTGAAGAGTTGTATTTTCTCTAGTTCAGTTTAATGTCCAGAATCTGACAAATTTAGGAAAATTAACACCAATACATTTGCTAAATCATTAGCTACATCTTTTGAGACCCTAGAATGGAGTTTAATATATGGTATTGAAGCAGAGGATCATTGTGATCATATTGAATAAATGGAGTATAATTTTGATAAATGTGAAGTCATCCATTTTGGTGGGAATAACAGCAAAATGGACTACTATTTAAACGGTGAAAAATTGCAGCATGCTTCTGTGCAGAGGGACCTGGGTGTCCTTGTGCATGAATCGCAGAAGGTGGGTTTGCAGGTACAACAGGTAATTAAGAAGGCAAATGGAAAGTTGTCCTCCATTGCTAGAGGGATTGAATTTAAAAGCAGGGAGGTTATGTTGCAGCTGGTATTGGGTGCTGGTGAGGTCATGCCTGGAGTACTGTGCACAGTTTTGGTCTCCTTACTTGAGAAAGGACGTACTGGCACTGGAGGGAGTGCAGAGGATATTAACTGGGTTGATTCCGGAGTTGAGAGGGTTGACTTATGAGGAGAGACTGAATATTTCGGAATTATATTCATTATAGTTTAGAAAAATGAGGTGGGAATATAATAGAAACATATAAAATTATGAAGGGAATAGATAAGATAAAAGCAGGGAGGATGTTTCCAGTGGCGAGTAAAACTAGAACAAGAGGGC
This sequence comes from Rhincodon typus, assembly GCF_021869965.1. Classification (NCBI taxonomy): domain Eukaryota; kingdom Metazoa; phylum Chordata; class Chondrichthyes; order Orectolobiformes; family Rhincodontidae; genus Rhincodon; species Rhincodon typus. The sequence continues at coordinate 110,815,618 of NC_063334.1, forward strand.
ACAGCCTCAAAATTAGGGGGAGCAGATTTGGGACTGAATAGAGGAGGAACTTCTTCACCAAAGGGTTGTGAATCTGTGGAATTCCCTGCCCAGTGAAGTAGTTGAGGCTTCCTCATTGAATGTTTTTAAAGCTAAGATAGATAATTTTTTGAACAGTAAAAGAATTAAGGGTTATGGTGAACGGATGGGTAAGTGGAACTGAGGCCATGAAAAGATCAGCCATGATCTTATTGAATGGTGGAGCGGGCTCGAAGGACCAGATGGCCTTCTCCTGCTCCTGGTTCTAATGTTCTTGTGAGTGGCATAGGAGGTGCAAAGGGCTGCATGGCCTACTTGCGTTCCTAGTTTCTATGATGCAAAGATTTTTCAGCCCGTAGCTTCATCAGTTTGCTCAATAGCACTGACTGGGTGATTACAATTTCATTGAGTTCTTCTTTTCCTTCAGCATCAACTCCCCTATCCTCTTTTCCTCTTTTCCTTCTGGACACTGACAAAAACTTTTGCTACCTGTTTTTCACATTTCTAACTAGTTTCTTCTCATGCCTCAATTTATGTGTCCTGATTAATCCTTTCACCATTCTCTGCTGTTCCTTTTCTGATCAATTTTCTGACCTTCCATTCACCTTTGGACAACTCAATGTTTTTTTTCCTTAAGCTTGATGCTCTCTTTAACTTATTCAGTTAACCATGGGTTGGTGAGTTTTCCCCTTGGAACTTCTAAAATTAAAATCTTGATATGCTGAAATTCTTTTCACTCTGGAAGAAAAGGTTGGGAGTTGATGTGGTTCCTTAAAGTTATGAAGGGTTTTCACAGAATTAGAATTGAACAACAATTTCCTCTGATTAGTGAGTCAGTGACAACAGTCACCTGTTTAAAACTGTCAGTACAGAGCTAAGAGAGATTAGGAGAAATGTTATTCTACAGAGTATTTTCAGAAGATTGAGTGCTTTGCTACAGGGAGTGGCTATGGCAGCACCCATTGCATCTTTTAAGGGAAATGTGAGTTCACTATTGTGGGAGACAAGATCATAATTCATTGGGAAAAAGCATTGAAATAAAATTAGTTTTGGATTGTTGGAATAAAGGGCAAACACCAATGCTGCTTTCCAAATGGCCTCTTCTGTGTTTAATCTTATTAGGTTCCATTGTCTACATGATCAACTTTGATGCACCTAAGTTGCTGATAATAGTGTAGTAGTAATGAGTTGTAGAAGGTAAGGTTATTTCTCTGTAGCGATGAGCTTCATAGTCTGGAGAATTTATATGTGGGCATTGCTGCTTAGTTCACCATTTACTGCCCATCCCTAACTCCACATGAGAAAGAAGTTAGGAGCTGAGTTCTGGAACCACTGTAGCCCTTGGGTTACACTCACAGTGCCATTAGGGAGCGAGTGTCAGGATTTTGACCCAGCCTCAGTGTGGGACCAATGATACAGTTCCAAGTCAGACAGATGTGTGACATGGAAGGGAACTTGCATGTAGCGGTGTTCCCATGCATCTGTCATATTTATCACTGGTAGAGGTTAGGGCTTTGGAAAGAGCTGTTGGAGAATATTTGGTAAGTTATTACTGTGCATCTTGGATATAGCATGCGCTACTGCCACCATGCATTGGTGGAGAAGGGATTCTGTCAATCTTCTTGAGTGTTATTAAAGCTACACCTACACAGACAAAGGGGACAGCATTCCATCGAACCTCTGACTCATGCTTTGTATAGGTTGGCCAGGAGATGAGTTAATCATTGCAGAATTCCCAGACTCTGACTTACTTTTGTAGTTCCTGTAGTCATATGGCCGGTCTACTTCAGTTTCTGGTAACCCCCAAGATGTACACGGTGGGAGATACATCAATGATAATTCCATTGAATGTCAAGGTGTGATGGTTAGAGTCTCCCTTGTCAGGGATGATGGCAGTAGTGGGGTATGAATGTTACTTGACTGTTATCACCCAAGTGTGGGTGTTGTCCAGGTCTTATGGCATATGAACATGAGTACTTAAGGGATCTCAAGAGTACCCATGAGCAAACATTCCAAATTCTAATCTAATGATGGATGGAAGGTTACTGACAAAGCAACTGAAGGTGGTTGGCCATAGGACCTTATTTTGAGAATTCTTGAAGAGGTGACCTGGGACTGAGATGATTGACCTTAACCAAGCACAGCCAGCTTCCTTTGTGCTAAGTATGAATCCAACTAGTCAAGTGTTTTTTTTTTCCAAATTTCCATTGACTCCAGTTTTTTTAAGGCCTCTTGACACTCTTGTCAAATGCTGCTCGAAGTCAACAGCATTCACTGTCAACTCACCTCTCGAATTTAGTTCATTTGTCTATGCTTGGACCAAGGTTTTAATGAGGGCCACAGCTAAGTAGCCTTGGCGGAAACTAAAATAAGCCTCAGTGAGCAGGTTATTACTAAGCAAGTGCTGCTTGTTACCACTGCTAATAGCACCTTTGATCATTTGTTGATGCTAAAGAGTAGACTGAAGGGGTAGTAAATTTGTTGGATTGCACTATTCCTGCTTTTAGTTTACAGGACATATCTTGGTAATTTTCTACATTGTTGTACAGATGCCAATGTTGTAGTTGTACTGGAACAGCTCAACTAGAGACCTGACTGGTTCTGGAGCACGTCTTCAGTACCATTGCAAGAATATTATGAGGGCTCACAGTCTTTGCAGTTGTTTTTTGATGCCTTGCAGAGTGAATCAAATTGGTTGAATGCTGGAATTTGTGATGTTGGGGACCTCAGGAGGAAGCTGATTTGGATCATCAGCTTGGAGCTTATGCTTGAAGAAGAACAGAAATGTATCCATATTTTGATGAGAAAATGAAATACATCATCAAATGGGACAGAGGGCAAAATTGTAACCTGTCCTGAAGCATTTTCAACTAACTGTTACCTTTATAAGTTTATTGTTCCAAGACTGCAAATAAGTGGTCAGCTTGCACATGACAGTACATGACAGACAAGCCTATCCACTTTAAACCTAAGAAAGTAAGATGGGAGCATTCTCGAAATAATCGTTGAACGAGGAGTGGGATTTTGGATCCATGCACAGTAATCCCTAAAAATGAATGGACAGGTTAATAAAGGTGCAAAAGGTTAATGGGAGATAAAATATTCTGTTAAACAGCCTGAAACAAAGTTGTTAATGTCATGCTGCAATTCTTTGAGACTCGGCTGAGACCTTCCATCCATGGACACTATTTACATTTCTCGTTCCTACAGAAAGGCTGCCACCATTATCAAAGACCCCTCCCACCCTGGTAATGCTCTCCTACAACTTCTTCAATCAGGTAGAAGATACAGAAGCTTGAACACATGCACCTAAAGGTTGAAGAACAGCTTCTTCCCTGCCTTTCTTCGACTGATGAATGGACTCTAACTTCAAATAATCTGTGTCTTATCAATGTTGATCTTGCTTTGCGCACCTCCTGTGCAGTGTAAGCTATATGCCTCACTGTCCCCAAGCACCCTATGATCTGTATGTCCTTGCTTACTATGATCTGCCTGTACTGACCACAAACAAAGCTTTTCAGTGTACTTAGGTACATATGACAATAAATCAAAACAAATCAAAACAAATCTGAGATAGTAGGAACTGCAGATGCTGGAAAATCTGAGATAACAAGGTGTAGAGCTGGATGAACACAGCAGGCCAAG
>NC_063334.1:110819680-110855804 GCF_021869965.1 Rhincodon typus
GATGCTGCTTGGCCTGCTGTGTTCATCCAGCTCTACATCTTGTTAAAACAAATCTGATTCCATTCTGAACACTACACCTTCGAAAGGACCTATTGCTCTTAGAGGTAAGAGCAGTAATAACGAACCAGTATGGTATTAAGACTCAAACAGTTCAATTACCAGAGCTGATTGCAAATAAGGTTTATATTCCCAGGAGTACACAAGATTAAAGAATTAAAATATTTGTTATAATATCCAAAAGATTAAGAAGTGATTTAAAAGAGGTGTATATGATGATTAACAGATTTTATAAGTTAGATAGAGCAAAACTATAACCTCAATTATGAAGCTTCTTTGAAAATGTTCTTTTGTTCTTCAAATCCTTTACAACTTATCTTTCCTCCATGCTTTGACTTCAGATAACAAAATAATGAAGCACAGAGCCAAAACAATCATTTGACATTGTGTTTTAAACCTTTTTCATGAAGATAGGTCGCTGACAAAACGACAGTGGATCTTAAGATGTTTGACGATGACATATAACAGATAAAATGAGTTTAGAGAGATTAAATTATGTCATGATATAAAAGTATTGTTAGAGTATCTAGACCAGAGAACCCTATTAGGATGATGGATGACTAAGAGTTGATTAAAATTATCTATTATTCTTTAATTAAATGCTACTTTTCACCCATTCAACTTATGTTACTTTTTCACCGCAACGCAAGTTCCTGGATTTGGGAAATTAATTCTCAGCTGGATGACTTACATTGGTTGGTTAAAAAGAATTGCTCTTTGTGAACAAATGACAGCACAGACAAATAAATATTCAAGATTGTTAAGAACATGGCTATTCTAAGTTATGGAAATACACAAAAGAAATTAATGAGGATAATATTTCAACTTAAATTCAGGCAATGGTATTGAAGCTAGACTTTGCTTCCCTTAGTGATTTCTTAGATGTAATGCAGACTGTGTAGATGATCAAAAATTAAAGATATTTTTAAAAAATTATTCTTATTTTTCACCTTTTATAGTCCCTGGTTTCTTTGAATAAAGGGGCAATTTTCAACTACCACTTGACTGTATGTGGTCTAAAAATTGAAAATGGAAATAAAAATTTCCCACCCTTTGACTACCTGAATCTCATCTTCTTAGTTTTGCAGAGGAACCTGAAAACTGGAGGCCACTCCGAGAAAGGCAGAATCCTATTTGAAAATTCAAATCAGGGTCTTACATTCTCAAACCCCAATTGAACCTACAGTTCCAAGGGAATTAGCAGTAAGGCTTAAATGGAATAACTGCTGGTTCCTAAAAGGGACCTCTAGAGGCCACTCTGAAAATAGCCACGAAAACAATTTCTGCCTCCTGTTGTGCATTTGAAGACACAGGAATGTCAATGCATGGAATGAATAATGGGCAGTCAATTTGATAGCAACTATTTAACACCATCCCTCAATCTTTCATTGCGTTACATACTACTTTGGGGTCAGATTTATTTTTGACTAACAACATTATTGTTTTACCCATTTAATAGCAATTTATATTTATGTAGTGCCTTTCACATTATGAAGCATCCCAAAGCACTTCACAGATGCATTATCAAACATGGGAAAACATAGTATGCCATGAATTAGTTAGAGACCAAAAGCTGGATCAAAAGAACTAGATTTTATGGACTATCTTCCAGAAGAAAAATGAGGTACAGAAACAAGCATAAAAGATGCTGGAGAAATTTGGCAGATCTGGCACAAATTTAGAGAGAAAACAGTTTGTGTTTTGAAGCCAAAATGTCTTCTTTTGAAGTTCTCAGAAATGTATTTTTGACTCCCAAAGTTATACTTTCTGCATTTATTAACAAGTTCTATTCACGTTTATTCACAACCAAATCTGAAGAAAAGACTTACTGGTCTCGTAATATTAACTTTGTTTCCTTCTCTACAGATGTGTGCAGACCTGCTGAGTTTCTCCAGCATTTTATGCACATTTTATTTATTTCCAGCTCCTGCAGTATTTTGCCTTTACGCAAAGTACGCACATGTTACTGAGGGTTTTCCAGAGCTTCGAGCTGAGGCAACTCAAGACACATTTACCAATCATGGATTGATTAAAATTGGGGTGTACAAGAGACCAGAATTACAGTAGCACTCTTGTTTAAAAAGTTTGTGGGTGTGGAAAATTATACAGCTTGTGTTGGGATGACGACATTGAAGGATTTGAAAACAAAGATGGGAATTTTATAAGCAAGATTTTGGTTGATCAAAAGCCCTTGTAAGTCAGTAAGTACAGGGATGTCATGAGAATGGAACTTGTTGCAATCTAAGATGTCGGTAACAGAGGCTTAGATGATGTCAAACTTGTCAGGCAGAATAAGGGAGGCCAGCCAGGAGGGCTCTGGAATAATTTGTCTGGATTTTCCTATTTCTCAAGGAGCTCTGATTAGAATCTCCTCCCCAAAATATGCAGCTCCTTCCTTCCATATGAAAAAAAAGGTAGTTGAATGGCAATCGGTATGATATTAGAAGTGGAAAATTGGGCTCATTTTGCATGAAAACATGATATATTTTGAAAGTAAGGAAAATAAGGGATTCCAGCAGCGGATAAGCTGAGAAAGGGGTGATTTTATGGAGGTGGGAAAGCACTTGAATCATGACGTGAATAGTTACTCACTGTCTCAGCTGTCAAATTGTGCATTTTACCATCTTTTTGATATACTTCTCAATAAAGTGTCCAAATATTCGAGTGCTAAAAGTTTACGTGTTTGACAAATTTGCATGCTTCATTTTATGTTCAGAAAGCAAATCAAGTGCTTATGGAATCATGGAATCCCTACAGTGTGGAAACAGGCCATTCAGCCCATTGAGTCCACAGCGAAGACCATCCCACCCAGACCATCCCCCGATCCATCGCTGTAACTCTACATTTCATGGGGCTAATCTAGCCAGCCTACACATCCCTAGACAATACAGAATAGCCAATCTACCTATCCTGCATACCTTTGGACTGTGGGAGGAAACCAGAGCAATCAGAGGAAACCCATGCAGACAACGTTCAAACTCCACATAGACAATCACCCGAAGCTGGAATCAAACCCAGGTTCCTGGTGCAGTAGGCAACAGTGTTAACCACTGAGATGCCCGTGCAGCACAAAAGTGTCTTTTGATGGATGGCCTTATGATTTTATCTTTTTCTGTAGCACTCGCTCACCCACAGTTATGTATAGTCTTCCATTTCTTTAATGGACCTGGTGAGTATTTATTTTATGCAAGGACCTTGTTTAATTTAGCCTCTTTGCACACTTAGTTTTCTAAACTAAGATTTTCCTGAAAGCAATCTTAAGTACTCTTTGTCTGTATTTATTTTCAATGTGCCCCTGCCTCATGGCCTCCCCAGCATTGCTCACATCCTATGAAACAATAGATCACAGCAAAGGCATATTCCAATGAATGAGAAGGATTCTAGGAGGTAGATAGGACAACCGTGATTAAAACAGAAAGTTAAAGATGGCATCAAATTGAAAGCAAAAGCATACAATGTGCCAAAGATTAGGGAAAGCCAGAAAATTGGGAGGTTTTAAAAGCAAACAAAAGATGATCAAAACAAAATTAAAGAGCGCGAAAACAAACTTGGTGGGTACATTTGCAAGTAACATCAAGATGGACAGCAAGGACTTCTTTAAAAATCTAAAAAGGAAGAGAGAAGCCAAAGTTCAGATAAGCTCATTAAAGAACAAGTCTCTCAAATGGGAAATAGTAATTGAGAACCAGGAATTGGCAGGGGAGTAGAACAAATACTTTGCACCCGTCTTCTTGGTAGATGACACTAATATCATTTCAAAAATTACTAAATATTCAAGGACCAAAAGGGAGAGTGGAAATAAGCTCAATAACAATCACTAGATAAATAATTCTGGGGGAACTAATGGGATTAAAAACTGATAAGACTCCTGGACCTGATGGATACATTAGACAATATTAAGGAAGAAGGTGCAGAGATAATGGATGCAGTGGAAGCAATCTTCCAGGAATCCTAAGATTTCGGAAAAGTATCAGTGGACTGGAAAACTGCCAATGTAACATTTCTATTTAGAAAGGGAAGGAGATGAAAAGAGCAGGTTGGCCAGTTAGCTTAACATCTGTTATTGGAGCAATGATAGGGTCGAGACTCTATTATAAAGGATGCAATAGCGGATCATTTAGAAATACTTAATATGCCCAAGCAGAGTCAATATGGATTTATGAAGGGGAAATCATACCTGACAAATTTAACAGAATTCATTTGAGGAGGTAATAAGTGGGATAGATAAAGGGGAAGCAGTGGATGTGATATATTTGAATTTTCAGAAGACATTTGATAAGGTACCACATGTCAGGCTATTTAATAAGATAAGAGCCCATGGCTTTGGACGCAGTATATTAGCATGGAGAATGAATTGGCTAATAAAAAGAAGGCAGAGATTTAAGTTGAGGGGGATATTTTCAGGATGACAACATGTAACTAGTGACAGTAGGAACTGCCGATGCTGGAGAAACTGAGATAACGAGGCGTAGAGCTGAATGAACACAGCAAGCCAAACAGCATTAGAGGAGTAGGAAAGCTGACATTTCGGGTCTGGACCCTTCTTGAAGAAGGGCCAAGACCCGAAACGTCGGCTTTCCTGCTCCTCTGATGCTGCTTGGCCTACTGTGTTCATCCAGCTCTACACCTTGTTATCTCTATGTAACTAGTGATGTTTTGTTTATTCATTCATGGGATGTTGGTGTTGCACATATTAAGTCAGCATGACCAGAAGGCAGTTAAGAGTCAGTCACATTGCTGTGGATCTGGGGTCACGACTCGGCCAGACTGGGTATAGAATGTTAGTTAATCAGACAGGTTTTTCTGACAATAGCTTAATGAATCTTAACTCCAGAGTTCTCTTTTTCATTGAATTCAAACTCTATCGTCTGCCATGGTGGGACTTAAACTCAGGTTTTCAAAACAATACCTAGGGCTCTGGATTAATAATCTAGCCCACATACCGCTAGGCCATTGTCTTCCCACTGTGCCACAACAATTAGGATCAGAGCCACAATTATTTACAAACTACAAGTCAAGTGGTGAGGTCAACACAAAGAGTCTGCAGAGGGACAGTGACAAGTTAAGTGGGTGGACAAAACGTGGCAGATGAGATGGAAGGCAACGTGGGAAAATGTGATGTTATGCACTTTAGCAGGAAGAACAGAGGAACTGAATATTGTTTAAATGGAGTAAGGCTGCAGAAAGCTGCAGTACAGATGCATTTGGGAGTCTTCATAAAATGAATCACAAAGAGCTGACAGACAAGTTGAGGGATATTGGACTATGAGATATAAGAGCAGAATGGCCATTGAGTCTGCCGTATCGTTCAGTCATGGATTGATGGATTGATATGTTTCTCAACCCTATTTGACTGCTTTCTCCCCATAATCCTTGATCCCCTTGCCAATCAAGAACTTATTGCTCTCTGTCTTAAGTACACTCAATGACTTGGTTTTCATAACCTTCTGCAGCAATGAGTTCCACAGATTAACCACCCTCTGGCTGAAGAAATGCCTCCTCATCTCAGTTCTAAAGGGTTGACCCTTCACTCTGAGGATTGTGTGCAAGTGTTCAGGTGCTGAAAGGTGTTTGCTGTCATGAATATCTATTTAAAAGGTCAGCCTTGACCTTGAGTTACCCCATCTCAGTTACTAATGCACATCAGCTAGGCTCACAATTCAATACAGAAGCAAGTGCATGCTGCAGTGTTGGCTTTGCAGTTTCTTTGGATGAAGCAGTAAATCTGCCTGGCAGTAAAAGGCAGATGTGGAAGGCTTACGGCAGGGGCGCTGACCATTACTGACATAATTCAGTGCACGTCAGGCCTTAGACACAAGATTTTCTTCTGCTGAATGGCTCAGTTCAGCATTAGAGTGGATACATAAATTCTAAGCCACCTGAATCGTGTCACATCTTCTTTGTTAATCTTTAAAATATTAATTCAGCAAAGTTTTATTTGGAGGGAGCTCATTAGTAAGATTTACTGCATTTCGATGAATATTTAATGATACATAATGAATGACACAAATTTACTTTCACAAAACTAATTGCTCTTTTGTTATATTTGGTGTAATGCGTAAATATCTTGATCATTTCATTTTTTCTCTGTTACATGTAATTACATTGGAATGAATTTATAATTCATGAAATTGCTCATCATGAATTACAATCAGGTATTTCATAGAGTAAACAAAATTGTATTTTTCAGCTGTGAGTGCTTGACAGCTCTCTTGCACACCTAGGAATATGAAAACCATCCCTCACAATGGAATTGTATGGACTTATCACTGAAAATGAAACCATCCATTTAATTGCTGCTGTTGCATCTCCCCCTTACATCTCAGCCAAACCTCCCCTCAAGTTACACCCCTATTCTATCCTATTTGTCACTAATTTCATTCCTGATGTTTGTCATGCTGTCTCTAAACTCACTTGTCAATGGAGACCACTTCCTGGACTCTATTCCTTTGGACTGCTGACCACCCACCTTTGCATTCTGGCCACCATACTTGTTGATGATATATATTGTTCTGTTTCTTCTGCCTTAGTCTACTCCTCTAAAATCATGAAGAGCATAGATAATGTGAAAAGCAAAGGACTATTCCCTAGGGTTGGTTGAGTTCAAAACTAGAGGGCATAGGTTTAAGCTGAGAGGAGAAAGATTTAAAAGGCACCTGAGGGGCAACTTTTTCACCAGAGGGTGGTTTACATGTGGAATGAACTGCCACAGGAAGTGGTAGATGCAGGTATGGTTGTAATATTTCAGGGACATTTGGATAGGTACATGAATACGAAAGGTTTAGAAGGATACGGGCCAAATGCAGGCAAATGGGACTTATTTAGTTTGGGAAACTTGGTCAGCATGGACAAGTTAGGCCGAAGGGTCTGTTTCTGTGCCATATGACTTTATGACTTTATGACTCTTCAAGTCTACTGTTATTATTCCGCTGTGCTCCTCAATTCAGGACTTCGGCTCTGTCACTGCACTGAAATGGCCTAATAAAAGTCACAAATTACATTCTATGTGGTTTGAAGAGAGTACCTCATTCCTCTTCCTGCTTCTTAATTTTTTTCTGCAATTTTTGACACAGTTGACCACACCAAACTCCTCACCAGCTTCTCGTCCACTTCTGATGAAGGGTCACTGGACCTAACTCTACTTTCTCGCCACAGATGCTGCCAGGCTTGCTGAGTTTTTCCAGCAATTTCTGTTTTTACTTTCTTCATGTCCACTTGTTAGGAGTGTACTGAAAACGGACTATCAATATTCAGATGTAGCTATTTGACTTTAACCCCGAATCTTTCATGGACAAAAGTCGTTTAAAAAGGACATAATTGTTCTGAAATGGCTTCTATTGGTCATATTGGTCTCAGATTTAATGCAGATGAATGAGGAGGCACAATAGAGCTTTGTGTGACCATGTGCTATGTAGGAGATCTGACTGTCTGAACTGAGCTTGTAGGCTTGTGTACCTACTCTTACAATACAAGCCAGGAGAAATGTTCCACTTACTTGTAAATCACCACAAACTGTGCCCACAGGATGCATGCGCGCGCGCGCACACACACACACACAGACACACACACACACACACAACACACACGCAACACACACATACACACACACACACACACAAACACACACACTTGCGCGCGAACACAAGCATCATATTCACTAAAGCTGATTATTTCACAGGTACTTTATGTTGCATTTTCATTCTCTCGAATGATGAAAACTTTATGCTGACTGCCACCTGCTGAATTTTGAAACACATTACACCCCAAGCAAACTTCCTCCTAAAACAACTAAATGACAATTTGCATTTTTAATTAAATGACAAGAATTAACACAACTGAAAGAATTGAAAAAAAATAAACTCTTTCCAAAATTAGCTTACAAAATCTCATATCAAACTACCGTTGGAGATCGCCAACATCCTCCATTACTGCAGTAGCTTGCTCACAAAGTTATTTGGTCAAGTAAATCATATTCAATTCAATTGCCGTGTCGATGTTCAGTTAATTTTCAATACCTTGCATTAACGTAAGTTTGTCTATCAGATAAAACTTCAAGATCGAGTCAGTATGCTACTGAAAATCAGGTTAAAGATTCCATGGTATTATCAAATAATCATGTTCTCCAAGTGTTTTAGCCAATATTTATCTGTCATGTAACACCATGAAAATGGGCTAACTATTCATGGAACTCATCATTGTTTATATAATCTTGCTGTGTCATTAATGGCTACCATATTGCCAGTCACTGAAGTAAATCATTGAAATATTTTCGGCTTTTGCTAAGAGAAAAAATGTATTCCCTCTTTTAGTAATTCTCCTTATGATATTACAAAATCTATATATTGTTCTAAATTGTCTGTTGTTAGTTTAATAAAACTCTGTTACAATTATCTAACCTTAGTAGCAATAAAAATGAATGTAATGTGCACATATACCACAGCTATTCTGCCAACTGATTCATCTTGACTGTCATTGCCCTGTGAGACTGATATCTTTTGAGATAATGAATTAGGTGAGTATCTTTCCACACAATGGCAATAGGCATGATGGGTGATGAGCAACAAGACAAAAACCGTATTAGAACATATGTGTTTAAAACAAAATAGTACTGTTAGATTATTCAAAATCAATGTTATTTTTTTTCCTTTCACGTGTTCCTACTCCAGATGAAAGCCTCAAGTGTCCAATGTTCCAGAGAAGCACACAAAACAAATGCTCCAAAAACACTCTGAAGCTCTCCAAGTGTGACAGCATTGACCTTAATGATTTGGATGTGAATATAGGAGGTATGGTTAGTAAGTTTGCAGATGACACAAAAATTGGTGGTGTAGTGGATATAAAAAAAGTCACCTCAGAGTACAACGGGATCTTGATCAGATGGGCTGATGGGCCGAGGAGTGGCAGATGGAGTTTAATTTAGATAAATGTGAGGTGCTGCATTTTGGAAAGGCAAATCAGGTCAGGACTTATACACTTAATGCCAAGGTCCTGGGGAATGCTGCTGAACAAAGAGACCTTGGAGTGCAGGTTTATAGTTCCTTGAAGTGGAGTCACAGTAGACAGGGTAGTGAAGAAGGCATTTGATACACTTGCTACTGGTCATTGCATCGACTATAGGAGTTGGGATGTCATGTTGCAGCTGTACAAAACATTAGTGAGGCTACTTTTGGAACACTGCATTCAATTGTGGTCTTCCTGCCAAAGGAAAGATATTGTTAAACTTGAAAGGGTTCAGAAAAATTTACAAGGATGTTGGCGCAGTTGGAGTGTTTGAACTATTGGGACAGCCTGAACAGGCTGGGGCTATTTTCCTGGAGCATTGGAGGCTGAGACGTGACCTCCTGGAGATTTATAAAATCATGAGGATCATGAATAGGGTGAATAGCCAAAGTCCTTTTCCGAAGGTACAGGAGTACAAAACCAGAGGGTATACGTTTAAGGTGAGAGGGGCAAGATTTAAAAAGAACCTAAGGGGTATAGGATAGGCTGAAGTGGTAAAAGTTAATGATGATATTTGAAACTGCATAACCAAATTTGTTGTATAAGATGGGCTGAAGACCTAAAATTGTTGATGATACTCGACAAGCTGCAAGACCTTGGATGAGTCCTGTGATGGCGACGACGACAGCACCAGCAACTTGTTTTTGCTGTGGCTGTGTTTTCTGTACTAGACAGTAGTTTTGTCTGCTGTATCTGTTTTCTTTGTGCTGCCTGTTTGTTACACTGTATAAGAGAGAGGGTTTCGTTCCAAGTCGCTGGGCTTCACCTCAGACCGGGATTGCGAATAGTGCCAGGAACAACCTGGCGTGTGCCTCCACCATGTTTGGAATTTCATTTTCCGGTCTGAGTGATCTTCCAAATACTGTTTTAACATGAATGAATCTTTAATTCTGGATGATAGGATTGGCTCATTATTAACATCCAAGCGATAGGGACATTGGAATGTTGAAAATGCAACTCCCTGTGTGTGAGGAGCTTAGGAAAGGAAAATTTAACAAAGGGGTGGGCTTTTCCTTCCTTCAAGGAAGAGGAGAGACAGATGACATAATTACGTGCCTTTTTGAATCTGTACTGGCTTAATACTAATTAACCCATTTTGCTTGATGTGGAATGGATGGAGCTTATTTGTTTGTTTTCAGAAATTGGAGACACTGATGGCTGAAGCTGTTCACAGAATTTCAACATTGCAAAACAGTGATGGATGATGCACCCTCAACCCATCAAGCCATTCATCAATAAGACATTTCAGTGCTGGGGAAGTAGTATGGAAATATCAATTGTAATGTCAGTTTATATTGTCAGGAATCTTGAAACCACTGAGCCTGGGTACACTTAAGCATATCATGGCAAAAACTATATTAAGACTCACGTGCCCTGGGATCGTTACCTGAAAATTTAAAGGGAATCTGAGAAATGATAAAGTGCATTCACACAGTCTCAGTGGTTTCAATGCATTCAAAAATGGTTAGCAACTTCAAGGAAGTAAACAGAATATTAAATTTGGACAAATTTACATTGAGATAGATCAAATATCTAGAATGAGTTATCAAGTAACTTCTCAAAAAAAAGGTCATCTTAGAAAAAGAACAAACAAAGCATATTGTGCCTGAATCAAACAGAAATATTTAACTTCTGTTTTCAAATATTATATGATTATTTTCAATGGGCTGCAGATCTCTGAAATTGGATATGGTGGTTATAGTTAAGTTGAGAAATTGGATGAGACGATGTAATTAAGGGTGGAGAATGGTGTTCAAAGACCAAAAAAAAAGAATAATGGGTTGAAGCAGCAATTCAGGTTAAAATGTTACAGCAGTGAACATGAGGTTCAGATGACAGCAGGAAACTGATAGCTTCCTCTTGGTGATGTTTGTGTCCTTGTCTTTCCTTTTAAGAGAATTGAGTTGGTGATCAAACCACTACCCAAGGCATTTGAGCCGTACGTGGAGAGATAAGTAAAACCTTATAGATCATTTGATAAGATCATGTGGGGGTCAGGAATGCGTGACATGGTCTTACGACACCGATGTAAGTGTGCAAAAGTGAATGTGACCTCGGAGGTAACAAATACGCACTGAAGAATGGGTCTCAGGCATGTACACCTACTTGACAAAAGGATTAGTGCAGCTTGGGAAGATCACAAAAACATAGTTTAAACAATAAGACACTGACACAAAATTCGTAGAGAAACTAACTTTAAAACAATGAAAGTAGTATTGGTGAAAGGGATGTAAAAAGAATTACAGTTAAAATAAACAGTGTGATTGGCTATTATGTCAAAATGTTACAGAAATGAAAGAGCACAGATTCGGGGAGGAATAACAGTGGACTGAGAGAAAAGCCCCATCAGATGACATATAGATACCTCACCTTGAGCAGTTTTATGACTAAACCAGTGGGTGAAATTGTAAAGTGTTAGGACAGTTAGTGTACGTGAAAAAAGGCTGAGCTTAGACTTAGGCAGTGTAGGAGTCTGTGGATACGGAACTGGAGAATTAAAAAGACACAAATTAAGGAACCTGAATCTGGAACATACAGAATTTTAGAGAAAATTATGTAAATAGATTAACTGAAAAGGAATGTAGACAATATTGTGGTCACTTCAGTCCGGTGGCACGGTTTGCTGGTTCCATCATGACCCTGACCGTACATCAGGGGTGGGATATATATATATATATTTAAGAGTCAGTTTCAAAAGGCCACTGCGATCATTACTTTGATGATACACCCTATTGTACTGATGATAGTTATTTTCATTGTAGTTTAAATCTTCTAGTGCAGCTTATATACTATTATTATATGTTCTTGTGTAGCTGATTTGCGTCTGCATCTGCATTTGTAACATGCGCTGTTAAATTTCATCAGGGTGGAATGTGTAGAATGGCCAATGGGGTAAAAGTTAATGATGATATTTGACAGCTGCATGACGAAATAGATTGTATAGGATGCGCTGAAGGGCTCTAATTCTTGATGATACTTGACAAGCTACAGGACCTTGGATGAGTCCTGTGAACATTCCTTTATGGGCCAAAGACAGCACCAGCAACTTGCTTTTTGTGTAGCTGTGTTTTCTGCACTAGACAGAAATTTTGTCTGCTATATCTGTTTTCTTTGTGCTGGCTGTTTGGTACACTGTATAAAAGAGAGAGAGGTTCGTTTCAAGTCGCTGGACCTCACAGCGGACAGGGATCGTGAACATGCCAGGAACAACCTCAGCTTCCAGACCAGCCTCGACTGCGGAATCCCCAATGGGCTGAAGGGCGTGAGGCTTATAGCTTTTCCCCTCTCTTGTTCATTCCTTTTATTTACGTAATAAATGTTCCTTTCTTTTTTCCATCTTTTATTATTTCTCAATAAATTGTACTTAAGCAAATTGCTGTCGTCGAGCCTTCTCTAAACTACATTTAATCAAATCCGAAAAGAACCATTTGGATACACTCTGTGATCCAAGAAAAAGAGGTAACATTTTCATACTGGGTTTGGTTCATGTATAGAATTAGCTGCCAGAGGGAGTGGTGAAGGCTGGTCCAATTACAACATCTAAAAGGCATCTGGATAGGTACATGAATATAAAGAGTTTAGAGGGATATGTGCCAAATGCTGGCAAACAGGACTAGACTAATTTAGGATATCTGGTCAGCATGGACGTGTTGGACCGAAGGGCCTGTTTCCATGCTGTACATCTCTATGACTGGAACTAATTGCTCAGAATTGCAACAGTTTGTCCAGCAAGCCATGCCACAGTTTAAATCAAATGCCTTAATGAGAAGGCAGAACCACAGCAGAGAAGGAAAGTAAAGGAAATAAACCCTTCACTCCAAATCCCTCTGATGTATTGCACAGGCAGCCCCACATTTCTAAAGATCATAGAATCATAAGATCATTGCAGTGTGGAAACAGGCCATTTGGCCCAAAAAGTCCACACCGACCTTCCAAAGAGCATCCCATCCAGACCCATCCCCTCTCCCTATAACCTTGCATTTCCCATAGCTAACACACCTAACCTACACATCCCTGAACACTATGGGCAATATAGCATGGCCAATTCACCTAGCCTGCACGTCTTTGGACTGTGGGAGGACTCTGAGACTAAAAATTTAGCCTGCTCAGTCACATCAAGACATGTGGAAGAAACCTACAGCCCTGAGTAGACATCATTCTTGAATGGAAAAGCAGCTGACGATGACACACCATAACTGAATTCTGAAAAAAAGCTCATTTGTATCTGACACAAGAACGTCTTTAAAAATAATCTGTGGCTATAGTACACAGGAACCTAAGTTTTCTTGTGAATCTAGTGAGACTAGTGTTGTTGCATTATTCTATTTATATTATAATATAACAATTTAATTTATATATGATATAATATTATTTTGATTTGAATAGTTTTAGAATGGGTTATATTAGAATATATGCCTCATTCTTGTTAATAAACTTTAGGAAAATTACAGATACTTTGATCAGCCAGAAAGGTCTTTGAACTAAGCCTGTTATATTTCTGGTGGGCTTAACTGATGGTCCTTAACAATAACTGATTAAATTTGGACAATTTTGTAACATTGCATCTTACTTAATTCATGGCGCTGTGTCCATATGTCCTATAAAGTTTCACTCTAACTTACCTCCCAAAGAACTTGTATCATTTCATTCTATCAGGTCCAGATTTCACATTGTTGCTAAACCTGTTGGGAAGAATGGCATTGTTTTTGTTTGGTGAAGAGATCTTCACTTTACTAAGGCCTAACACCAACGCTCTGAAACCACTTCAAACCTATTTCCTTGGGAAATGATTCCATCATTTATCATTAAGCCATTGCTTCTCAGACTACCAATAACTTCATTTACTGTAGACATTTTCCAACCATGGCTTCAAATGTCACAGTGCACCAAGTTGAGAGTAAAGAAGGGGGAGATGTCCTAAGCACATGGTCAGCAGAATAGAGAACATGATTATATGAAAAGATGGGTAGAGAAATTTGAAAAAAAGAAAGGCAGAGAAGGGTTATGATATTAAATCATCAACAAACAGAAACCAAATAGTAAAATTTTCTACTGTCATATTTTGTTCTTTAAAAAAAGGGGAGCAGGCCATAGGAGGCGTAGATGCTGTTTTTTCAAGAATGCAATAAGTGCTAAAGCCAGGAGAAGATCTACAGCCATTGGAAATTCGTGATGAATATCCCACATGGTCTCTTATCCTTCCTCTTCATTAGTCCCAACTTGCCCAAAATTCTGCTCTATATGTCCTGCCTTACATTTAAACTTCGATCACACATCACCACTATTCTGACGAGCAGGACTGTACATGTGAACATATGAAATCGGAGCAGACAGAAGCAATTTGGTTCCTCAAGGGTGCACTGTCATTCAATAAGATCATGTCTAATGTGATTGTGGTCTCAATTATACTTTTCTGATAACCATTGACTTCCTTGTTAATTAAAAATCTAACTCAGCCTTAAAATTATTCCATAACCTAGCTTGTGCTGCTCTTTAATGATCCTGTGAGAGAAATAAATATCTCCACAACACCACCTTAAAAAGATCTTAATTTTTAAACATTGTTGCCTCTTACTGGTCTTTCCACAATGGCAGACATCCTTTCAACATCTCTTTTTTAAAGTTAATATGTTTGTGGTATGTGGGCATCTCTGGCTGGGCCAGCATATATTGACCATCCTTAATTGTCTCTTGAACTGACAGATGAGGAGAGAGTGACAGCTCTTGACATCAAGGCTGCATTTGACCGAGTGTGGCATCAATGACCCCCTGCAAAACTCCAATCAATTGGTATCAGGAGGCTAACTCCCCGCTTGTTGAAGCCGTACCTGTAACATAGGAAGATGGTCGTGGTTGTTGGATGTAGGTCATCTCAGCTCCAGCACATCAGGGCATCAGCACATGCAGGAGCTTCTCAGGGTAGTGTCCTTAGCTAAATCATCTACAGCTGCCTCAATGACTTCCCCACCAACATAAAGTCAGAAGTGGGGATGTTCGCCATTGCTTGCACAATGTTCAGCACCATTCACGACCCCTCAGTTACTGAAGCAGTCGATGTTCAAATGCAACAAAATCTGGACAATATCCAGGCTTGGACTGACAGGTGGTAAGTAATATTCACATCACAAAAGTGTCAGGCTATGACCATCACCAATAAGAGACAATCTAACCACTGCCACTTGACATTCAATGGTGTTACAATCACTGAATCTCCCACTGTCAACATCCTGGGGTTTATCATTGACCAGAAACTCAACTGGACTCACCACAAAGAGCAGGTCAGAAGCTAGGAATACTGCAGTGAGAAACCCACCTCCCAACTCCCCAAAGCCTGTCCACCATCTACAAGGCACACGTCAGGAGTTTGATATAATACTCCCCAGTTACTTGAATGAGTGCAGCTTCAACGAAGCTTGACACCATAGAGGACAAAGCAGTCCGCTTGTTTGGCTCTACATCCTCAAGCATCCTCTCCCTCCACCATTGACGCTCAGTAGCAACAGAGTGTACTATCTACAAGATGCACTGCAGAAATTCATCAATGATCCTGAGATGGCACCTTCCAAACCCACGATCACTTCCATCCAGAGGGACAACGACAATAGATATATGGGAACACCACCACCTTCAAGTTCCCCTCTAAGCCACTTCTTTTACTGACTTTGAAAAATATTGCCGTTCCTTCACTGTCGCTGGATCAAAATCCTGGAATTCCCTCCCTAATGGCATTGTGGGTCAACCTACAGCAGGTGGAAAGCAGCAGTTCAAGAAGGCAGCTCACCACCACCTTCTCAAGGGCAACTAGGGGTTGGCAATAAATGCTGACCAGCCAGTGATGCCCACATCCCACAAGTGAATTTTAAAAATTGATAGGGTCATTTCTGAGGGCAGTTAAGAGTCATTGAGATTGGTTGACTCGCCGAGCTCGTTTGTTGTTCTGCAGAAGTTTTGTTACCGTGCTTGGTAACATCCTCAGTGCAGCCTCTGATGAAGCGTTGGTGTGTTTTCCTGCCTGGTTTTTAAACTCTGGGGTCCGTTGCGATGGATTGCTTCACTTCCGGGTTTCCTCCGTAGTGGAATGTATATGGGATCGAGTTCAATGTGTTTATTAATAGCCTGCTTCGTGGAGTGTCACCACCCTATTCACGTCAATAGACATACCACTAGCAAGGGAAACAATGACAACACTACTTGAACAAGAACACGACCCCAGTGAAACCATCTCCAAGGACAACATATTTAAACTATTGGACCTACGCCTGACCACCCACTTCACCTTCAACAGCCAAACATACGAGCAAATCAACGGGACACCCATGGGATCGCCTATCTCCGGACTCATAGCAGAAGCAGGGATGCAAAGACCGGAAAGGACTGCCCTTCTGCAAAACCATGGATACGCTACGTAGACGACACCTTTGTCACCATTAAACAGACTAAATTAGAAGAGACACACAAACTCAAACAACACCCTCACCGGAATAAAATTCACTAGAGAGGAGAAGAAAAACAAACAACTCCCATTCCTGGATGTCATGGTAGAGCCCAAGACAAATGGGGAACTGCAAACGAAAGTACACTGAAAAGCCACACACACAGACCAGGTATTGAACTTCAATAGTAACCACCCCAGCACACACAAACAAAGCCATGTGCGAACACTATTTAAAAGGGCAACAACACACTGCAGCAACATGGAACTACGCCAAGAGGAGAAGGAATACCTCTTCCAAGTGTTCAAGGATAATGGATATCCAAAGAACTGGGTCAGGAGATGCCTACAGGAACAGCATCAGGAAGATTCTACATGCCCCGACACACTCATCACACTACCCTACATCAGGATCACATCAGAACTCACCACAAGACTTCTACGACCGCTGGGCATCAGAGTGGCACACAAGCCCACATCAACCATATGACAAGTGCTCACCCGAACTAAAGACCCACTCCCCGCCATGGACAGGACCAATGTCATCTACAAGATCCCCTGCAGAGACTGCGAGAAACACTACATCAGACAAACAGGAAGGAAACTAACAACAAGAGTACATGAACACCAACTGGCTACAAAAAGACACAACCAATACTCACTCATCTCAATTCACATGGACAAGGAGAACCACGACTTCGACTGGGACAACACCAAGATCCTGGGACAGGCTAGGCGGAGATAAGCACGAGAATTCCTCGAAGCCTGGCACTCCACGAAGCAGGCTATTAATAAACACATTGAACTCGACCCCATATACATTCCACTACGGATGAAACCTGGAAGTGAGGCAATCCATCACAACAGACCCCAGAGTTTAAAAACCAGGCAGGAAAACACACCGACGCTTCATCAGAGGCTGCACTGAGGATGTTATCAAGCGTCTGCGGAACAACAAACCAGCTTGGCGAACCAACAAACTTCAACATCCACAACCCGAGCTACAAATCTACTAAAAAACCTTAGAGTTAAGAGTCAGTCCTTGGTTCTGGTGCCACATGTTGGCCAGAACAGGTAAAGATATAGATTTTGTACCCTGAAGGACATTAATGAACCACTTTGAAATAACCCCACAGAGGCCAGTATCGAGTCACCAAGTCACCCTTGATTTACACATGAACAGTCCTTGATTCTAGTACTACCTTATTCAGAATCAGGTATTAAATTGTTAGCAACCCTCACACGCACCATTTTTAAATGACAGCCAGGGATCCCTGATTGGGTCAGTTAATTTGGTATTCTATGAGATTCAGTTGCTGACCTGATCACAATCACTATATCCCTTCCCCTCGAAATCCGTGGACATGGGGCGGTCCTTTTTCTTGGAGAGTGTCCTGGAACGATTTAGCACTCGCTTAGTTTCCTCCGACTTGGTGTCCGATATGGGTGGCATGTAATGCACAGGAGCTCACTTCTTGTGCCAGGAGCACCTTGGTAGAATTTCCCTCTCTTCTTCCAACATCAAAGGTAGCTACATCCACCATGTCCATCTCTGATTCTGAGGACTCGATTATGAAGGGAGTGAGCCCAATGTTCCAGCAGCCTGTCCAACGGTTCCGAGCGGCAGGGCATGTTTTGCTCCCACACTGTTTGTGCATGTGCAGCTTTCATATGGTCCACATGCCTGTTCAGGTTTATCGCACCTACCCCAACTTTATATGTCACTGGACCTGACCTCGCGTTGACCATGTCTCTTACCTATTCAGGGCCATTTCCATGATTCTTACATCAAAATTTGCTCCTGTAGCAAAGTGTCTGTCCCACTTAGCAGAGTCTCTCGTGTGACATTGATGTTTCTGATGCCTTTTCACCCTCGACCCCATGTCCAGGAAGATCAGACTTGACTTGGTGTGGAGTCTTCTATCTGTTAGCAACCCTGCCAGTGCTATCCCTGTAGTTACATGTGAGATGGTCCTTTAATCCAAGAAGAACCATGATAGCTTACTATCAAGCGAGGCTGCAGGCTGTTTCTTCAAGGCAGTCTTCAAAGTTTGGACTCCTCTTTCTGGTAGGAAATTGAATGGTGGGTGGTACGGAGCTGTCCTTAAATGTTGAATCATGATCCATTTCAAGAAACAACCAAATTCCCTGCTGCCAACCAATGGTTCGTATTTGAGAAATGGACCTTTGCATGTCCAACCACTTTTGAATGGGTGTCTACAATGACTCAGGACATCGAACACATGAAAGGACCTGCATAGTCGACCAAGTCCAAGGTTTACCTGGCCATTCCCACAGATGTAGGAGGGCTGTTGGCAGTAATTTTTATCCATGTTGGCACTCTGAGCACTGCCCCACCAGCGTGGCTATTTCTGTATCCAAGTCTGGCCACCAGACACAACTTCTCCCCAACATCTTCATTTTGAAGACCACTGGATGGTCCTGGTGGAGTTTGGCCACTATTTGACAACAGCCTTTGTTTGGGACAATCACCCTTGCTCCCCATAGCAATATGCTATCCTCTACCATGAGCTGGTCTCTCTGGGTCCAAAATGTTTCAATTCTATTTGTGATGGCCCTTTGGTTTCCCCCATCACCACCAGTGTCTTTTAGTGTCCAAAGTATCTTATTGTCTGCTGTGATTGGGAACGTGTCCAGGAAATTTAATGTACCTTCTATTGAGGGTAGAACAAGTGGTTTATCTGTTAATGGGAGGTGACTCAATACATCCATATTCACTGATTAGTCTCCCACATGCTGTTCAAACTTGTAATTATAAGTACTTATTATTAGAGCTCAATGCTGAATTGTCTTGAAGCAATGGGTGGCACTGCCTTTTTCTCTTGAAGCAGACTAAGTAGAGGTTTGTGGTCCATGATTATCACACATTTTCATCCATAAAGATATTGGTAAACCTTCCTGACTCCAAATATGACTGCCCATCCTTCTTTCTCTATCTGGTCATATTTATACTCTGCATTAGCCAAAGTCCTGGATGCATTACTGTTGGGTGTTCCTATGCATCGGGCCACCAATGAGGTAATGCCACCCAATGCCATATGAGGAAGCATTGCATCTCAATACCAGATCTTTCTTGGGCTCATAGTGTGCCAACACCTTTGAGGATGATGGCCGTTTCTTTATTTCATTGAAAACAAGGGCTTGTCTTATGTGACCATTTCCAAGGTTGACCCTTTTTAAGAAGTTGATACAGAAGTGCCAGGATGGATGCCAGGTTATGTATGAACAATCTGTAGTAATTTACCAGCCCAACAAATGACCTAAGATCCTGGACAGACGTGGGAGCTGGGGCACCTTTGAGCACCCTCACTTTATCATCCAAAAGGTTTAACTTTGTCTCGTCGACTCTGTAGCCCAAGTAGGTCACTTGAAGAGGCCTGGTACACACATTTATCCCTTCTAAGGCATGTGCCCACCTAGGAGAAATGTCTAAGGAATATGTCCAAGTTCTCTAAGGGCTCCTTATTGATCTTTCCTATTATTAGCACAGTATCTAGGGAAATAGCAACCTGAGGTACACCTTGCAAAATTGAACAGGCTTACCTTACCCCAAATATCAGTCTCGTATGGATATTAGCTGTAGCATACTTCTGAGAATCCTCGTCTAAATGCAATTGCAAGTAAGCGTAGCTCATGTCCAGCTTTGTAAGGAAGCCCCTCTGCCAGCTTTGCATATAAACCCTCTCCGAGCAATTGTGTATTTATCCAGCTGCCAAAAGGGGTTTACTGTTTGTTTAAAATACCCACAAAGGTGAATTAACCAGTCTGGCTTCAAAATTGGTATGATTAATGCTGTCCATTCTGCAGTTTAGACTGGTTTGATGATTCCCTCACTTTCAGCCTTCTGATTTCCACTTCGACCACTGCCTGTAAGGCTCTGGGCAGGCCTGGCAGAATCGTGGAAATGCTTCATGATCAATATGCAAGGTGGCCTTGCCTCCTCTGATAGTCCCTGGCCTTTCCTTGAAGACTTCCAGATATCTAATTAGGATTTCACTCAGGCAGCCATTTTCTAATCGAAAACATGTTGAGCCGATTTAAGCAAATCTCGCGCAACCGATTTCACCCCATCAAGCTTGGGCCCTGAGTCTTTTACCACAGTCACCAGTAACTGAACCAGCTGTTTCTCATAGGAGACCAAAACTGCAGTTGGACCTTTAGGCTGTAAAGGCTCCCTGGTATACATTCTCAGTTTAGCCATGGTCTTACACAAAGTTAAGGGCTGGAGCCAAAAGGGAATTTTATTTACAACTGGTTCTGCAATCACCATTAGAGCTGCGCAAGTGTTGACCTCCGTTACAACCAGAGGACCATTTAATCAAATGTTTGTCTTGATTGGTTCTGATTTGGATGTTGATAGGCAATTTAACTGCTCCAAACCAAATGCAGGTAGACTTTCCAGGTGAACTCTCCTGGATACTGGCCTATGAGTTATCTTACTCAATTTAGGTCTAGCAGGACTCTTTTGCTGCCTCATATCTGCATACCGGCAGCAACTACAGTGGCTTGCTGGCTCAGATCCTGAAGGGAATTTTAACCGTTTAGCCGAGGCTTGGCTTTGTTTTGGGGTTTTGCTGAGGGCCAATCGAGAATCCTTCTGTTCAGGATATGCCCTGAGCGAGGCCATGCAATTGGTGTTCTCCAAGCTCAGTTGGACTGGCGAGAGTGTCCACTTCCATTGGAATACTCTGCAACTCATATGTTCCATTTGCTGCATTTTCCAATGATAAAGCCAGCTATGATGTCTGTTTGAAATCCAGCTGATTTTCAGTCATTAGGTGTTTTTTCATAGTTATATCATTGATCTAACATACTAGACAATCTCTAAGTAACTCATTAAGGGTTAAAACAAAGTGACAGGCTTCTGCCAATCATCTTAACCTGGTCAAAATAGGATTCCTCGGTTCTCGATTTGCCGAATAAAAGCGATAGCATCTTAGGAATAGAGGAGGCTTGGGTTCATAATATTTCTTAACTATGTCCATCAATTCTTGAATGGTTTTTGTTCCCTGGTGCCTTAGGGAATGTTAGGCTCTTGATGACAGAAAAATCTGTGGCTCCACAAGCTGTTAGGAAAATTAATCATTGTTTGTTTTCTGTCATAACATTCTTTGCCCAAAAAAACAATGCATTCTTTCCACAAGCTGGGCTCAGTCCTCAAAAGCAGGGTGAAACAAATCAAGCTTTCCAAACAAATGCATGATGTAAGATACTTACCTTAACTCAAAGACAATTGTTGTGAGCGAGTTTCTTCAGTATTGTGCTTAATGTTATTGCCACTGAAATAACCCCATAGAGGATGATATCCCATCACCAAGTCACTATTTATTTACGCATGAACAGTCCTTGATTTTAGTATTGCCTCATTCAAAGTCTGCATCTCTGGTACTTAGATTTTTTTATCAGTCAGCCAGGACTCCCTGATTGGATCAGATTAACAGCCCTCAACTGGGAATTCATATTATATGTTGTCCAGCTGGCTGACCTCATTACAATCAGTACACACATTTTTTTAATGAAAATAAACATTGGTTATGTGGTTTTCATTTACTATCTTTTAATTCCAAATTTTCATTAATTCAAAAATCACTATTGGCCATGGTGAAGACCCGTATTCCCAAAAGTTCAGCCTGGGTCACTAGTTCTGTGACAATATCACTTTACCACTGTCCCCTCCAAGCATTCTGTTAAAAAAAATCTTTCTTTTCAAGTCCCCTCTATATCTTGTATGAATAAGATCATCTCACCTCTCATTCTCCTAAAGTCCAATGGATACAGATCCAACTTTTTCAATATTTCCTCATGAGATAATCCTTTCATCTGAAGTTGACTGACCCTTCTTTGCATTGCTCCTAATAGAATTATGTTCTTTCTTAAATAAGGAGATCCATACTATAAACAGTACACCAGGCGTGGTTTCACCCATGCCCTGGACGACTGTCATCACACTTTCCCACTTTTATATTCCTTTCTTCCTAAATTAATAAATTCCAATATCTGCTTTAGCTTTCAAATCACGTGCTGTAGATACATACTAAATTTTGTGATTCATGCACCAGAAGACTCAGGTCACACTGTATTGCAGAGTTTGGCAATCTAATTTGTCTCATTTGCCTGCACTTGGCCCATATCCTTCTGAGGAAGGGTCTGTTCTGAGGATAGGTCACCAGACTCAAAATGTTAACTCTGATTTTGCTTCACAGATTCTGCCAGACCTGCTGAGCTTTTCCAGCAACTTCTGTTTTTGTTCCATATCCTTCTGAACCTTTCTTATTCTCGTATCCAAATGTTAAATGTTGTAATTGTGCCTGCATCTACCACTTCACCTGGCAGTGGTAGATGCAGGCAGTTCATTTTCCTACAAAATACTCCAACTGTCATTATAGGCCCATCCATTTCATCTGTCCATAACCCTTTGCAGACTTCCTATGTCCTTTTTACAACTTACTTTACAACCTATCAACATGATATTAGTAAAGTTAACAGCTATACATTTGGTCTCCAACCAAGTTTTTGAAGTAGGTGATATTCGAAATGTGATAACTGTAGCACAACACTGGTGCCATCTCAACAATTTGTAAATGACCAATTTATGTCTACTCTCTGTCTCTTCATAGAATACTGACAGTGTGGAAACAGGCCCTTCGGCCCAACAAGTCCACACCGACCTTCCGAAGAGCATCCCACCCAGACCCATCCCCTTACCCTTTTTCCTTGTAACCCACCTAATCTACACATATCTGAATACTATGGGCCATTTAGCATGGCCAACCCACCTAATCTGTGCATCTTTGGACTGTGGGCGGAAACCGGAGCACCCGATAGAAACCCATACAGACACAGTGAGAATATGCAAACTCCACACAGCCGAGGGTGGAATTGAACCCGGGCCCCTGGTGCTGTGAGACCGCCATTTCTTGTTACCTAACCAACTCTTGACCCATGCATATATACACATCAGCTTCTATTCCTTTCAGTAACCTTGGTTGCGTATCAAACACCTTCTGAAAATCCAAGTACATCACTTCTACAGCTTGTCCTTTAACCATGTTGCTTTTTACATCTTAAAGAACTTCAATAAATTAGTCAGACACAATTTCCCTTTCAAAAAAGAATGAAAACTGTGCTTGATGGCATTAAGACCATCTAAGTGCTTGTGATAACCTGCTTAAAAACAAATTCCAGCATTTCTGTCTTCCTCCTTTTTCAAATAACAAAGTTCTGTTCAGGTATTCTCCAAAGTTATTTGTATTTTAAGACAGATAGGCAAAAAGGAAAAGGAAATGGGGCAAGGTCAGTATATCAGTAAGAGAGAGGATTGTAGGTTGAAGGTTCAAAAATCAGTTTAGATGAAGCTAGGGAATGGAACGAAGCAGCAAACATTGGTGGGAATTGTTTATAGACCACAATACTGTAGTAGTAATGTCAGATACTATTTGAATCAATAGAATAGGATATCTCTTATTGTCACATGTACTCCAGTAAAGAGGTACAGGAATACAGTGTAAAGTTCTTAGGATGACTATCTTTAATGGCGCCATCTTAGGTAGAAGTACCGAGGTGCAAGTCTTACAGAGTAAAAAAAAAAGTGTTGTTACAGAATAAAAAAGATTAGAGATTAGCATGAAATTAGCATGCCGCGGTACGCGGTCCGTGTTCACTTCCCCCTGCCACAGGAAACGGCCACTGCTCACTCTGCCACAGGACTAGGCCCATGCTCATTCTGCCACAGGACTAAGCCCGTGCTCGTTCTGCCACAGGACTAGGCCCGTGCTCGCTCGCCACAGGACTAGGCCTGTGCTCACTCTGCCACAGGACTAGGCCCATACTCACTCTGTTCCACCGCGGGCATGGCCTGGTCTCTCTGCTCCTTGACTCCACTCTCCAGGTAGGACGGCGTGGAGGGGAAGAAACGAAAAGTTACGAAGAGGAGAGAAAAAGAAGGGAAAGGGAAAGGGACTCCAACCTGAGCGTCCTACTGCTGGTGAACAGTGACTCTGCTAAAGGGCAGCATGGTTGCTCAATGATTAGCACTGCTGCCTCACAGCGCCAGGGACCCAGGTTCAATTCCGGCCTCAGGCGACAGTATGTGTGGAGTTTGCACATTCTCCCCATGTCTGCGTGGGTTTCCTCCGGGTGCTCTGGTTTCCTTCCACAGTCCAAAGATATGCAAGTTGGGTGGATTGGCCATGCTAAATTGCCCATAGTGTCCAGGGATGTGTAGATTATGTGGGTTACAGGGTGAATGGGTCTGGGTGGGATATCTGAGGGTTGGTTTGGACTTGTTGGGCCAAAGGACCTGTTTCTACACTGTAGGAATTCTACAATGAGTATCTTGCTGTGATACCTGGTTGGAATTGACGATCTGGAAATGTTTCCCATTGAATGTAAAAAGAATGAACAGAAAGCAGTCCTCCTCGTATCCCAGGACATAAGACAATAGAGATGCATTTAATGTCTGTAATACAGTCATAATGAGTGACTTCAGTTTACACATAGGCTGGGTTAGCTAAATTGTCACTAATGCTGTAGAGGATGAATTTCATGAATGTGCATAAAATGGCTTTCTGGAGTAGTACAGTGAGGAGCCAACCAGGAGTTGGGGGTCATTTGGATTGTGTTTTTCACAGAGAAATGGATAACGAATAACCTTTCTGTAAAACATACTTTGTAAAATGGTAACCATAATGTGATGGAATTTTGTATTAAGTTTGAATACAATTTAAAGTTCATTCTAAAACTAGTGCCTTAAATTTATAGAATGGGATTTATAAAGGCATGAGGGGCAAGTTGGCAATTAGGAAGAAGAGATAGTAGGAACTGCAGATGCTGGAGAATCCGAGACAACAATGTGCAGAGCTGGATGAACACAGCAAGCCAAGCAGCATCATAGGAGCAGAAAGGCTGACGTTTCGAGATGAAGGGTCTAGGCCCGAAACGTCAGCCTTTCTGCTCCTATGATGTTGCTTGGCCTGCTGTGTTCATCCAGCTCTGCACCTTGTTGTCTGGCAATTAGGAAATTGCACTAAAAGCTTTGACAGCAGGTGACCAATGGTTAGTATTTAAAGAAACGCTACATGGTGTAAAACACAAAGACATTTCTCAAAGATGCACGCATCTGAAAGGTAAGGTAAATTAACCATGGTTAGCAAAAGAAGGATTCAAGAAAAAAGTGGTAAGCATTTTAGAACCTAGCAAATGAGGACCATGAAACTGATTAGGGCAGCAAAAACAGAATATGGCCTTATTTTACTATAAAAATTGTAAATAATCAGAAGGAATATAAAGACAAATTGTAAAAGCTTCCTTAGGCAAATAAATCGAAAAGATCAGCCCCGACAAATGTAAGTCCACTACAGATGGGAACAGGAGAATTTATTATGGAGCACAAGAAAAAAGAAGCTCTACTGTTACCTTGCATCTGTCTTTACAGAATAAAGTTTACAAAGCCTTCCAGTAATATCAGGCAACTAAGGGACTTGCGAAGCAAAAGAACAGCTTTGCAGAATTAATACGTCCCATTGATCCATTGACAATCATAAACATCTGAAAAGACTATTATTTAAGATTATTATTTAATAAGCCTTATACTTGAAAATTTCACTGGATTGAAGGTTGATCATTCCTTTGAAGTGATCCCTTGTGTCTTGGAACAGTTAAGAAATTAGTTACAGGGGTAAGGTTGCTTGCACTTGTCTTCTGAGCATGAGTTGCGCTGGGGATGATAATGTCTTCTCGAATGGTGTTGCATGAAAATCCAGCAATGCGATAAGAATGTCTTGCTTCATTGCTCAGCACTTAAAATTAGTGATTTGATATTATAGACCATACGTTCTGCTGTGCAGTATGTCCACGGTGTTAGATGATCACAGGGTTTTGCAACCATGACTATAGTATATCCTGAAAAGACAGGACAACACACTTTCAAAGCTACAACTGATAGAGCAGCAAGTGCCAGCATATTAACACTACACATCCTGCATCAGCAAATGGTGTTCCACGATACAGCTTATGAGAGACTTTCTCAAAGCAATAATTCTGCGCATTTAATTTGCAGTGCCAATGCATAAGCTCATCTCAACTTTCCAAATCTTCCATGTTGTTGATGATCTGGATTCATTCTCAGTCCATACAGTGACCCAGATACAAGTTATCTTGTACATTCAATACCCATGTGTCCCTGGTGTAGTATCGGACATAATGTATCAGCAGAATGTTTTTGGTAATAGGACTTGCTTGCTTTTGAAATGTATCTTGAACAGGATTGGCACTCCTTACCAACTGACACAATTGTGTTTGTTGCACTAAAGCATATAATTGTTGTTGACCTGGCACTTTGTATTTACCCTCAAGTGATGCATCAATGCATTGGCCCCTTTTCTTGCCCAAAAGATTCTTTCTAAAGGCTTTAGCTGGTGTAAAGGCAGTGACTAACTCAATCATCCTACCTGATAGCTCCTCTTCAGAAGTCAAACTCATGTCCTTTTTTTAATTCATTCATGGGATGTGGACGTCACTGGCTAGACCAGCATTTATTATCCATCCCTAATTGCCCAGAGGCCAGTTAAGAGTCAACAACAATGCTGTGGGTTTGGAGTCACATGTAGGCCAGACCAGGTAAGGATGACAGTTTCCTTCCCTAAAGGACATTAGTGAACCAGATGGGTTTTTCCTGACAATCAACAATAGTTTCATGGTCATCATTAGACTCTTAATTCCAGATTATTATTGAATTCAAATTCCACCATCTGCCATGGTGGGATTTGAGCCCCAGTCCTCAGAACATTACCTGGGTTTCTGGGTTAATAGTCGAGTGATAACATAACGAAATCATCGCTTACCCTTTGCCGTGGCATCTTCTGAAAAACTTGGGATTTCTGTCAATATGATGAGTTGGAATTTGTTAATCCTGAACTCAATTTTTACCTTGAGCAAGTCTTCAAAATTTTTTTCAGTCTTTTCGGATGTTTCTGATTGTCAATATAACAATGGGGTGTACTAATTCTGCAAAGTTGTTCTTTACCAACTGCAAGTGAGAACTTCTGAGATCTTTTCTTGGAAATATTTATTTGATTCCTCTATAAAATAAAAATGCATTCATGGTTTGCACAGTTGTAGTCTTGTCCATTTAAAACCAATTCTTCAATGAAGAAGGGTCACTTGATCCAAAACATTAACTCTGATTTCTCTCCACAGATGCTGTCAGACCTGCTGACTTTTTCTAGCAATTTCTGCTTTTGTTTCTTCAATGAGCTTGTTTCATTTAAAACTGTTCCTTTAAAAATTGCAGGTTTGTTGTTTCAGAATTGCAGGATTTGCTGCTTGCAGATATTGATTATCGCCCCCCTCCCAAAATAGAATCATGACCTTCTTGGTTATTTTTCTACTTTTGTAGTACTTTGAAGAGAGAAAATGTTGGAGCTGACCAATATCACCACACAAGTAAGGCTTTTTTATGCAGCTAAACACTCTTTTTAGGGTTTTAAAACTGTATTTTCTTCAGCGAAAGTTTGAGCCGTACTTTCAAGACTATTTAGCTGCATTTTTTCTAAAATCAGATCAGCAGCCTGTTGTATTTATTTCTTTTTAAAGGGAGGTAATATACTCACTGTAGTACTGATCTGTTGCCTTTAATCTTGATTGTATTTGCAATTTCATCCTTTTTTTGTTTATCAGTAAGGCACCCTTAGAAATTTATTCTATCTTGAAAGAACTTAAATTCAAATCAGACAGAAAATTATCTATATTCCTGATGGTCACTGCACTACTTACAGACATGTAACTACAGTCTATACTCACAGAAATTGCTGAAAGGTAAGAAAATGTCTTTTGCTTGTTTTTTTCTGTTGTCATAAGCTGTTGTCAAGTTGGTCTTTAGTTTTTCCCATATATCAGTCACCAAGTCTTTTGTAGTTGGCCATCACTATTACCATGTTTCACAAATGTTATCTCCCACAATATATGAAAACAGGTATATTATTATGGTCATTATGAATCCAAGAGACATTTATTATATCTAAGTATTAATAGTATATTACAGAAACAGGCCGTTTGTACCACTAAGCCTACACATAACGCCTTGTTATATTACAACCGAAAGCATTGAGGAACATGCTTCTGGTAGTGCGCCATGCTTCAAGTGATCCAAGGTAAGACTGAATGTGAGACCATCAGGTCACATGCTGGCAGCATGTTTGTTAAAGATACACTAAAAACAGTCATTGTCCATTGAAGTATGGTTTGTCCCCTGATTTTCTTATAATGGTAAAGTGGGCTTATGCCAGGCCATGAAGTTACAAATTGTGGTTGAATGTGATGCTTCTGCTGCTGATGAGTCACACTCCGTCATGGATACCCAGTCTTGATTTGTTCATTCTGCAGAAAACCTATCTCATTCCACAAAGTGATTGAGTCATGCAACGCAGTGGAATGTATCCTCAATGTGAAGGTGGGACTGTGACTCCATAATGACTGAGCAGTGACCACTCTCACCAATACTATCGTGGACAGTTGTATTTGCTACAGGCAGATTGGTGAAAACAAGGGCAAGTAGAATTTCCTTCTTGTTGGTTCCCTCAACACGTGCTGCAGACCCAGTCTAGGAGTAGTGCCCTTTAGGACTCAACCAGCTTAGTTAGTGGTGGCGCTGCCATGCCACCCATGGTGCTGAATATTGCAGTCACTCACCCAGAGTGCGTTCTGAGCCCTTGCCCCCCAAAGTGCTTCCTCCAAACGTTGTTCAACACAGAGGGATTCTAATTTGTCAGATCTGATGGGGCAGAGGGCTGCATCAAAATCAAAATAGATTTTCTTGCCCATGTTCATGACTTTATGGCATCTACAGTCAATGTTGAGACCTTTCCAGGATACCTCCACCTTGATTGTACACGCCTGTGCCACCCTTCTGCTGGGTCCATCCTATCTGTGAGACAGGGCATACCCAGAGATGGTGGTGTCTGAGACATTTTCTGTTACACACAATTCTGTTAGAATGACTATATCAGAATGTTACTTAACAAGTCAGTGGAACAGCTCACACAATTTTGGCACAAGCCCATATGCCATCGAGGAGGACTTTTCAGGTTTGACAGGGTTACATGTGATATTTCATTTCTGGTGTCTTGGTTGATGTTAGATTGTCTGTCCGGTTTCATTATTTCTAGAAAAATTGTAGAAATTAGATATGACTGTGTTGTTTTCTTGATCATTTGAAATAGCATTTACAATACTGTTATGGTTCTGGAGTCACATAGAGGCCAGGCCAGGTGATGGTTAATTTTCCTTCCTTTAAAATGTCCAAAAGGACCAAAGTAAACCAGATGGGTTTTTATGAAAAGTAGCAATAATTTTAGTTTTTAATTTTAGTTTTAACTGAATTGAAATGTCACCGTCTGCAGTAATGGTATTTGAGACTATATCCTCAGGACATTAGTGTGGGTTTCTGTTTCCTGTTCCAGTGACACTACTATCATTCCATTGCATTCCCAGAGGTATCCTGGATCCTGCCAAATGGGCACCCAAACAGCTTTCTGGAATCACATTTGTTGGATATTAGAGAGAAGGATTATACCTGACCCAAACAGCGTTTGTTACCTTTTTCTTGCATATGGGCTTCACTGGCTTGGCATTTGTTGCACATCCCTAACTGCCCTTAAATTGATTGGTTCTCTCAGCCATTTCAGAGGGTAATTGCTGTGGATCCAGTGTCACATATAGGCCAGACTAGGCAAGGACAACAGATTTCCCTCCTTAAAGAACATTGCTGAACCGGATTGGTTTTTATAACAAGAACAATGACAGTTGTAAAAAGTCTACCATTAAGCAAGCTTCCAAATTTACCCTCTGCCATGGTGGAATTCAAAGCCATGTCCCCATAACATTAGCCGGGGGCTCTGGATAATTAGTACAATGAGATTACCTTTCTGCCACTGCTTCCCTCTGGAAGCACACAACCTCTCTCGAACACTCCATTAATCCTTAACATTTATTTTATGAATTCCCCCTATCCTCTCCTATTGGTGATAAAAGTTTGATTGTTTGGTTCTATACCTGCAGTTCCTTCCTAAATCCTGCCCTATTCCATTTCCTTATAAGTCCATTTCCTTACCCAACCAATTGGTCATCCTGCCGATGTTCTTCATTCTGGGCTTGTCGTCTGTTTTCCTTCATCCAATTTGCAAAATTCTCTTTGGATGTTCATTGTGTTAAAGGAATGACTCAGTGACCAGTGGTGTTCTGCAGGGATCTGTTTTGGGACCTCTGCTCTTTGTGATATTTATAAATGACTTCGGTGAGGAAGTGGAAGGGTGGGTTAGTAAGTTTGCTGATGGCACGAAGGTTGGTGAAGTTGTGGACAGAGTGGAGGGCTGTTGTAGGTTGCAATGGGACATTGACAGGATGCAGAGCTGGGCAAAGAAGTGGCAGATGGAATTCAACCCAGAAAAGTGTGAAGTGATTCATTTTGGAAGGTCGAATTTGAATGCAGAATACAGGATTAATGGCAGGATTCTCGGCAGTGTGGAGGAACAGAGGGATATTCGGGTCCACGTTCATAGATCCCTTAAAGTCGCTACCCAAGTTGATCGGGTTGTAAAGAAGGCGTATGGCTTCCATTGGCAGGGGAATTGAGTTTAAGAGCCGTGAGGTTATGCAGCAGCTCTATAAAACTCTGGTTAGACCACACTTGGAATATTGTGTTCAGTGCTGGTCACCGCATTATAAGAAAGATGTGGAAGCTTTAGAGAGATTGCAGAGGAGATTTACCAGGATGCTGCCTGGACTGGAGGGCAGGTCTTACGAGGAAAGGTTGAGGGAACTAGGGCTCTTTTCATTGGAGCGAAGAAGAATGAGAGGTGACTCGATAGAGGTTTACGAGATGATGAGGCATAGATAGGGTGGATACCCATAGACTTTTTCCCAGGGTGGAAATGACTATTACGAGGGGGCATAATTTTAAGGTGATTGGAGGAAGGTAGAGAGGAGATGTCAGCGGTAGGGTCTTCACACAGAGAGTGGTGGGCGTGTGGAATGCACTGCTGGCAGTAGTAGTACAGTCAGATACTTTAGAAACTTCTGAGTGACTCTTGGATAGGCACATGGAGGATAGTAAAATGTAGGGTATGCAGGGTAGATTGATCTTAGTCGGATAATAGGTCGGCACAACATCGTGGGCCGAAGTGCCTGCACTGTTCTATGTTCTATGTTCTATATTCTATTATACCTGTTACTATTGTTCCATCACACAACCACTACTGCTTCATCTGTTGCTGAAGCCCATGTTCATGCCTTTCCTACCTTTAGATTTAATTATTCCAACACACTGCTGCCCTGCTTCCCATTTTTTACCTACTATATAAATCGGAGTTCACCCAAAGTCTTGTTATCAGTGTCCTACTTCAAATCGAGACCTGTTCATTCATCCTCTCTGTAATTACAATCTAAATCAGTGCTCTGTGAAGCAATATTTTGATGTTGAAATTCTTGTCCTTGCATTCTAATATTCTCTGGCCCCTCATGAGCTCGATAATCACCTTCCAGCCCTAAAACCCTTGATAGTCCTCCTCTATTTGTGGCCACTTAAGCATCCCCGATTTTGTTGGTTTCACCATTGACATGTACTTTTAGCTGCCTGCCAAGCCCCTAAGCTCTGAAATTCCCCATAACAGACTTCTTTGACCAAGCTGTTCTATCTTTGGTCATAAATCCTCCTTACATGGTCAAATGTTATTTGCTTGCAACCTTGTGAAGCAGCTTGAACCATTTTACTGTGTCAAAGGTGCTGTATAAATATCAATATTTGTGATTGTGTACAGAAAACAGGTAGTGATAGCAATGTTATGAACCAGCATAAGGGAGGGAGAAATGAAGGAAGATTGATCTAAATGTCCAACAGAAAATCACATTCATGACTCTTTTCTTCACTTCCCCTGTAAATATCTATTTAGCCACCTGTTTACTTTTCAAGCACTATCTTCCTATCCAGTCTGTCCACATTCTCACTACCTTTTGATGAAACCTGTTACATGTACATTTTATTTGCACTCTTTCTTCATTTCTTTCTCAATCCCAGCCCATGTCATACTTCTAATCACCTTCGTCATTTTGGTTTGATGTTCTATTTAAATTCAATTTTCTGCACTGCCAGAAAGGCGAACGTTTTGGACAGAATCAAAAAATTTGTCTCAAATCTGTCATGACTAAATCCCACAGGCAAATGATTTCTGTCCTAATATTACTGGGGATAAAAAGACAGAAAGAGGCACAATGCTTTCCCATAGAGAAATAGACACAGTACTCGTGATATAACTGTGTGCAGTCTGACATATGTTGCATTAAAATAAATGCAAGCTTTTTCTCAACTTACAGGCACCTCTGTATGCCCTTTTGTAAACACTATTTGCACAACGTATTCATGTGCTCAGTCAAACAAACTCAAATCACTGTAAAGCTAGTTCCTCCTTCTTCTGTTCGTAGACAGTCAATTTGCACTGGACAATCCAACCTGGAGCTACCAAATGAATCCCACAGCTTGCATGCAAATTTAAAAATGGCACTTAGTCCTGGAAGTGAAACTCATGTCAGTTTAATTGGCAGGCAGGACATCTATTGCATGTGCTGTGTGGGGGAAGTTAACTTCTCTGACTCTGCACGTCAACTAAAATGAAAAATGATTCCAGTAGCTGCATTATAAAGATTGATATAATGTTACAATTTATATCTAGTGTTGCTGACAATGCCCACGATAAGTTTAAAAAATGGCTGTGAGGTAGACATCTCAGTTGATTTTATTTAGCTCTCATAGAACAGGCTTTCATTTCTTTTCCATTTAACATATTAAAATGGCATTATATTTGTCAAATGGATAGTGCCTTATCCATGATTTATTCAAGGGACAACAGATGAAGTTTGCTAGCAAGTTTCATTCCAGCTTAGATCTTGGTGAAACATGTCATTACACGAACAGGATAGAAGGGAATCATTGATGTTATTCATTTCAGAACTGTCATAGCCTTTCTATTCATCCAGACGAAGGAAAATGAGATTGTTCAAATACACTCAGGCAGATTTATTAAACTGTCTCAGTGGAACTTTTGCGGAGATATTGTCATGGCTTTCATTCTGTCCTGGAATCTGACTCACAGAAACAGAAATAAAATCACCATCTGTAACATAAATAGTTTTTTTTTCCTTTAGATGAGACATTAAAGTAAGGGTCCATCTGTCTTCTCAGGAGAACAGAGGACTCCCAGAGGAGTCCTGACCAATATTTATCCATCAAACAATTTCATTAAAATGAATATAAAAACAGAAAATGCTGGAAATTCAGGCAGCATCTATGAAGAGAGAAGCAGAGTTAATGTTTCTGCTTTGATGAGGCATCATCAAACTGAAACATTGACTCTGTTTCTCTCCACAGATGTTGTCTCAATATTTCCAGCACTTTCTGTTTTTTTTATTTTATTCCCAACACCTACAGTATTTTCCTTATATGTCATGATAACATTCTGTTGGTGGATCCTTCTGGTGCAGCAATTTTCTGTGTCAGTTCATACAATACAATAGATAATTGTACATGCAGGACATTTCTTGGCTGCAATGTGCAGCGATTTCAAAAACAGACACTTTTAAAAAATATGTTCATGGGATATGGGTATCACTGGCTAATCCAGGGTTTATGGCTCATTTCTAATTGCCCTTGGTGGTCTTGTTGAATCTCGACAGTCTGATGTAGGGAGACACACAGTGTTATGAATAAAGTAGTCCTAGGATTTTGACACTGTAACAATGAAGGAATGGTGGTACAGTTCTAATTCAGGATGGTGTGTGGTGAGAAGGGAAATCTGCAAGTGATTTTGCTCCCATTATTTGCCCTTGTCCTTCTTGGTGATAAAAGCCATAGATTAAGAAGGTGTTGTCAATGGATCCTTGGTGACTTACTGCATTGCACCTTGTAGATGGTACACTCTGCTGCCACTGTGGGTTAGTGATGAAATGAGTGAATGTTTGTGGTTGTGCTGCAAACTAAGCAGACTGCTTTGTCCCGGATCAAGTCAAGCTTCTTGTCTGCTGATGGAAATGCAAGCATTTATTTCCTTTCACACTTTGTTAATAGGCCAAATTTTCCGATGAGTGGCACTATCAGTAGGATTGCCAAGGTGCTCCCCTTTGTTCATAGCCTGCCTATTTTTGAGTCAACCAGATATCTACAGGCCTCTTTTCATATGTCGGTCAGACTTGATAAGAATGACAGATTTCCTTTCCATAACGAGTTGTTCTGCTTTCTGGATAACTTTCCACATTGCCAGGCAAATGCCAATGTTGTAGCTTTACTTGAATAGCTTGCCTAGGAATGTGGCAAGTTCAAGAGGTTAAGTGTTCAGTAATATTGTGGGAATATTGTCAAAGCCCTACACCTTTTATCATATCCCATGCCTTCAGCTGTTTCTTAATCTCATGTAGAATGAATCTAATTGGCTGAAGATTGGCAGCTGTAATGCTGGACATCTCCAGAGCAGGCTGAGATGAATCATTTATTTGGGTCAAAATTATTGCAAATGCTTCAGCTTCATGTTTTGCACTAATCTACTGACATGAATTTCAAAGTCCCTTGCAGGAATTAGGCAAACCAATTGACTATTTCTTCACAAGCCTGACAAATGCGGTCAGAAAATGTAAATTTAAGGACACAGGTGAACGGCTACCAGATCAGATTATTTAGGGGCTTTGTGTACACTGAAGTACATTAGAATTCACTGCCAATGAAAAGCTCACAATATTACAGGCTGTAGACACTGCCAGAGCACACAAAGACACAAGTAGGTGAATAAAATACTGAGTATGTAAATAGCTCCCTCTCAATAAGTCAAGTTGAAGGCAAAAGGATTGATGCAGCGAAATAGCAACAAAAGAATGCATACCAGGCAGCGGGGAAAGATGTGCAAGGCCTTTGGACAAACACCTAAATTCACAAGCAGAAAGAAATGCTCCACATATGGTACAAGCTTGTGAATGTTAACTCAGTGGGGACAACTGTGATGAATGAAGAAAGAACATGGTAAGAATCTTCAGGTGAATGAGGAGTAAGAAGACCTGACACACTCAGATCATGGTGATGAATATGTGGACGTGGTGGACAGAGAAACCATACAACTTCATGAAAGGGATGGATATGATAGTTCCAG
Organism: Rhincodon typus; assembly: GCF_021869965.1. Taxonomy (NCBI): domain Eukaryota; kingdom Metazoa; phylum Chordata; class Chondrichthyes; order Orectolobiformes; family Rhincodontidae; genus Rhincodon; species Rhincodon typus. The sequence continues at coordinate 110,855,372 of NC_063334.1, forward strand.
AGAAATGGCATTCAAATAATTATTCAAAACAGGGAGATGGTGAGAAATAAGCCAAAACCATAAATCTGAAGATGAACCTTGATACCAGAGTGCAGATTTACACTTCCTGCTCAGTCTACATGAGGAAATGTTTTCTGAAGATTTGAAAGAAAATTATTAGTCAAGGGAAGACAAGCAATATTATTATTATTGAAGGGAAGACAAGCAAGACATCATGCTAATGGCATGTGAAAGAATGGCTGGCAAAAACCGAAATCAGAGTGATACACAAAGGAAAATATGTGGACTACATGTTCAATGTTGCTGAAATTATGACCACACTTTATTGAGGTTGAACATTTGAAGCCTTCCTCAATAACCATGAGATGAAGGAGGTGATGTGAAGGTCCAATTTAATAGCCTTATGCAAGAAGGGAGAAGGACAAAAAACAGG